>NC_067139.1:30012576-30312576 GCF_903995435.1 Acomys russatus | reverse complement strand
GGCACCTCAGAGCAGTGCTGCTCCAGTCTGTTTCCTCACTGCCCAATTGGATGAACCTGAGCCAGAGCCATATGTTCAGGGCACTCTCAGATTCCCTAATCCCTTCAAACATGTGAGCTGAAAAATTTTCACTATCTTTAAGGAAAAAAACGAGTATTTTCAGCTTGATATATAATATATAAATCTATATATGCTCTAAGTGTATGTAATATATATAATAGAGACAGCATATTTATGTCAAGCTGCACATACTAATTTTTATACACACATATATATATTTTATATGTATATGACAGAAAAAGATCATGAACCAACTTAAACAAGTAAGAATTTCCTGGTTTCCATTTAAACACGGTCTGAGCAAAAGTAGCAGACACTGTATCTGGCCAGAGGATGGTAAGAAGTTCCTGGAAAAGCCTAGAAGCAATGAACAAGGAGGACAGCAAGTTAGGGCCTTCAGGAGGAAGCAAGAGTGGGAGTAACTAGCAACCTGCAGTACCACAGCACCAACCTGTAACGCAGCACTCAGGACACTGAGGAAGGAGGACCATGAGGCTAGCCCTCTAACTATGGAGAACTGCTGCTGAGCCCAGCAGCAGCTTGTCATATGTTTAAGAATAACCTTGAAGCTGGTGCTACAGCTCCATGGTAGAGCTTGCCAAGTATGCATGAGGCCCTAGGTTTAATCTCCAGACCACAAAATTAGATTAACTTGTATTAAAAAGAAAGAAAAACTTAAATGAATCCTCAGAATTAATTAATTTCCTCAGAGAAATAACACTTGTTCAAGAATGAGCCAGACAAATGTATATTGTAGGCTGAACAAACACCATTAAAACTCAATGGCAACCACGGCACTTGTTTAGTGTTAAAGCCGATAAGGTTTTCCTCAGAAAAGAGTGTTTCCCAGGAGATGTCTGTTTAGAATAAGGCAGGCATGCTGAGATTGAGAAGCAGGTTGACTCTCATCTGGGTTCACTATTGCTTCAAAGTTATCACCCCTTATTGTGTCTCCTCAGGGCAATCACCCCTACCGTCCCACCTTTGATGGGCCACAGTCAATCAAGAGTGTGGCATAAATTCCAGACTAAGATAAACACAGACTCGCTATAAGGAGAGCAAAGAGCCACAGCAGATAGCACATGTTTAGACGATGCCCCTCTCAAGAGAACCAAGCATGCTGCAAAGAAACCTCTCTTCAAATGCAGTCAAACTGCCAGCTGCAGTGACTATATAAAACACATGAATATAAGAAACAGTTCACAGAACTGGGCTTGGCAGCACACATCTGTAATCCCAGCATGTGGGAGGCAGAAGGACTTCAAGGCCAGTCTCAGCTATATAGCCAACTTGAGGTCAGGCTGGACTACAGGAGATGCTGTTGCAACACACACACACACACACACACACACACACACACTGGCAGTCAAATACAGTGATGCTATAAATGAGAAAACAGAGTCTACATTCTGCTTTTGTGTGTGTGTGTGTGTGTGTGTGTGTGTGTGTGTGTGTATGTGTTTGGTTGGTTTTTGGTTCCGTTTTGAGATTGCTGTCCTGGAACTCGCCCTGTAGACCAGCCTGACCTCAAACTCAGAGATCCACCTGCTTCTGCCTCCTAAATGCTGAGATTATACAGACCAAAAAACCAAACTATAACACTTAGGTAGAACAAAGTTACCTGGCTAGTCAGTGGCTCAGCCAGTGTCTAAAGTAGACTTAGCTGATGATGCTAATAGTTCTAGTCTTAATCCCTATGCTGTTTTTTCCCATAAATCATCTATGTAAGCAAGGCCATTATCAGTCTATTATTTCTCTATTTTATGTCTTCGGGGTTTTGTTTTGTTTTTTGGTTTTTTGTTGTTTTGTTTTTGTTTTTGTTTTGGGTTTTTTTTTTTTTTTTTTTAGTTTTGAGGTTTTTTGAAGTTGGGCTTCATGTAGCCCAGGCTAGCTTCAAACATCCTCTGTAGCCCAGGCTGCTCTTAAACTCCTGATTCTACTGTTTCTACCTTCCAAGTGCTGGGATTACAGCCACGCATTACCTTTCCCGGCTCTTGTTTATCTAGTTAACAAAAATCTTTATACTGACATAGTCACACTCTCTCTCAGCTGTGCTAAATTTCCCAAATAAGCCAGACCACTCCACCGAGAAGCTTTTGCCAAACCCTACATCAATGGCTAATGACATATGAGGAAGCAGAAGGATGTTTGGTGTGCAAGACCCGACTCTCTGGTAGAGCTTCTTGTGGTTTGGGGAGCCCCAGCTTCCCAGGCCCTCGGTTTCCTGCGTAGCCAGAGGAGGATAAACTCTACAGCTGGAAGGCCCAGAAGAAATGGGAGCTAATTTAATCCACGTGCGCGCGAGCGCAAGCGCGCCTCATTCTGCTCCAGTAGAGTTAAATGCACTCAATGGACTGGACCCAACCAAAATGCCTTTCCAAAGCGCAGAGGGCATCCAAGTATTAGCACATTAACAAAATACGTTTGTATGAAACAAAAATAGGAAGGAAGTTGCAGAGAGGAAAAGAACCAAATGAAGACAAAGACCCACCGAAACGCTGAGGTCAAAGATGAGCGGCTCAGCCCTGGCTTCCTCTGCCCGATTTCTCTCCATTTCTCAAAAAAAAAAGGGGGGGGGGATATGCCATGGTGGTCACCTAATTTCTCTCCACCACCAGTAACATCCCCTAAGCCACTGACTGCCATTTGGAAAGACTCTGAAGAGCTGCTCTGACCTCAAAGCGCAGGCTCCACAGCCACGCCCCTCCCTCTCCCTGTCAGGCTAACACCCATTCGCAAAATCAGTGTGTGTTTAACAGTAATACAGGATTACAGATCTTGAACTGACCTCCAAGAAAAAGATGCAAAAGGCTTGCACTTTTAGGCCAGCACCCATAGGCAATAGGATCAGGATGCCACAAACTCAGGGCCAGTGAGGGATACATAGAGAGATCTTGTCTTTAAAACAAGAGAAATCATAGGGGGAGGTGATCCCCCTCAGGAACAGTCATAGGGGAGGGGAATAATGGGAAAATGGGGGGGGGGAGGAATGGGAGGATACAAGGGATGGGATAAACATTGAGATGTAACAAGAATAAATTAAAAAAAAAAAAAAAAACAAGAGAAATCAGGGCCGGTGAGATGGCTCAGCAGGTCAAGGCACTTGCTGCCAAAAGACTGCTGACCTAAATGCAATCCCTAGGACCCATATCCCACGAGAAAAACCAACTCCTTCGAGTTCCTTCCAAACCTCCACACATGTGCCATGATGCACAGAAGTGTGCACACACAAATATACAAATAATGTCGACAAATAAAATAAGCTAGAAAAGCTGAGTCTGGTAGCTCAGGCCTGTAATCTCAACATTTAGGAGATAGGGGCCGTAGGATTAGGAGTTAAACGCCATCCTTGGCTTCACAGCAAGTTCAAAGCCATCTTAAGACTACATGAGAACCTCATCTTAAAAAAAAAAATTACCAAATAGGGCTCTTTGAGAACCCATTTTCCTCTGCCAGCACTTAAATTTAAATAAATAAACAAACAAATATAATAAAAGCTATCTTAAAACCCCAGGTACTACGTCTCCCAAGGAAAGGGCCAAGCAACCTGGTGCTCAGTTACATAGCACACTTCTGTCCTTCGGTACGTGGCCTTCCATGAGTTGTAAGGTGGCCACAGGCGTGGGAAGGCAGAAGCTAGATCTTATTCTTGCCTGGTTGAGCCAAACTGTAAATAAGCCCATTTTCCTCTATCACAAGGAACTGTGCAGCAGTTTTAACGAATCCAAGTGCCTGGCAACAATCCTTGAGCGCGGCACAATTTTCTTGCTTTTGAACAGAATTATACCGAATTGTGCTTGGAGTGGGGAAAAAAAAGAAACTGGCTAAGCAGTCATTTAAAAGTTCAGAACAGGCTAAGTGATTGTTTTGGACACACAAGGAGAAGAGCCCTTGTTTTAACCTGAGTTTAAACGGGATCAGTGGAGGACATGGCCAAATGAAGTGTGTGTGCTCAGAGAAACTGACTCACATAAGAGCAGAGACCGAATCATAATTACTTTATGCTTTCTCCACTAAAGGCATTTTTCTCTTTTCTAAAAGGAAAAGGAAGTAAAAAAATGTTATGTCTGAGTATTTCTTAAAATTATATTTCTTACAGAATATTCCTTGTATGTCCTTTTGAAAATGAAACAACATTGAGAGCAAGGGCTAACCAGTCCTTAAATAATTTCTAAATGAGCTGAGCGTGCAGGCACACGCCTTTAGTCTCAACACTCTCGAGGCAGCGGCAGGTGGATCTCTGTGAGTTCAAGGGCAGCCTGATCTACATAGTGAGTTCTAGAACAGCCAGGGCTACACAATGAATTCCTGTCTCAAAAAAAAAGGAGAAGGGAGCTGAAGAGATGGCTCAGAGGTTAAGAGCACCAGCTGCTCTTCTGCCCTGCAGGCAGAGTACTGCATACATAATAAATAAATATTTTTTTAAAAAATAATAAAAAAATTTTTAATCTAAAGATGCATATTTACATTTTGTGAGATACACAGACATACACATTTACACACCCACTGAGCCAAAATCACAATCTCAGTTCCTTAACAATGAGGGATAAACAGACAACGCAATCTTTGCTTTTGGTCTGGTGACACATATTTAATTACTCAAGAAAGTCAGTTAAAGTATAGATTCTTTTTTTTTTTTTTAAAGATTTATTTACGTATTATTTATACAGTGTCTGCCAGCATGCCAGAGGAAGGCACCAGATCTCATTGTAGATGGCTGTGAGCCACCATGTGGTTGCTGGGAATTGAACTCAGGACCTTTGGAAGAACAGACAGTCCTCTTAACCTCTGAGCTGATAGATTCTAAGAGACACGAAACACTGAGCTGTGACAGCAACAGTACAGCTTCTCTAACCAACAGCAATGCTACCACTCAACTAGTAAGCAGACAACCCTCCCCTGTTGGGTTAAAAGAATGAAACGGGGCTTAAAAGGTGAATTTCCAAGTGTGTGTACAATGCGGTAAAGGACTGGAAGTCGGGAAATGGAAAAAATGAAAGTAGTGAAGTTAATTCACTTACCAGAAAAGGGTTTTAAAAACAATTAACTCATTCAATGAAAACAATGCAGAATTAGGTCAGCTGGGCTGACAACATAATCCAGAATTAGGTCAACAACTCGGGACCTAGAAACCTGCTTGCTGCGTCCTGACTCCACAGGATCTAGTCAATGCTTGCTTTCTCACCCACCAGCCTGCCGCCTGAAGAGCTGGCGAAGAGCTACATTCAGACAAGGTCCCCCTTGCTTGTGACTGGTGAATGACTGTATTACCCCAGCCCCACAGCCATTCAGAATCCCAGCCACAGCAAGTCACAGCTGAGCAGAACCTGAGCTGCACAAAGTCGGTGTGTTTCGCATTGCTCGCTCCTCAGAAACTTCTAGGTCTGCAAAAAGAAGGTATATGAAACCTAGTTGGCACCTTTCCCTTCAAAACTCTAAGTGGGCTAGGACAACTCCTGGGTGGTCCCCCACCCGGTCCTGTGTAAGACGAGCCAGAACAATGTTGGTTCGGTTGCCCTTCCCTTTCTTGAGTCCTGGGGCTCATGTGACATCTGTTCCGGTCTGCTGTGCTCCAGCATCCCCTCCCTGCCCCTCCTCCGACCCTTTGATTTCATCCTCTGTCAGTCCTGGGGCTACAACCTAGACTTCATCCAGGCTGGGCAAGCATCCTACCACCAAATGAACTTGAACGGTTCATCTTCCGCTCATCCTGTCTCTACTCTGCTTGTCCAGCAGGTGTGGGGCTGGGAGATCCAACCGTTCTCATTCACGTTAGGGTGCAGGGAACTGAGGACATCTCTTTGCACCTCCGCCCCTGCTCTCTCATTGCTAAATTATGCCAATCTCCATGCCTCTGCCTTTGGGGCCATTATCAAGAAGGGATGGCGTTTGGTAGGCTTTGAGGAGAGCTGTTTTCCTACTGCTCTATCAACTCGCTGGTGTGCAGAGGAAGTAGCAATCGGATACAGAACTTTTGTCCCACGGAAGTGGAGGAATGGCACAGCTGCCGAGATGGCTGGGGTAAAGGTGCTTGCAGCTTACATAAGCCTGGCAGCCTGAGTCCGAAACCTGGAGCTCACATAATAAAACGCAGAGGGGGGAGAACTCTGCAAAACTGTCCTGACTTCTACACACATGATGGGGTGCCTACAGACACACACACACACACACACACACACACACCACACACACATATAATCGTATGTAGAATTTTAGGGGGGGCAGGCTACAAGGAGACTTTGTTGGTTTTGTTTCTTTGCTTTTAATTGTGATCTGTTGTTCTGACAGGGCTCCTCCTATCAGACACAAAGCCAACGGGCAGACGGAAGGGACCTAGAGAGAGAAAGTACTCTGGCAAGATTTGGCCCTCCTGCCCAGCCAGTTTTGCCTCAGTTCTCATGCAAGTCCTGCTTCTTTGAGGCCCCAAATTCCATTTGACCCGGCCATAGGCTGAATGCTGGGCCTCCCATGGCCAGCCCCTCAGCATTGGTGACTTTAGACTGTTTCTACTCCTCTCTTCCACCCACTAGTCCTTCAAAGAAAAAAACGTTCGCACTCACTTCACCCACTGCAGCACCTAGCACAAACAAAGTCCACAGGACAAGACTGAGGACCTGGTGGGTTTGCTCGTGCTTTGGGATCCTTCTCGGTTCTCTGTGTGTGCTAAGAGAGTTTTGGGTTGTTTTTTTATTATTATTATTCATTCATTCTTATTATATCTCAATTGTTATCCCATCCCTTGTATCCTCCCGTTCCTCCCTCCCTCCCACTTTCCCCCTACTCCCCTCCCCTATGATTGTGACTGAGGAGGACCTCCTCCCCCTGTATATGCTCATAGGGTACCAAGTGTCTTCTTGGTAGCCGGCTATCCTTCTTCTGAGTGTCACCAGGCCTCCCCATCCAGGGGACATGGTCAAATATGGAGCACCAGAGTTCGTGCTCGAGAGTTTTCAGCCATCCTGACCCATCCTGATCACCCTGCTGGGTCAGCCACATCCTCCCGCTACTCTGCCCTTCCCTGCTTCCCTCAAGGCTCAGTTCTGACATAATGAGTCCTGGAGGCACCGCTGAGAGCCGGGGGCTCCCTGATCTTCATGCTCTCTGTAACTCCAAGTTCCCAAGTTCCCCAGGTGGGAAACTATGTCTAAGTGTGGAGAAACTTGAATGTTTATTCAAGAAGTGTCATCCTGCAGGTAACTACCAAAGGCTGCGAGCTTGAGGGTCCAGCAAGCGAACACACCAGGAAACACAGACAAACACACACTCACACACAGATGCACATGCAAAGACCTCCAAGGGGTGACTGAAGCTTTCACAAATTTAGCAACATAAACAACCTCATCTTTGTGTCTGCATAAGACAGGAGGCCTTTAATTAATATTCTAAATCATCACACAAAATAATGTTTTTATGGCATCTTTGTGCATGTGTCATCACACACTGTTCTCACTCCCTCTCCACCACTGCGCCCCTGCATGCCACTTCCCCTCCTCCACCCTCCACCACTGCACCCCTGCATGCCCCTCACCCTCCACCACTGCACCCCTGCATGCCCCTCACCCTCCAGCAGGTTCTCTGCCCTCTTCTGCTTTCTTACTTTTTTCTATCATGCTATTTCCTGCCACCCTTAATATCTCCTCACTTTACATGACCCCTATAGTTTTGTGACCTACACACACATAAAAACACCCACTTCACTCCATACATAATATAAATTTTTAAGAGATTTATTTATTTATATATACAGTGATCTGCCTACATGTACAGTTGCATGCCAGAAGAGGGAACCAGATCTCTTTATAGATGGTGTGAGCCACCATGTGGTTACTGGGAATTGAACTCAGACCTTTGGAAGAGCAGCCAATGCTCTTAACCTCTGAGCCATCTCTCCAGCCCAATATATTATAATTTTAAGTCCAGGTTCTATATATAAGAGAAATTGCAGTACTTAAGATAGGAGTTATAAAACTCTATTGACCAACCTTTCAAAACAAATGAGTGTTTGTTAACAATTTCTTTCTTTCTTTCTTTCTTTCTTTCTTTTTTTTTTTTTTTTTTTTTTTTTTTTTTTTTTTCATGTAAAGGCTACACTTTCAATGAAACATTTATTTCAGAAGTGGACCCAGTCAAGAACTCCAGCGCACTCCTCAGGGATTAGAAGCTGCATAGCAACCATAGTCTACCAAACACCAGACCACGGAAGTCTGGCCCCAATTAGATGAGGGCAGATGGGTTTAAAAACGTTTGCCTCGGATGTTCTGGTACTGTCAGGATAGCCTGGTTTAATTTCAGACCTGGACTAATTTGGGTCTCTCTTTTTAAAAATCTGGTCTTGATTGGAGCTGAAGATAATCCAGATGTGGCACCTGCTGAGCACTTAAGAAAATGGTAAGAGTCAGCAGTGCAGAATTTCTGGCCATAAGACACTTTAGCATTTGCGTCCCAGGAAGGTGGTAAGATTTGCCCAAGTCCCAGAGGCTCCACGCCTGCAGTGCCATACAGCTTCAAGATGAATGAGGCCATGTTTATCACTTAGAGCGAGAAAAAAAAGGATGAGGTGCCCCCATCCTCAGGGCTCTATCACTATGCTTGCCGGTAGTTCAAGGTGTCGTCTTACACCCCTGCGCACAACAAACAACTTCAATTAATGAAGACCGACCACAGCCCTGCCTTTACCTAACCTTCAGGCACTTCTGAAGATGAAAAAAGAGTGAAGCACCAGAGGCAAGAAGAAGTGGACACCTAGACATTGTTTTGAACTTGTTTGTGTGCTAGAGAAAGCAAAACTACTTGATTTGGACTTAAGTTACCGTAAACAACTTCTGAGATGGGCAGTGTGCCAGGCAAGTGTAACCGCCAAGCAGGATTCTTAAGTATAGTCTACAGCGCCCTCTAGTGTTCGTATGCAAAAACTTCTTGCATAACACTTCATCCTTGACTAGGGTCTTGTTGCCCTAGGTGGTTCTCATTAAAGCCCAGTGTCCTATCTTCTTGTCTAACGTTTCCCTCGATTTGTTTGTTTGTTTTCCTGTTTGTTTACTTTAATGGAAAAGTGATAACTAAGAGTTCCAATATAATAAACCTGGATTCATTTACTTTATATTTTCTGTCCATCTTGGACTTGTCTTGAATGGGACACATGAGCAGTGAGCAGAGATGTCCCTTTCGCATGTGAGTAAACCTGAAAGGTGACAATAATGACTGACTCTGCTTTCCCCAGCCCTTCTTCACACAGTGGAAGTAATGTTCTAAGAACACCAAGCCGCTCGCTTACAAGGAAGGAACGGATGGAGGTGACCCCTCATACGAGGATTCCAAGGATTGTACCAAGTCCTGCGACAGCTCTGGTGCTGGGGAGAGACCGCCTCACACCTGCTACCATCCATCCTTCACCCTTATCCATTAAGATGTGCCATGGTCTGTGCTCAGCCCTACAGGATGCACAGGACCTCCCAGGCACCGCTGGAGGCTGGCAGGGGCCGCTGGGAAATGAAAGAAAGTATCAAGCCATGAGCTGTCCACGGGAGGGGCTGAGAGTGCTTCCTTGGTGAACAGAAACACCAGGCTACCCACCTGTCAGGCTTGGATGAGAAGGTTGCTAAAAGGTCTGTGTGCTGAAGGTGTGGCTGGGTCACATGGCCTAGAATAAAACCTGCCCCTTCCTCTGCAGCCAGTCGGAATGCTCTGCTCAGGCCCTTCTGTGCTGATGTCTGCCTGCCGGTCTATGGACTTAACAGCTCTAATAAATCTCATACCCAAGAAACAGTGCCCTGGTGGCCTCGGTTTCGGGATTGTTTGTGTTGTATTCTGCAATAAATCTTCTCAACAGCGATGAACTCCAAAGTGGAAGTATATCCTAGTTAAAATATTATTGTCTGAATTTCTGTTTCACAGCAGAGTTGACGCTATACGTGAAATGGCAGAGTGTCAGTAATTGCCACCCGCCCCAGACCCACAGCTGCCACCCGCCCCAGACCCACAGCCACCACCCGCCCCAGACCCACAGCCGCCACCCACCCCAGACCCACAGCCAGGGGGGGTTGAGGGGGGAGACAAAGTGACATCCATAACTAAGTGCAAACTCAAAACCACAGATGTGCTGAAAACGCAGGATCATTCACATCAAAAATGAGTCCCTATTTTGAGAACCCTGTCCTTGTCATCTGCGGCAGCTCGCAGGCAGCTGCAGCGTGCTTACACAACACTCGGCCCCACTGATAGGTCTTTGGCAGTGACTTTGCCAATGTCTTATTTCAGGGTTTTGTGTTCACATTAAAAAAAAAAATGGAACAGATGCTAATATGTCTGTAGTAAAATCAGGAGAACCGTATAAACAGTTTGCTGTATCCAGTGTCCTAATTACATCATCAGAGCTTCACCTTGAGATCAATTACCTCCAATACTGAGCTGAGGCTTCTACTCTAATTCACAGGTCGTGTGATGTTCCTGGAGGTTCAGTCAATTTAAGATGAAACATCTGATGGTTATAACCCTAACTGGGACTTTAGTTTAATAGTTCAACTTTTTTTTTTAATAGTTCAACTTTTTACATTTTGTTTTCTGGGAGTTTGGAGTTGTTTGTTTGCTTGTGGTGGGGATCCTACTATCTATCCCATGCTGAACTCAGTCTGTTTCATCCAGTGTGAGGGACTACACACGTGCAGCCCCATGCCTGGCTCAGCTCAACGTTTGAAAGTATTTGCTCATGCAACAGTAAATAAAAACTATTTAGGGAATATATAAAAAAAAAAAAAGATGGCAGGACAGGTGTCCAGATTAAAGACATTATCTTATTAAATTAATGGTTTCTCTTATTTATTTATTTTATTTGTTTTAGGATTTCTCTTATTTAATTAGGTGCTTGGGTGACTGTAGGGACCTGTGAGCGCCACTAAAATAAAGAATGGTCAAAGTCCAGCACTGAAAGGGTTGAAAAACTGTGTCAGCCAAGCAAAATACTTTTATTTTGTTTACTATTATTTGTTTACTTATTTATTTATTCAATCTGTTGTTTGTTTGTTTGAGACATGGTCTCTCTCTATAGCCCTGGCTGGCACAGAACTCACTATGTACACTAGGCTGGCCTTGAACTCACAGAGATTCCCCATGCCTCTGTATCATGCATGAGTGCTGGGACTAAATTCCTAGAACACAAACTATTAATTGGGTCAAAAGTACAACATAAAGACTTAAATACAATTTAAACTTTGGGCAGGTTTTGTTGTTGTTTGGTTGGTTTGGGTTTTTTGTTTGTTTGTTTGTTTTGTTGTTGTTTGGTTGGTTTGGGTTTTTTGTTTGTTTGTTTGTTTTGTTTTGAGAAAACCCATGAAATAGGCTCTATTAAAATATAACAAAGGGACCAACAGAGCCAACTAACCATGGCTTAGGGGTCCTGTGGAGACTGAAGCTCCAACCAAGAACCATGCATGGACTGGACCCTGAGTGGGGGAGGACCTCCCCTTCTCTAAGGAGGAGGGAACAGGACAAGCAGGAAGGGAGGGTATGACCAGGAGGAGGGGGGAGGGGGCTATGACCAGAACATAAAGTGAATTTTAAAAAAACTCAAAAAATAAAAAATAATATAACAAGAATCTCGGAGTGATCACCAGAGCATGGCTGTTTATTGATTAGTTCAAGATATATACACACACATACATACACACACACATACAAACAGCTGGAAACACAGGTTGGCTCTGCACATCAGCATTTCAAGGAAGTGAAGAATTTGCTCACTGGTTCAAATATTCATCTTTTTTTTTTTTTGGTTGTTTTTGTTTTATTTTGTTTTTTGTTTTTGTTTTTCGAGACAGGGTTTCTCTGTGTAGCCCTGGCTGCCCTGGACCAGGCTGGCCTCAAACTCACAGCGATCCACCTGCCTCTGCCTCCTGAGTGCTAGGATTAAAGATGTGCACCACCACGCCCAGCCAAATGTTCATCTTTTTAAACAGAAAATATAAGGGTTTTCAATGGATTTTTGTTGTTGTTGGCTGGTAGTAGTTTTCAGTCTATACAATACTAAGTATTCATAAATATACATGTATATGGGAGTGTAAAAAGGTATCAAGATAGATAGATAGATAGATAGATAGATAGATAGATAGATATCCAAGTGATACAAACACATACACACACACCTGCACTTGCATGCTGCTATTACTTGACCATCCACAGTCCTGTCTGAAACTCCCCACCCCAAAGTCAGGCAAATGAGCACTCTAGGAGCTGCTGGAAGGAATGCCCTTTTCTCTGGGTATCACATGGCAAGTTAAGAACCTGGTGAAGAAGTTCTCACCTAGTTTTCACTCGCCAACCTTACATCCCTCCCTGACCCTACCTCCTTGCCCCCCTCCAAAATGATAAGCATTCCCAGGGGCACATCCTGGTGGGTCTTCCAAAGTCTCAGAAATAGCAGGTGCATGCAGCAGTTAGCTTCCTCAGATACGCAGTCCGAGGCGAGTTGATGCCCACTCTGCAACGCTGGCAGTGAGAGGCAAGAGTGACCGTTCCTTATTCGGACCAGATGAATGTGGGACGGTGCCGGGAGAGTCAGCCTAGCTCAAAGTCAGGGCAGAAGGGCGCTGATGCCAAGAGGATGGAGCTTCCTAGACAGATGCACAGACTTCACCAATCAACTGCTTTTTGAGGGACAAGCAGCCACTTATTGAAAGTTGGGGAAAGACAGATATCGCTCTCGACTGCTTTTTAAAAATGAAGATCCAGCTTTCAAAACTCTTCAGTGAGCTCCATGAATAATAAAACAGTCCAGTCTGACATTATAAGATGCTGTGGAAGTGGACTGAACAGGACAAAGGGGGAGATCGAAACAGATGCGTCAAAGCAGAAAGAAGCCAGCAGGAAAAGGGCTGGTACAGCATAACCTAGGCATAATCCACATCTGGTTTTGGTATAGAACTTGTGTGTTACATAGTTTTCCTATGTAACTGAAAAACTTCAGCAAGGAATAACCGGTGAAGGCGGGAGGGGGGGGGGCTAAGCAACAGAAGTAAGATGGTCCAGAGGACCCAGTTTGGCACTGTACCACAGAATGACTGCAGATAACAATTGCATTCTCTACAGCTCAGCAACGCTGTGAGGAGGAAATGGCAGGTGGAGACTGGGGAAGCAGCTTGGAGGTGAAGAACACTTGCTGCTCTTACAGGTTCCAAGCACCAATGTCAGGCAGCCTATAACTCGGATTCCAGGGGATCTGATGCCCTCTACTGTACTCCAACCCCACTCCCACCACCCAGCACTTCCACACATACACGTAGGTAAAAATCAAACAAACCATTGAAAAAAAGAAATGGCAAATGATTAAGTACATAAATATTTAACCTGATTTAAGCCTATAATATATACACGTATTAAACAACCATATGGAACCCCATTGCTGTGTGTTGGGGGATAATCTGATGTATTTTGATGCTAATTACTGCTTGCTGTCTGACCCACCTTTTGCTTAATGAGAATCCATCCCACCTGGGCAGGGCAGGAGATAGGTGGGGCTAGGAGAGAGAGGAATTCTGGGAAGAAGAAAGACTGCCACAAAGAGAAAGGAGAGAGACCTGAAGGAAGAGAGGAAGGCTGTCATGGGTTAGATGGAGGAGAAACACATGGCCGGCGTGGATGGAGAATCTGGCCCAGATGAAGAACATTAGCAAGTATTTGGGATTATGGATGGGAGGTAACTTGATAGAAATTATTAGAAGCAGATGGCATGAAATTGAGGCAGGGATCCCATGCCTGCCCCAATAGTTTAGAGGATTGATATCTGTCCTGCCCCAAGTTAACTAAGGCTATTTTAAAATATAACAAGTGTCTGTGTCTTGATTGATTGCTAGCCGGGCCTAGAGATAATACAGATAATACGTGTAATATAAAAACAATAGCTGTGCACAATTGTTATAATTTCTGTCAGCAAACTAACATGTTATCTCTGATTTTCTCTGGGTTGAAGAGTTTCAGTGGTCTTCATTTTCTTCCAAATGTTGCTTTGTTAGCTTAGATGTGCTACTTTATAATCACAAGTTACTTATAAGCAATATTACTTTGAATAAATGAATAAACTAAGAAGTAGAGCAAAGATGTGAGGAGAGGGAGGGGGGTAAATGTTCTCCTTTCGTCCATCCGTTCATCCTGTGACCACTGACTGTATGTGAGTACACCAACTGTAGACTGTGGAGGTGGCTAACTCTACAGTCTAGAACTCCAGAGTGGTCAGAGAAGGTCTCTCTGAAAAAGTAGTGAAAGCTAAACTCCTATCCAGCCATGCTGGCGCATGCCTATCTTCCCAGCACTCAGAGAGGCAGAGGCAGGCAGATTGCTATGAGTTCAAGACCAGCCTGGTCTAAAAAGGGAGTCCAGGACAGCAAAGGCTACACAGAGAAACCCTGTCTCGAAAACCAAAAAAGAAAAAAGAAAAGAAAGACAAACAACAAAATTAAAGCCAACACTGGAAGAGGAGGGAGAGGCACCATATGCCCTTAGCACATACAGCTTAGTGACTTGAAGCTCCCCAGTGTGACCAAGGGCTGAGACTCAGCGAGAAAGAGGTGGATGAAGCAGAAGGGAATTAGATACTAAGAATCAATTCCTTCAAGAACAGGAGAGCCAATGATGAGAGGTCATAGTTTAATTTCAAAACACAGCTTAAGGAACGCAATGTGGAGCAAGAAGTCATCTGATTTACAGGAAGGTGACCATACTAACTAACTGCCCAGAGAGAGGAGGTAAACACATCCTCTTTGGCGTCCTTGTCCTTGTCACCTAGACCTGCTCCTCTCCTCACTTTCACCCCTGCAGTTGCCAACCCCTTAGATGCTGACAACGCTGCATCCTGCTGTGGTAGGGGTGTTTATAAACACTCTCTCAGGCCCCAAATACCCTGCAACCTCCACCATGTGAGTCCTTCTAAATTAGCACCGTCACTTTCTGGAGGTCTGACCACACAGACCCAACACATGTATCCTCTGGGTGGGTGAATTCCTGTCCTCCCAAAGCTGCTACCCACCATCCCTAAACTTACCTCCTAGTTTAAACTTGGTACATTGCACAGTCCTGGGGCTAGGTGTCGTGGTGTTTCCTTTGCAAATGATTTTAATTCTTTTTTTTTTTTTTTTTTTTTTTAAGATTTATTTACTTATTATTTATACAGTGTTCTGCCTGCATGCACGCCTGCAGGTCAGAAGAGGGCACCAGATCTCATAATAGATGATTATGAACCACCAGGTAGTTGCTGGGAGTTAATCTCAGGACTTTTGAAAGAACAGCCAGTGTTCTTAACCTCTGAGCCATGCCTCCAGTCCCATGATCTGAATTCTTGGAGTCATAAAACGCGTCATGTCCAGGCCAGGCACGGTGGCATACAGCTTTAGTTCCAGCACTCTTCTGCCAGAGGCAGGCATATCTCTGTGAGTTGAGGGCAACTTGGTCTAAATAATAACTTCCAGGACAGCCAGGGCTATGTAGAGAGTCTCTGTTTAAAAAGACAAAAACAGGGCTGGAGAGATGGCTCAGAGGTTAAAAGCACTGGCCACTCTTCCAAAGGTCTTGAGTTCAATTCGCAGTCACCACGTGGTGGCTCACAACCATCTATAATGAGATCTGGTGCCCTCTTCTGGCTTGCAGGTGTAAATGAAGGCAGAACATTGTGCATATAATAAACACACACACACACATACACACATATATACATACATACATACATACATACATACATACATACATACATAAACAAAACAAAAGCCTTACATTGAAAGGAATGTTCTAATTCAATGTGCAGGTTTCCAATTGAGGAAATAGGACTGGTATAGTTAGACTCCAGGGTTTCTGAGTGTGAGAAGCAGTAAATCATGGTAACTACAGTTGGCTGTGTCCCTAGAATCCAAGGCAAAAAGAAGGCTTGATCCTCGGTGCAGTGCTGAGGGCACATGTTGGGGGGGGGGGTGTTTTAAGAAACAGAGCAGAAGGTCATAAATATGGGAAACTGCTGTGACAGAACACTACAAGTGTTCCCCCCTCCTCCCTCTCTCTCTCCTCCCTCTCTCTTCTCCCCTCCCTCTCTCTCTCCTCTCCCTCTCTTTCCCCTCCCTCTCTTCCCTCTCTTTCCCTTCCCTCTCTTCCCTCTCTCTCCCCTTCCTCTCCTCTTCCCTCCCTCTCCCCTCCTCTCTCTTTCCTCCCTGTCCCTCTCTCCTCCCTCCCTCTTCATCTCCATTCTATTCTGTTTGTTGGCTAGGAAATGCCCCATGTGTTCATGATATGATGTGTGGCTTCAACACAAGCCCCAAAACAATGATGCCAACTGGCCATGGACTGCAACCATCAAAACTGTGAGCCAGAATAAACCTTGCTTCTCTATAAACTGTTCACTTCTGGGATTTGTTACAGTCCAGAGAGCTAACGAACACAGTAACACAGGCTGGCTCCATGTTTAGACTCCCTGCATGACTTCAACGCTATTTTTAAAACTGTCTGCAGGGATAGGGGACTTCATACTTTGCAAACGCACTTCTACCCATGCCACCTCAGAGTCATGCTAATCCCTCACATATTAGAAAGAAACTGAAGCTAGCAAGGTGGAATGCTGGGAGATGACTGAGCTAGGACCTAGGACTCAGGTCCTGTAGCTCCAAGCCCTGTGAAAACATCCCCACTGTCAGAGGAAATTAGCCCACGAGTATCAAAGTTAGAGGTTCCTGCTTGCTATCAGTGGTTCATTAGACCCCCCCCTCCTCTGTGTGTGTGTGTGTGTGTGTGTGTGTTTACAGTTGTAATTTCACCTGTCCTCTATTTCTTCTGAAGATCATATATCTTTTTTATATAATTAAGGACAGACTTAGTCAAATGCTGAGCATTTATTGGAATCATTAGGAAAGAATCTTAAAGAACAAAGAAAACTAAGAAAAGAGATACAGAGGCTGGAGAGATGGCTCAGAGGTTAGGAGCATTGGTTGTTCTTCAAAAGACTTGGGTTGAGTTCCCAGCACCAACATGGCAGCTCACAACTGTCTGTCACTCCACTTCCAGGGGATCCCATGCCCTTTTTTAGCCTCCTTATGTACCAGGCATTCACATGGTCACAGACATACATGCAAGCAAAACACACACATAAAAGAAAAGAAAACTTTATTTTTTAAAAAGAAAAGAGATACAAAGTTGACCAAGTTTATGTTTTGGCCAATGGTCAGGTGTGGGTATGGACCCTAAGCTTTTAGAGCAATTTTCATTTCCTGGAGAACGCTTTCTAACATTGGTTTTAAGCATTGTGGTGCTAGCCTGCAATCCCAGGTGACCGGGGAAGGAAGGCAGCAAGATTAAGCTATGCCTGGGCCACAGAGCGAGTACAGGTCAGTCTGCACAATTTAACAAGACCCTGCCTCCACAATGTAAAGTGTATAGTGTGGGACGGGATGGAGTGTTATGAACATGCCTCTGTAGTAGAATACTAGCAAGTACACGTGCAAGTCCCTGGGTTCTGGTGTGTGTGTGTGTGTGTGTGTGTGTGTGTGTTTGGGCTATTTATGAAACTTATCCCTGGAGCCCACAGGATGGAAGGAAAAAAACTGATGGCTGCAACTGTCTTACCTCCACATATGTGCATGAGTTCTCTTCTCTCTCTCTCTCTCTCTCTCTCTCTCTCTCTCTCTCTCTCTCTCACACACACACACACACACACACACACACACGCACTAACTTTAAAAGCAAATTTTACACTTATTTGCTCCATTTATTAACTCTGATTTCCGGGGATCCATCATGCTCCTCTGACCTCTGAGGGCACCAGGCATACAGGTGGTGCACAGACATATATGCAGACAAAACCGCCATGCACATAAAATTAAATTAAATTAAATACTCTGACAAAAGCAACTTAATGGAGAAAAGACATTGTTCCAGTTGTAGTCCATCACAATGGGGAGGTCAAGGAAGAAGGAAGTGGAGGTAGCTAGTGACATCACATCCATGGTCAGTGCAGTCCCAGCCATGGCTCGGCCACACCCGTGCCTGTCAATTAGATAACCAGGATAATCACACCCCCAGACCTGCCTACAGGCCAACCTAATCAGAGGCTCTTTCCAGGTGGGTCTAGACTGTGTCTAACTAGCAATTAAAACTATCTCAGCTAGCTAGATGACTAATGCCATCTACCGCCAAGCCTAATAGCCAGGGATTGATGCTAAGGCCTCACAGAGTGGAAGGAGAGACTCCCAAAAGTTGTCCTCTGACCACCACAGCCACACAGGGTAGGCTCATGTGTGAAAACTCACACATCAACAAATGAAATCTTAAATTATTAAGTGTGTTCTCAAATCATATTTGAGGTTTAGATTTCACATCCAATGTCAAAAATGTTCCTAAGTGACAAAATTCCATCTTCTGTCACTACTGCGCAGGATGCAGAAGAGATTGCTGCTTCGGAGTAAATACAATCGGGGATGCTATAATTAGTCCTATTCTTGTTCTGAAAATGGAAAGGGATCAGGAGCTCCACATAAGTGAAGCTTAGCAGCTGACAGAAGTGGCTTGCTCTTGCCCTTAGAGCCCTCAGAGGAGTGTTAAGAGAACAGATTGCTTATGCAAGAATAACTTTTTCCTTGCTGAATTGGCTTTTACTTTGATGTGCTCATTTTTTTTCCTCCAAAATGTCAAACCTATTATTGTCAACAACCCCCTAGGGAGTGTTAGGCAGTCACTTAAATGTATTGTGGACACCCCTGCATGTGAAAGGAAAACATCTGCACCTCCTTTAAATGCTAAAGATCACCAGGCTAGAACTCGTGCCCTATGTGTTTTGCTGGGCAACTAGAAGTCTTACAGGTATGTTGGCTGAAAGGCTAATGTATCTATTAGAGTTATCCATTAGATCTTTCTCAATATTATCATCTGTTGCAGGAATGATTGCACTAATATTAATCAGGAGAACAGTAGTACTTATTTCAAAAGCCAAATAGCAAAGACGGTGTCGAATAGCATGTGCTCTGCTGAGATTGATTATGCAAAGTGTACACATCGCTCCTCCTGACAAATCACACATTTGGGGGGCATCTCTCTGACTGCATTCCACTACTTTCACACTCAGCAATTAAGCCACCCAAGTAGTGACATGTAGATGCTGGCTGGGCTCAGCTGAATGCTGTGAGCGCAGTAGCTTAGAGAAGTCAGTTTAAAAAAAAAAACCTCACCTCACATGCTTCTCATACCTCTCTGGGGACCCCAGGGGTTGTGGTTCACAAGCAGACAGAGGGCTCACAGTGCACTGCCTGTTCTCTGGGGGCTAATGCATTCCACGGAGCCAAGAGAAATCTGGAGACTGAATCTTGTCTCCAGCACCTTACTGCACTATATCAACTGAACCCTCCAGGCAGGAAGGATGGGTAATTAGAGGCCAAGTGATGGCAAGTGCAACCCCAGCCCCCTCACCCCCAAGTTTCTCAAGGCACTGTACAGCTAGGTCTTCAGTCTGTGGGGCTTTAAACTCAAAAGGGATTCTTGTGACTGAGCACTGTTTATGCTCATAGTACGTAATTTTTATTTCTTGGGATAAGTACACTGAAACTAGCATTACCATTCAGAATCAGATAAAAATGGAAAAGAAAGAAAGAAACTATCCTAGCAATATACAATGAGTAATACCAATCAAAGTGTTACACCTCTGCTTTCTTAAAACTTATGTTTACAGCCGGGCGTGGAATGCCAACACGCAGGGAGGCAGATCTCTGTGAGTTCGAGGCTAGCCTGGTCTACAAATGGAGTCCAGGACAGCCGGGGCTACACAGAAAAACCCTGTCCCGAAAAACAAAAACAAACAAACTTATGTTTACTTTTATTTCCCATTGAACTTAGAACAGGACACAGCAGCTCAATATGACTGAGCAGATTTATATTTTCAAGCAGCTTCCAACACTGTAAAAATATATTTTTACAACCTAAGGGAAAGAGGATCAGCATGAGTAACTCCCTCCAGCATCTGGTGTTCCCGTAAGATAAAGAACCAACTGTCTCAGTGAGTATGGCGTAAAAAAATTAAAGTAAAAAATGAAGGAAACAGTGACAGATCCAGCCATTAGGACTGCAATGAGATTAATATAAATTACACGGGTATCTTCCAGCAGAAATTTTGAAACATTGTAGGTATCCTACCAGTTTTTGAATGGGGAGTAGGGTGTCTTACTATGTAGTCCTGGCTCTCCTGGAACTCAGGCTGGTCTGGAACTCTCAAAAGTTATCCTGTCTCTGCCTCCCAAGTGCTAGGATTAAAGGGGTGAGTTTTTCAACACCAGGCTTCCAACTGCTCTTTATTCAGGTAGAGGGAACCAGCCTGGATCCAGTTCTCCATTTAGCCACGCCCACTTGCATCTTTGCCTTCCTACAGCTCACATAATGACTAATGAATGAGGAGGGTTTATATTTTACAGGATTTCCTCTTCTCTAGAGAGCTGCATGTCAAGTTTGTCCTTCCCAGGGAGCACCTGGTGCGGAATCTCTCGCTGGCTAAAGCCTCATCACTAGGAGTTACCTCAAAATGCAGACACTCAAGCAGGCAAGCAGGAAGACCTTCTGGACTTAAAAGGCAGAGCTCAGCAGAAGTGCCTCTCCCACCTTCCCTGAGCAAGACGCCTTTTCCTATCCTAGAAAGGCGATGACCAAGGACCAGTGGGTACAGGGCTGGCCAGTAAATAGTGCTTAGGGTGTACTGTGCTAACATGGAAGTCTCATGACCCAGGAGGCACATGTAAAACAGAATATGCACTGTTTCCCAGACTACCTGTGTTTAAGTCTTAATTCTCAAGAGGGTTTTCTGAGCCTGAAGGGTTAAGAAGCACCAAGTCAGTAATTTTTCTGAGCTATTTGATCACCATCGGCCGCTTGTCATACAATCATGCGGAGAGCACATGTCTAAGTTAGTTGTTTGTTCTTGTCATGCGGAGAGCACATGTCTAAGTTAGTTGTTTGTTCTTGCAAAGCATTAAAGATTGTTCCAAAGAACCAACCATGAAAACTAACACCACACTGACAGTCCGAAGTACCAAGGGCCAGTATAATGAGCAAGGCTAATTTCTATAGTCTCTGAGAGAGAAGGTAGGAAAACCCAGCTTCCAAAATAATTAAGAACCTCCAATTCCAACAATGACACAACATGGCAAGTGTATCCAGCTCCAACAGGAATGAACTGTTTTCAGAAGGCAGCTGTGTTTAGGAACACAGAAAGCAACAGTTTCTTTGGGGAAACCAAGCAAGACTTTAGAGCTTATGGCCTCCACTGCTCCTAGCTCTGAGTGAGGCTACTGGGTTTATTTGTTTATTTATTATTTATTTATTCACTTTACATCCTAATCGTAGCCCCCTCCCTCCTTCCCTCTTCACCTCTCCCACCTCCCCTATTCCTCAGAAAAGGGGAGCACCCCCCATTCCCCACCCTAGCTCATCAAGTCTCATCAGGACCTGCAGCCTGGCAAGGCAGCAGGAAGCAGCTTGGGAGGCCCCAGGCAAGCTTGCCTTGTGAGAGGGCTGAGCTGAGCTGCCCTCCTCTCCCTGTCTGTCAGCCCCAAGCTTCTTCCCATCAAGGGGCAGGATGAAAGCCTGGAGTGCCATTTGTAACTGCAGAAAGAAAAGTTGTCACCAGTTGTAGGACACAGCTCCAAGGCCCCTGAATATCCTGCTTTTGATTCTGACAAGACAGGAGTCAAGAAGTCAAAGCAAGGAACCGGTGACACCATTTCTACTAACAGGGCACATTTGAGTCTAATGGCTTTGCCACTTGTACCTCCCTACCAAGCTGACTGGAAAAAGAAAAGCCTCCTAAAGCGTTTGACGGTGGAACCTTTGGTGAAGCCACACATTTACTTTAAAAGGGATGAATGCAGGGCATATTGCTTTTCCCTCAAGGTCTTAGAAATCAGAAGAAGACGTATTTAGATAAAGCTAACAAATCTCCTGTAAAGGTAGTAAAGAAGGAGGAAGAGATTTAAGAAAATAAACACAGAGGCACAGTCCCAGTGGGTCCCTGGGAAACTGTTTGTCTGAATGCTAAATAAGAAAAAGCTCATGAGTTAAAAAGAAAACTCATCTAGACTTCCCTTTGTATTCCGTCCAGGACCCCAGCTGGTTGGGCAGTTCACCATAGTGTGGGCAGGTCTCTTCGTTTTAGCATCATCTCTGGCATGGTCCTCAGATATTCCTGGTGTATCTAACTAATGGCCCAGGCATTTTTAATCCTATCAAGTTGTCAATCAGAATTAACTATCCATCACACAAAGGTGTACTTAGATCTAGCTCACCTAATTTAAAAGTTCGTTTAAAACCTATCTCAGAGACAGAGAGTTATGGCAGAAGCCTTTAATCCCAGCACTTGAGAGGCATAGGCAGGTGGATCTCCAAATTCAAGGCCAACCTGGGCTACAGGGTGAGATCCTGTCTCAAGAACAACAAAAACCCTCAAAAACCTAGGAGCTTATATAATAAGGCTCTTGATTCTAAATCCCAACACCAGAGAAAGAGAGAGAGAGAGGATACATATCTCAAAATAGCTAGCAGCATGCCACTCTGGTTTCCTAGAATGACAGATCAACAGAGCTCAAAAAACATTCAGGATGAGCCATTTATTTCAGCGCCTATTTATAGCTGAATGCCCTGAGAGCCACACAGATTGAAGGTCACACAGTAAGTAACACAAGGAAAAAAATGAAGAGCAGATTCCATGACTCTCAGCTGTATTTTATGAATCTTGGTTGTAACTTTAAACAACAATAATTAAGACAATTTCTGACGAGGTACAAATCATTCCTTGCTAGTTTACTATCATAGATGATATCTTAAAGTAACAAGTCAAGATAAGGCTACAGAAATTTAATTTCTTCCAACATAACTACATCACAGTTACACATACAGCTATACTGTATGCACATAAAAATCACATTTTTGCCCTAAAGCACCAAATGTGTCATCTAGATTCCTCATTTCCTTTCTAGACTAAAAACCTAAATTAAAAGTAGTTTCTTTCTTTCAAGAAAACTTGTAACCAGGGGTTACTACCAAGCCCTAGAGACAGACACCAGGTAGTTTCATGCTCATACGGCAGAGCAAACATGCCTATTCAGAGCGTGTTAATACAGATCTAGCCATTCTGAAATGTACACATGCCAAGGCATCAGATGGCTGTTACCGTTGCACACATCTGTAGTCACAGCACTTGAGTCAGGAGGTCAGATTCATCCTCTGCCCACGATGAGTTTGAGGCCAGTCCGGCCTTCCGGAGGCCCTGCCGCAAAGCCATGAAGATGACAATGATGACAAAGACGAGCCGTGTATGTTGTCATATGCATACAGTTTCCTGCTATCCCAGGCCTGACTGAGGGAGAAGCATCACTAGAGTTGGTGGCAAGCAAGGACACACAGTGAGACCCACCCTCATCCAAAGAGAGAGAAGAGAGAAAGGGACATGGAGGATGGGAAGAAAGGAAATGCATACCGCGCACACATATAGAGGCATCCTTAAACTGCTTTTAAGATGTGTGTGTGTGTGTGTGTGTGTGTCTGTGTGTGTGTGTGTGTGTGTGTAGTGTGTATGTACACACACAATGTGTGCCTGCAGATGGCAGAAGAGGGCGTCAGGTCACCTGGACCTGGAGTTACTGGATACAGTTGGAAGCCTCCGTATGAGTGCTAAGAACCAACCAGGCTCCATTGCAAGGGCAGCAAGTGCTCTAACTGCTGAGCTTTCTCTCCAACCTTTGTGGTTGCTGTCACTGTCATTGTTAGAAAAAAAAACACTACTCAGAAGTGACATAAAATTCTGCTTGCAAATAATTGGAGCAACTGGTCACAAGATCAGCAAATGAAACATCAGAAAGTAAAGGTGAGGAATGGTAAATAGAATAAAAAACAACCAAGTATTCTTTTCCTGATTGACTATACAACAAGTAATAAAGTACCTACATTTTAATCCTAAAATGAACAAAGATTTTTTTAAAAAAATGTTGCAGGGGCTGGAGAGATGGCTCAGCAGTTAAGAGCACTGGCTGCTCTTGCAGAATTTAAATATAGAAGTATTAATTTCAATACACTTTACAAAAGGGGTGCTTCTTGCTTGTAGAGTTTTTGTTTTGCTTTATTTGGATTGTGTTTAAGAGTCACTAGAGTGGAAACTCTCTCTTTGTTCAAGGCACTGTAGTGTATAGCTTGCCCAAGGCTTGATCCAAGAATCTTATACCAATAGATGAACTCTCATTGCAGAAGATTTCTTCCCATTCTGGATATGTCTATTCATTATTAAGTGCTGAGGTGTGAACGTGAAATGTCCCCCATAGGTGGATGTTTGAACACTTGGTGGCCAAATGGTGGCGCTGTTTTTGGAAGGTTGTAGAACTGTTAGGAGATGGAGCCTCACTGGAAGAAGTGAGTTACCACAGGTGGGCCTTGAGGTGTCGAAGCTTGGCCCACATTTCCTTGCTGTTCTCTGCTTCCTGTCCATGGATACAATGTGACCAGCTTACTTCACATTTCTGCTGCATGTTCTCCCCTCCAGAATGGACTGTATCCTCTCAAACCTGAGCCAAAGTAAACTTTTCTCAAATGCTTCTTGTCAGGTATCTGCTCATAGCAATGGGAAAAGTAACTAACACACCATGTTTAAATGCACAAATTCCTGTTTACTTCTCTCTTCTTATACTGGTCCCTTCTATTGTGGTTTCAGATAACATTAAAGTCTACAAGGCAGTAACATAACGTTATCCTTTTTTATTTCTTTTTTTGGACGGTGGGTAGTTCCAGACAGAGTTTCTCTGTCCTAGACTTGCTTTGTAGACCAGGCTGGCCTCGAACTCACAGCAATCCGGCTGCCTCCACCTCCCAAGTGCTGGGATTAAAGGCACGCACCACCATGAGCAGCTAACATTATGCTTTTTTCTTACAAAAAGAAACACAAAACATCTTCCCCCAAATAAGGTTATTTTTTTCTAATCAGTTGAGAAAGGACAATTCAAATACTCCTAATCATTCAGGCTTAATAGGGAACATTTGTGTGGCTGTTTTATTTAACATGGGAAAAATAGTGTATCTCCCATTAAACACATTCTGGGCAGAAGAGGATGCCAAGCCATAAGTTATATGTACTGTATATACTATTCATTATTTCAGAGACTGCAAATGTAACTTAGTAGGTGTTTAGAAACTATTTTCCAGGAACACTGGACAAACCAGCACTGGATCCAGAGGGCTCCCCAACTGCAGCTGTTTGCCACTAACTTGAATCATTATAACCGAAAAGGCCTCTTCCATGATCTAAACCCAAAGCACAGTGCAGGGCATTGTCCATTCATCAACGTTCTAGAAAAACAGAGGCTTGTTTTGAAAATAAAGGTCTGCCTAAAAACCCCAAGTCACTAAGTCAGAAACTAAATTACAGCCTGATAGTGGTGAAAGAGGATCTCCAAGAGAACTGAAGAAATGGCATCATTAAGGCTTAAATTTTGTAACTACCTGCGTTAGCCAAGGTAACCTTAAATTAGAAGCATTTTTCTTCCTTCCAGGAAAATTGCCTCAGCCGTACAATTAAAGGGTTAGCCTAGAGAAATGAGTTCTAACCAGAGAGTATGTCAGGTTACCCAAGGGACTTTGCCAAGCACGCAGACCCATCCACAGGGCAGATCTCCTAAACTGGAAGGCTCAGAAGCATTTTGAAAGTATTCCGCAGAAGGAATCCAAAGCCTGTAGGGTCTTTTTTAGCCTCTAAGTGTCCACATTCATAAACGGACCCAATGAGGAACGAGATCTGTAGCATTAAATAAACACAGCTTTGAAAACAATAATAATTTATTGATTACGTGATGGTCTTGTGGTAAGAAACAGCCACATGTGGTCTTCATCTTTGGATACAGCTGTGGGAAAAGCGCCACTGATAGACTTGTATTTCATGTATAGTCCTGTGTAGGAAGGAGAACAGGCTCTGGCCAGTTTCCACTGATGCTACAAGGCTTTCCTGGGAACATTTCTGTGTCTGTGAGTTACCTCTTACTTGCAGTCAAAGTCAGCCAGCTCACATAAGCATCTGTTGCCTAAAGCCACCTGGTTACAGACCAGGACTACTCACGGTTTCACCAGGTCTTTCTCTCAACCAACATCTCTATAAGCTGTTGTTGACCCTAGCATGCAAAAAGACATATATTAGTCTAGTTCAGTGGTTCTCAACCTTCCTAACACTGTGACCCTTCAATACAGTTCCTCAGGTTGTGGTGACCCTGCCCCCAAACATAAAATGATTTCATTGCTACTTCACAACTCTAATTTTGTTACGAATTATAATGTAAATATCAGGTGTGCAGGATGTCTGGTATGTGACCTCAAAGGGATCTTGACCCACAGGTTGAGAACCATTGGTCTAATCTATTGATTTGTTAGTCTTTCCAGTGTCTACTTGGCTCAAGAATTTTACTGCATGTACATTTTAGGTGGTGATTTTGGTAAGTGTATATTTTCAATTCCTAAACTATAAATTGAGGTTGAAAATGAAAATATTAACCTGAATGGCACAATAAGGTTATTGTTTTATACTAAAGAAATGAATTAGAAAACCAACTGAGGGGCTGGTGAGACGGCTCAGAGGTTAGGAGCACTGGCTGCTCGTCCAGAGGTCCTGAGTTCAATTCCCAGCAACCACATTGTGGCTCACAGCCACCTTGAATGAGATCTGGTGTCCTCTTCTGGCATGCAGGCACACATGCGGGCAGAATACAGTACAAATAATGAGAAAAAAAAAAACCAACTGAACAGAGCTAAAGCTATAATGATTAGATTAGTTACTTATGGTAATTAACAAGCCAGGAACATGTAGGAATAAGGCATAATAAAACTTGGAACTAAATTTAGGTGTAAGTAATATCTTTTAGCTGCATAATTTCAGTAGGCTATTTTTAAAAGGTATTTATGGTGAGATATATGAGATTCACACCAGTAGGACTCAGTAACTTAAATATGTACGCCTGCTCTGTGATGACTAATTTCAGTTGTCAACTTGACTGTGAGGGTGTTTCCAGACATGATCTGAAGTGAGAGGGAAAGGCTACCCTGAATATGGGTGACATCATCACATGAGTTTGGATCCTGAAACTCAATAAAACACAAAAAGAGGTAGACAAAGCCCAACACCTCGATGTGGCAAGCAGCCTTCCACTGCCGAGGACAGGAGCTGTCCCTTGTATCACCCGCCAAAACAAAACGTTTTTCTCCCTTAAGTTGCTCCTTGTCAGGCATTCGTGCAAAGCAAACAGGAGAGTAACTAATAGATCCTACAAAATTAGTCTAGATTTAATATGTTTGAATAAAAACAACTGGTCACAAAATCAACTCAAAAGGCTTTTAGGAAGTATGCCATGCTGCCCAAATCCACCCCAAACTGCTCTCTACTAATAGAGTCAGCACTGATAGAACACCGGTAAATGCCTTTCCTGAGAAGCAGGGCAAAAAGCTAGGAAAGGAATTTTCCCCCGGAAGGAGAGAAAAATCCAAAACCTCCAGGGCTGATTAGGAACTTCAGCCCAAGTGCATATACAAGGGTAGATTGAAGGAGAGATAAACCTATTTTTTAGGATCCCAAGTGCGGGCTCGGAACAGTCTCGTGAGAGAACAGGTGGGGTTAATTCACTAGAAGAGCAACCACCTCGTGCAGGAGCTTAATTGTTGCCAGCTGAAAAGATCCCGTGAACTGACTCTGGGAGGAGATATATAAATGAGCCCAGAACTGGAGGCGTGTTTTTGTTTTGTTTTGTTTTGTTTTGTTTTGTTTTGTTTTGTTTTGTTTTTTGAGACTTGGGATAGATTTGGCTGTTCATCGCTGCACTTCTAGACGCTCCTAGAGAAAACCGCTCGAGGAAAGGCTTTGGGGCTCCGGCTCCTGCTGAAGTTCTGGGTTCTGGTTACCACAGGTTCCAGCAGTAGAAATCCTACAGCTCACGCCCAAAGAATCGTTCCTCGGAATTGATATCCTTAAGGTTTTGTTATTGTGTCCATTAATCCTCATTTCCTATTGTTTTGGTTAGTCGGGTTATAAGGGACGTATGCTCGGTCACTGAGTTGTTAATAAAATATATTGGTTAAGAAAAATTGAGCCTACAATAGATACTGACTCGGGATGTAGGACGTATATGCCTCATGGACCTAGAATCAAGTCCTATGTATAAAATCAGGAGGGGGCGGGGGCTACAAACCCTGCTTACTGTGTTAGGAGAAACTGAGCTAGAACCAGCCACTGGTGAGAAATCTAAGGCTGTTCAGTGTATAAGAAAGACTTCAAATGTACTCTCAGATTTAAGGCTGAAAACTAAGAAAACCTACAGGCCTTGACAAACAGAATAAAATGTGAGATTGTACCATAAGAAGCCACACACCCTCCCCAACACAGCACACAGGAGCTCCCCGTGAAAAAGAAAATTAGCAGATAAGACAACAGGAGAATTTATACCCCTGAAAATACTTGCTATGGCACCAACAAATGTTAGAACTGAGCAGTGTGTGCTGATAATCACGGTGCTGGGGCGAGGAAGAGCAAGAGCACAAGTTTGAGGTTAGCCTGGACTATACCAGAAGGTTCTGTCTCATAAAACAAAACAAAGGCTGAGCATGGTGGCTGTCTTAGTTACAGTTACTATTGCTGTGATGAGATACCACGACCAAGAGCAACTTGGGGAAGGGTTTATTTCACTCGTAGGGCAGGAAGTCACACAGGGGAGGGACCTGGAGGCAGGGATTGATGCAGAGGCCATGGAGAGGTGCTGCTTACTAGCTTGCTGACCATGGCTTGTTCACCCTGCTTTCTTTTTTTTTTTTTTAATTACATTTTTTATTAATTTATTCATATTACATCTCGATTGTTAGCCCTTCCCCTGTTTCCTCCCATTCTTCCCTCCCTCCCACCTTCTCCCCTCCGCTATGTCTGTGATTGAGGGAGACCTCCTCCCCCTATATATGCTCTTAGAATATCGAGTCTCTTCTTGGTAACTTGCTATCCTTCCTCTCAGTGCCTCCAGGCCTCCCCATCCAGGGGACGTGGTCAGAAAAGGGGCACCAGAGTTCGTGTGAGAGTCAGATCTCACTCTCCACTCAACGGTGGAGAATATCATGTTCATCGGCTAGACCTAGTCGACGAACATGATATTCTCCACCCTCCTTTCTATAGAACCTAGGACCACCAGCCGGGGGATGGCACCACCCACAACGGGCTGGGCCTTGCTACATTGTTCACTAACTAAGAAAAAGGCCCTGCAGTCCTTTTTCTCAACTGAGGCTCCCTCTTCTCTGATGACTTTAGCTCGGGTCAAGCTGACATGAAACCAGCCAATGCCATTAATTCCAGCACTTAGGAGGCAGAAGGAAGCCAATCTCTGTGAAATCAAGGCCAGCCTGGTCTATGTAGAGAGTGCCAAGGCTAGCCAGAGCTGCCCAGTGAGACCCTGTGTCTCAAGAAAAACAAAAACCAAGGCCAAAAAGATCAGCAGGTAAAGGTGCTTGCTACCAGGATGTGAAATCCCAGCACTTGGGGTGGGGGGAGACAGGGGATTCCCCAGAACAAGTTGGCTGCTTATTATAGCTGAGACTGCAACTCAGGGTTCACTCAGAGATGCTTCAGTGCACAAGGTGGAGAGCAATGGAGGAAGACTTTGAATATCTACCTCAGATCGCCACACACAGCTGCACATACATACATACATACATACATACATACATACATACATACATACATGTGCACACCCTCACACATGTGCCTACACACATGCAAATAAGCACACATGTCACGCTCACATATACACACAAAAGGGAACATTTGCCACTGGCAAAAATCAGCAGGAGCAGATGTTGGGTGCCTAGAGTCTTAAGTACTTACTCCCACTGCCCCTCCGGCACTCCTCTCACCTACACTAGCAGAGCGGCTCAAAGCATCTGAAACAGCGCTACAGCAAGCAGCACTGCTCTTGGGATCCTACGGGCACAGCAAGGGCTTCCTCTAGAACCAGAAGGCACTGAGTCAGGTCTCCATGCCGTGCTATTGCCTCTCTTCCACCCTTACAGGACTCCAGTCTCCTACTGGATCCAAAGTTCTACTCCCATGGAGGAAATTGTTGCACGTGCTCTCTGTAGTTGTGATTATTTTTTGTGTGCAGCGCACATACGTTTTTCAATTTGTAGGAACACATGGATAAGAATGCTGCTTGGATTGTCCTCCTGTTACTCATTTACCATTTAAAGACTTGGATTGGAGAGCATTGAAAATCTTGGAAGGTAACCTCAAAGCTAAGAATTTAAAGCCATTTTTAAAATCCCCAGACACCAAAAAGAAAACCCCGTTAATGTCGTTTGTTGGCTATGGGAACTATCCCTGTTGTTTTACAGGAGCACGCTTTTTCCTAAAATTGATCAGTGGCAGACTAGAACTGGCAAGCCATTCATCTCAGCCTTTTATTGTTTCTCTGATTCTCCGGAAGCAGAAGTGAAATGTCTTGTGTGCTTATTACACAGAGGCAATATGTCAGATCATTTCCCCAGCTGTGGCGCAGACTGCAAAGCTCATTTTAAGATTACCTAACGTGTATTTAAATTGATTAATTAAAATGCTCCTAGCATTATTTTAAAGGGACAAAAACAGTCGTTGTGGCATTTCTAGGGCTAAGCCTAATTGAGAGAACAATCACTCCTGCCCTTCCTTTCTACGCTCTTCTCAGACGTCACTGGGAAGCCATCTGTGCTTGGTATAATAAATGAACAGGCCTCACGGGTATAATCAGAAAACTGTCAGTTTTCTCCACTGCTGCTTCATGATGGTTGATTCTATGTGTCAACTTGACTGGATGAAAGGATACCCAGGTCTCCAGTAGAACATTCTGGACGTGTCTATGAAGGTATTTCTAGAAGATAATTAGCATGTGATTTAGTACACTAAATAAAAAGCATCCAGAGCAGAGCGCCATCCAAGCTGATTCCGGCTTCAAGAGAAGGACCAGGCAAACAGCTGCAGATTCTCCTCGTGGAGCTGAGACCCTGGAGCAGCTGGGTGTTGGATGCCCAGACGGCAACTGAGTTACACTGTTGGCGTGCCTGGTCCTCCACTTTGCTGCAAGAGGTCAGGGCCTCCTCAGCACCAATCACTATGTGATCCAGTCCCCATCCATAGGACCGTGGGTCTCCCAGTGCTTCTGTTTCTCGCAAAAGCTCCAAGTATACGTGTTTGTTCTTGACTTGTTTTTGGATTAGATTCAGGACAACTGTTGTGACGTTTCTGGTCACCAGAGACTCTTCAGGTCATTCCAAGTCAAGATGTTGCTCACAGTTCTGTTGCCAGCATGCCCAATCTAAGGCAGCCCTCGTTCCTCCAGCGTAATGTAAAGGTAGCTTCTGCCCGCTTCAGCCGCAGCCGGCCTGACCCTGCTTCCTTCATCAGGAAAGGCGGGCACTGAGAGCCTTCTCTCTCCACACTGCTGCTCGCTTAGGTCCCCAGGTTCTGATACTAATCTCTCATCTGGGAATAAGACAGAGAGGAGGCAGGCTCAGTGTTGCATGCCTTTGATACTTGCACTTGGAAGGCAGAGACAGGTAGGATCTATGTGAGGCTGCAGCCAGAACAGCCTACATAGTAAGTTCCAGGCAAGCCAGGCCTACATAGAGACTATAAAGATGGGGGCATAATCAACCAGCAAGTTCTTTTGAATAACACAAATACAATGATCCAAGGAAGGATTGTGATCTGTGAGCATGTGTGTGCGGTGGATGGCTAAGGGTCGAAGCCAGGACTTCACCATTCAGAGCATGCATCCTACCACTAAGGGTTACAGGGTGCCAGCCCTCAGTGCACTTTCTATAGCTTTTCCATAGAGTAGGGTATGGGTGGCGAGGATGGAGAGTGGTGAGGCAGGACACCTGCTCCATCATCATCACTACGAGTGTGTGTCATCAGCAAACCCCTTTTATGCAAAGGGGAGACACTCACGCTCGGCACTTTCCTCAATTTACCCTGCTGCAGTATGGGTGGCTGGCCCCCTTGCCCATGACTTGAGGTGACCCAGGCCAGCTCACTCTGCATCATGATGTACCTTTGACAGAATCCTTATGCTCTGCTCTATCTGGCCATAGATCACTGTGTCTGTCCTCCCTCTATTGCTTTGCCATCGCAGGAACCAGTACACAGGGTCTTGGCAACCTCCTCAGGCATAGACTGTCGATCTACTATGCCTCTCAGTCTGGGGAGGATGCACAGTAAACAGTCCAAGCAATTGATGTAACCTCTTTACACCTAAAGAGGGAAGCGCCTCTCATCCCTTTCTCATGAGGAAGGCCAGGGTGTGGTGGGAAAGCTCCGGTTCTCCAACTTGCTAAAAACAACCTAATTATTATTTCCGTGGCCTCTCTAAGCTTTATCAGTTAGAAGTGGGCAGTGAGCTCACTGATTTCTGAATGATGTTTACCTTGTGTCCTTGTGCTGCCTTTGCCAGGTCTAGCATGTGTTCTTACCTCACTTTGAACTGTGAGGTCTATGTGTCTTGGACTACAGCCAACAGGAACACTGAAAAGGTTCCATTCTAATATTGAGTTGCACATGTAATAACACTGCCATCTTTCGGTTCATTATCTTTTCTCAGTTAAAAAACATTTTGTATCCTGATGGCTCAAAAGTTCCTGGAAACAATACACAAATAGTTTAAGCATCCGTAATCCCAAATGCTCAAAAAGCCCAAACTCTGAGTACTAACATGACATCTCAAGTGGAAAATTCCATTTCTTACTTTACCTGAAAGGATGCAGTGAAAGCCCGAATGTGTTTTAAATGCCTTATAAAAAATGCCTTCAATCTACAATGTAACTCAAGCATGTCTCTAAGTGACTTTCATGTTTAGACTTGGGTCCCATCCCTGCAATATTGGCTGGTTGTTTTGGGTTTGGTTTTGTTTTTTGTTTTTTGTTTTTTTCCTTGTCTTTTTATGTATTCTAAATAGTATCTAAAACATTTCTTGCCCTGCTCATCTCAGAGAAAGGATATTCCACCTGTAACCCAGGAAAGGCTTACATGCCATCTCAGAAGAGCCATGGCCAACAGCTGGGTGTGCTGAGTTGGGACACTAGCCTAGTTGGAATCACAGAGGACCAGAAATTCAAGTAAGAGTTAGAATTCCTTCCCTTTGCCCCTTACACCAAAGTCCTGTTTTCATTCTCCCATCAAGGATCCCCCGCCCCCCTTCTATGACAACACACAGAGATCTGAAGAGTTATCGTGGATTCCTCCTCTCTGTCACCTGCCATGCCCAATCAGTCACTAAGTGCTATTAACGCTATTTATACTACGTCTCTCCAGCTAGCCCCTCCTCCCATGCCCTCTGCTTTTTCTTTCATTCATTGCCTCGCTAATTTTAACCCATGCCTTTTTAAGTCAGGAGAATTGAGTGTACCCATAAGCCAGCCAGAAACTATCAGTAGAGGAGTGCAGTTGGAAACAGAGCGGGCAGACAGCCACGAGGCAGGGTGCTAGAAGATGGACACTTAGAGAAAAGGAATCAGTTTTAAAGGAAAAGGAAAGCTTCACCATCCCAGATACCTGTCTGGTAATTCACCCGAGCAGTTAGCATCAAAATCCCTATCTTCTCAGAAATAGGCTAATGTTGGATGGTGATGTTTTAATGGCAATCTTAACTTATCTTTGAAACCAGATTTTAGTATATATGCCAAGCTGGGTCTTGTACTCATTATTTTCTACTCACTCATATTTACCTCCATCCTTCCATCATCCATCCCTTTATTCTCTCCCCCTCCCTCTTTCCAAAAGTAATACACACACACACACACACACACACACACACACACACACACACACACACACACAGAGCCATAGCTGTCTGCCAAGAGGTGATATACACCAGCACCAAACCCTTGAATCTTGAGATCATTTTTTTCCCCAATTTTTGAGACAAGGTTTCTCTGTATCCCTGGCTGTCCTGGAACTTGCTCTGTAGACCAGGCTGGTCTCAAACCCAAAGATCTGCCTTTCTCTGCCTCCTGAGCACTGTAATTAAAGACATAAACCACCACCCTACAAACTTGAACTCTTTACCTTAAACAAATGTTTCTTCTTCATCAGCACTCTTTGCCTGGTATTTTGTCACAATAACAGAAGCTGACTTTAACAAAAAAAATTCTGTTTCAATGTAGTCTAGGTATATGCAATAAAGAAAATGGGGGGACTGGGGATTATAGTTTTAATTTAAAGTTCCAGATCATTCTATTTTACCAATAAAGACTCAGGAGCCAGATGCTGGGGTGAAAACCTGCTAGCTCAGAGAGGCAGAGGAAGTGCCCAGCTAACCTTCCTAAGTCACCTCTCGTCCCAGTGGAAAAGGCCCAAAAGGCTCACTAGCTCAGCTTACAGCCCAGGAGGAGAAGACCAAAAAACTCAAAACCAAAGCCTTGCAAGCTCAAATCCCAAAATGCCAAGCCTCCCCGCACCCCCTGCCATGAGGTGGTTCGACTTCTAAGTGGATAAACATACCTGCTCTCTCACAAGTCTGTTCCCTATTCCACACTTGGGATCAAAACAAAAACATGTTTACATCCAATACCTATCCCGCTCGTGGGATCAAAACAAAAACGTTTATATTCACTATAGGCATTGCTTTGTAGCTGGGCCTGGTGGTGCACGCCTTTAATCTCAGCACTCAGGGAGGCAGAGGCAGGAGGATCTCTGTGAGTTTGAGGCCAGCCTGGTCTACAAAGGGAGTCCAGGACAACCAAGACTACACACAGAGACCCTGTCTTGGGGTGGGGTGGGGAACAATAAAGATGAACCATGACATTGTGTGCATTTTAATTTGTGTCAGAAGAACACCAAAAGAACTTCTTAGCCCTGAAGAAAACATTACACACTAGAGATTCTTGCATTTCAAATGAAGCATGTCATCCATAGGTGTCTAATGAATCCTCAAATTTCAGAAAATTATAAGGGAAAATTTTTTTAAATCTCTTGATTATTGGGGTCCACTCTATCTCAGAAACACATTAAATGTTGATATTGTTTTGCCAGATGGTTGAGCTCCACACATTGAATACATCTAAGGTACACAAACATATGAAGGTCTTATAAAGTCTTTATAGAATTAGGAAATATCCCAGAAACCCCAACTGTGTACAGTGTCATCTTCTATAGACCTCGCAGAATCTTGTCCTCTTAGGGAAGCAGTGTGACATGTTAAAAGTGATATTCTAAGCTCTTTGGAACACAGCTCTGTTTAAAGAGGGTAGTGGTTGCCTCCTAGGTATGTAGACTTTTTTTTTAATTTTGTGAATAAATGTTTTGCCTGAATATTATATCTGTGCACCACATGTAAGCCTGGTACTCACAAAGGCCAGCAGAGGGCATCATATCACTGGAACGTGAGTTATAGACAACTGTGAGCTGCAATGTGGTTGTTGGGAATCAAAGCCAGGTCCTCTGGAAGAGCAGCCAGGGCTCTTACTGCCAGTTCTCTAGTACCTAAAGATATTTCTTAATGTATATAAACAACTTCAACAATGATAGATAATTGTGGCGTGGCAAGAAGTTTTATATGGCCTTTCAAGTTTGAATTCAATCCTTATAATGCCAAGTTAAAAAAATAATAAAAGCCCAGTGTAGTGGTAGTGCATGCCTTTAATCCCAGCACTCGGGAAGCAGAGGCAGGTGGATCACTGTGAGTTTGAGGCCAGCCTTGTCTACAAAGGGAGTCCAGGACAGCCAAGGGTACACAGAGAAACCCTGTCTTGAAAAACAAACAAAAACAAAAACAAAAACAAAAACAAAAGAGTTGCCTCTTCAGATAGAGCTGTGTCTAGAAAAGTTAGTGCTGTCATCAAGGATGCATACCCCTTTTAACGTGACACACTATGTCCCCCTAGGAGTACAAGGTGCTGAGTGATCTAGAGATGGTTAAACTGTATATATTTGGGGCTGTCTGAGACATAGCATATTCTGAAAAGCCATTATATAGTATCCATGTGTTTTTATATTTCAGCTTAGATGCATTTAATACGTGGAACTCAACTGTTTGACACCAATGTCGTTAATGATAAAAGACAACCACAATATTTAAAGGGACTTAAAAAGCCAAAGGCCGCTCACCCAAGTGGCTTGCTGAGTCACTAAGTCTCATTCTTTCTACACCCTCCCTTACATTCATCTGCCTTGAGGTTCCCTTTGTCTTCTGTTAGCCAGTTCAAGCAGTCACCACAAATATAATGAAAACCCTGGGATGTTAGTTTCAAAGTACTTGGTGCCTCTGCAAATAATCTACGTTTCTTTAGCACTATGTTGATTTTCATCGGAAATCTAGCTGAGATTTGCAACCTAGTTGGCAGCCATTGCCACCCTATTGAAGTCATCTCAGAAGAACAAAATCCTCATTACTTTGAGAACTGGAAAAAAATGTAAAACTTAATGCCTATTATCAAGGACTATATTGTAGCAATGAGCACTTCAATATTCATCTGTAGAAAAGAATGATTAAAATCTAGGTGAATTCTGAAGCGCTCTTCCAATTTTAGTGCCTATGACTATTGTTTCTACACCCTTGAATCGTTGAGAAATTAACAGGGTGCAGCTAAAAACAGCAAGTGATGCAGCCAGCATTAGGGCCACCCTCTTTGTGGCCAAAGGAATTTCTTAGACTACTGAGCTAAAAATGCAACTGCATTCTGCAACCTATACCAGTGTGTTCTAATTGACAGGAGGGAAAAATTTCAACCCTACGTGCTAGCCAGCCATTCCTCTGTGAGATGGCGTGGCAGAGAGAGAGTGTGTGGGGTCAGTGAAGCATCAAGTTACACACTAAATTAAAGGTCTGCTGAAAAATGGAAGGGTCTAATCATCCACAGTCTAAGGCTGCCAGAACTGGATCTCCACTGTTACTCTCCAAAGACTTGTACACAGGCTATGCATGTAGCAGACCAGGGGCTTCAGGCATCTTTTTCTTTGTTTTGTTGTTGTTGTTATTGTTGTTTCGTTTTCTTTTAAGGACTTCTAGTTCCAAATAGATCCTTATGAGATTATTTTCTCGAAGCCTTTAGTTCTGTCATATTGAAATTCCTATGAAAAAGTCATCAAAACCTAATGCTTAACTGTCCCACCACAAAGAAAAATATTGTGGGTTTTGGTTCCTATTAAAAACATGTGTTACATGTATAATTATGGAAGTCTCAGATACAGTGTATATAGCATACATGAAAATTTTGTGAAATAATAAAATGTTTGCCTCACCAATAGAATTTACAGCATAATACTGTGTTCTGTGCATAACCACACCATCAAAGGGACATTTTGCAAAGGCCAAATAGCAATGGGCTTTTCTACATGTGCTGTGATCAGATCTCAAACAAGGATCTACAGGAATAAAGTAAGGTCACTTTTACAATTTACAGTAGTTTCGGGACTTGGCTGGGCCGAATCATGTGCATCTGTACTATTTTTCCTTGGGGAAAGTTAATTTTAAAAAGGAGAAAAATTTGCCAGGAAAACAATCGTATTGGCTCATTAATAACTACAGAGTGTCTTTTCTCAAATGTTCAAAAGGCTTTAGAGTCTCTAGTTTGTCCTTAGTATTCTTGAAAGCAGGTACCAGGTATCATCCCTATTTCACACTAAATTTAAAAAAGAAAAAGGAAAGAATATGACTCCTCCTAGGTATGGTGGAGGAGAAGGTTCCTCGAAGATCTGTGAGAGAGCAGAGCCAGAGGCCAGCACATCTGGGGGAGTCCAGAGAGGTCATGACTCTGAAGCATGTGGGAAGAGGAGGAGGGGACGGGAGAGAGGGGAACCAGGTACAGCAACTAGGAGGCCAAAGGTCCAAGAGGCAATGTGTAACCAAAATGTCCAGATCATATAGGGAAGAGCTTCTGGGGGAAGGGCAGCCCAGCCCCTGGGCTGGAGAGCTCTGGGTAGAGGGCAGGGTATGCTAGACACACACACACACACACACACACACACACACACACACACACACACACACACAGAGTAACAGGTAGAGGGACTGAGGGCTCCTGAGAGAATCTGGAGCCAGGGTCCACTTTGATATGTTAAATAGGTACCTCAGCCCCTTCTATTGGGTTTGAAACTTAACACCCATCTTAATCCATAAAAAGAAATCGGCGTTTTAATAGTGTACCTATGTGACAATATGCTAAGAGGTTAGTCCTTTCCTCAACTTTTCAGAAGACATAGATAAATCTCCGTTGTCCATGGTTGTTACCCTCTGATGGCTTCACCAATACTTAGAATGGCTCAGATACATATAAGGATGTACATTTAAAAAAAATAGTAGATGTACAACTGTGACAACATGCAAGACAGAGACAACGTTAGCATTCACGTAAAAATGATAAAATTTATCATTAGAGTAGGCGACCTGGGCTCACATAATTAGGAACATAAACAAGATTTGCATTAACTTACATGACGGTTCCTTGTTTTGTTGCCTAGAGATTGATCTGCTTGAGTCTTTTTTCCTTTGAATAAGCAAAAAGTACACCAGCCAAAAGCCTGCATTCCATCGTTGACAAAAATCAAGGGACAGTCAGGAGAAAGATTTCTAGATTCCCAGCAGAATAGGCCTCCACTCTCTCCAGTCGCAGGAGTATTTGTGAGGAAATTCTTACTGTTAAAAACGTGACATTTTAAATCTGGTCTCTTAGAAGCATGGCACTTTCCTCTAGCCCCATATCTGAGTTTCAAAATAGCTCTAACTCTCTCTTCCCCAAACTGCCATGCCAGAAGCTTTGCAGACCGGTCTTTCTCCTACAAGGATCTTATACTTTCAAGAGGATAATTGAGGAGGAGGAGGAGGAGGAGGAGGAGGAGGAGGAGGAGGAGGAGGAGGAGGAGGATCGCACTCACTTCCGGGCGTTTTGTTTTTTAATGTATAAAGCACACATACATACACATCAACAGCCTCTCACCCTCTCCCTCCAGATCTGAATCAAGAATGAAGGGTGGGCCCTGAGGTTTTTGGTTTTTTTCTTTTTCTTTTCTTTTTTTTCTTTTTTTTTTCCCCTAGCTCCTGGGTAAGAGATAGTGTTTCAAGGTCTGATAAACTTGTAGCATTTGCTGTCGCCTTGAAAACATTGTAAACTTACTAGCGTTTAAACTGGGAAAGGGCTTAGGGTAGAAGCTGGGGAATCCCAACCTACCGTTCAGTGACCACACAAAGATAGAGTGGTACACGCTGCAGTGACCTGATTCAAGAGTTGATATTCATTACAAAGTTAGGACAGCAATACAAGGCGTGGGTATGCTCTGGAAGATGAGGAATTGCAGCATTTCAGATTCCAACTTACTTCCAGACCTCAGGGCCAATCAGTGCATCTGTGTACCACACACCTGGAGAAGATGGACGAGCCCATACCACCCTCCCGCTCTCAGTACCCAGAGTCGGGGTGGGGTGGAGGTGCAGCGTTCCGTGAGCGGTTCTGGGAAAAAGGTAAAAGTGACGGGTGGATGATGGAGAGGGGGCGAAGGTCCCGCGGGCCGCGGAGCAGAAACCCAGAACGCGCAGCATGGGAGCCCTTGCCAGTCGCCCAGTACAGGGCGTCAGCTTGGCGCCGAGGATCAACCCCCCCCCCACCCGCCCCGAGAAGAGCAGAGGAAGAAAGTGACGAGGTGGCAGCCCTAAGGAGGTAGGAAGGTATCGGGCATGGCGGGTCCTGCGGATCCTGGGCAGCAATGGGCGACTCCTTACCTAGAGGTCTGAGCCACAGCCTGAGACTCCGGGAGGGGCAGGACTGGGCTGTCAGAGTCTTCAGGCAGAGGCTTCTTCTGGCGTCAAAGGCTTTCCAGGATTCTAGCTACCATGCCTGGGCTCGCTCCGGCAGCCTACAGCCCTTGCACCCCGCACCCTTAGGCGCAGATGTCCGTCTAGCCGCTCCCCCGCTGTTTATTCTCGGAGCCAGGCCCCTCTCCGCCGCCTCTCCGCCTCCAGCGCGCGCACACACCTCCCCCGGAGACGCACTCCTTAGTAAGCAGGCAGCACGAGTGGTCCAGGAAATCCAGCCGCCGACAACTTCAGAAAAACCCGTTTAAAATCCTTTATCTGCGCAACAAGGTTCAAGGAACTATTAACATCCATCTCTCGCCTCCACTGAGTGTCTACCCCACCCCACTCTGCAACCTCCCTTTCGCCGTTTCCCAGCGCTGATGTTCTCGTAAGCACCATTGAGACTCTCCTGCCAGGCACCTACAGTTTTCCAAAATAAACCTATCGTTGTTTTTAAAATGTAGACATTTCCCCCTCTCTTGAAACCTAGGGTGCAGGGAGTTCGACTGGGCCTCCGGAGGGCTATATTCAGTTGCACAAGTCAGGGCAAGTCTCCTTAGCCAGTACTATAGATGCATGCCACCTGTCAAGGCCGCCAGTGTATGACGGAGCCCTTGTTTGCTCTCTGGTTTTGGTTACTGAGTCTGTCTTATCCTCCTCTGACCCAGAAGTTCCAAGGCTCCAATTCCAGGGAGAAGCAGATGGATATGTTCAAGGAATAGGGTTCTAATGGAGGACGAACTCGCACTGAGTACAGCCTACTTAATAATACAGCAGCTGAGAAAGGATGGGAAGCAGTGCAGGAAACACCACCTTTCATTAACGTGAGAGACACACTGCCAGCGGGAACGAAGAGGGTGAGCTGTCAAACGGTATTCTAGCCGTTCATTCATTCACCTATGAACATAATGCACATTTATGAAATATTCATAGTCATGTTGTAACTCAGAAGCTGACCAGGATTAACTTGGTTACCAGATTATTATAACGCCCTGGAAAACATGCGTATCTATTGAAGAGACTTCACATTAATCCCTTATCTTTTCTAAATTTATCAAATAGCTTTCTAATCTTACGGCTTTAAAAGGAGGCAGCTACTAGAACTGTCAGATTTCTATGTTGAGCAGGAGGTAAACAGTGGGGGGTAGAATCATCAAACATGCCATTGCAATGAGTGCTGGAGACTGAAAAGTTCATAAAGCATCTTCACTGACATGAAGGTGAGTAGTGGGTGACCGAGTCAAATGGCTCTTCAGTGCAGGTGCTATGCCGGGGGATGCCTACAGAGGGCAGTATGAATGGGACAAGAAGGGTTAGTACAATTTGGCTGCAACCGTAGACAAAGAGTATGAAAAAGTCATTCAGCAGGGAGGAGAAAAAGTCAAAAGGAGAAAGTTAAAAGGAAAAAGAAAACTTGGCAATTCAAAAAGTTGGAAGTTTATCATGGATGAAGAATCATCTCTTGGAGGTGCAAGGCGGGGAAGAATGGCCTCGCGGTCAGAAGCCGCAAGAGAGAACAGCAGGCAGCACTTCCACGCCCTGCTTTTAAAACTGCACTTTCACAGCTGAGGAGGAGGCACTGACATATTAGCACAGTAATGCGGCGTCAGGATTTTTGGTTTGGTTGGTTTTTATTGAGACAGAGTTGCTCTGTGTAGTCCTAGCTGCCCTGTAATTAACTCTGTAGACCAAGCTGGCCTTCAGCTGCGTGCCTCTGCCTCCCGAGGAGTGCTGGGATCAAAGGTCTGTGCCAGCTAGTAATGTCAGATTTTTATTTGAGATAAACCACTGGCTGTGGGCAGAGAATGAATGAGAGTGAGAGGTGAGATGGGGGTACAGAAGGAATCCAGAAGAGGACATTTAAAGCAATGAATATTGACCAACAAGTCCTCCTGCCATTGAGAACTCCAATGTTTCATTTCGGTCCCATGAAACATCCCCCAAAGAGATTGGCCTTTCTTGGAAGGAAAGCATGGAGGGAGAAGGCTCAGGGCGGAAGAAAGAAAGGAAGAAAGAAAGAAAGAAAGAAAGAAAGAAAGAAAGAAAGAAAGATCACTAATCAACAAAGGTCAGGGAGACATCTGAGTTTGAGGCCAGCCTGCTCCACAGAGTGAGTTCCAGATAGCCAAGGCTGCACAGAAAAACCCTGTCTTGAAAAATCAAACACAAACTGTCTTATTTATATAGTTATTATCTCACTATCTCAGAGATTTAAAAAAAAAAAGATGTTAATGGGGCCAGAGAGATGGCTCAATAGGTGTAGGGGCTTACTTCCTGCCACATCTGATGGCCAGGATATGATTCCCCAACCCCACGTTAAAAAGGGAAAGAATAGTCCTCCAGGTTTTCTTTTGTTGTTGTTGTTGTTTTGTTTTTTGTTTTTGTTTTGTTTTGTCTGAGACAAGGTTTCACTGTGTAGCCTTGGCTGTGCTGGACTAATTTTGTAGACCAGGCTGGCCTCGAACTCACAAAGATCCACCTGCCTCTGCCTCCCCAGTGCTGGGATTAAAGGCATATGCCACCACACCTGGCTCAGGTTTTCTTATGACTGCCAAACCAGTGGCATGTAGCTCAATTTTTTAAATTGATTTATTCAGATTACAACTCAATTGTTATCCCATCACTTATAGCCTCCCATTCCTCCCTCCCTCCCTCCCGCTTTCACCCTATTCCCCTCCCCTAGGTCTATGACCGAGGGGGACCTCCTCCCCTACTATATGGTAGTAGGCTATCAAGTCTCATCTTGGTATTCTTTGTAGCTCAGTTTTTTAACAACTATATTTTATTGTGAACTTATTAAATGAGCTTACCTTTCTTACAACTCGACTAAGCCAAACAATAGGAAAAGGAGATTAAAGAACTCAATAATGAAACCTTAAGGATATTAGTTCCAAGGAACTATTCTTCTGACGTGGTCAGCAGGACCTCAGCAAACCAGCAATCCCACCAAAGTTGCTGCTGGAACCTGGAGCAGCGGCTGGAACCTGAAGCCTCAGCTGAAATCCAAAACCTTGAAGCTTTCCCTGCAGCAGTTCTCTCTAGGAGCCTCTTGAAGTGTTGCAATCAACAGCCAAACACTCCCAAGTCCTCTCTCCCAAGGCTCTTGTTTTGGGCTCTTATATGTATCTCCTCTCAGAGTCTCTACTAGGATGCTTTCAGCTGGCAACAGCCAAGCTCCCCCAGGAAGTGGTTCAACTTATAAGGAGATAAACATCCCCCTCTCTCACAAATTTGTTCCCCATCCCACACTTGGGATCAACACAAAAAAACATGTTTATCTCTCCTATAGTGGCATACATGCGCACATTCAAAATAAGTAAAGTGTAGTGATCCTTTAAAAGGTAGATTTGTAACTTAACAGTGGAATAAAATAAAGGAAAATTTGACATACAAGAGTCACTATGAGATTATACATACAGAATATATGTGTGTATATATGTGTGGGGTATTTAGGCTCCCCAGAACAATGAAATCTGTGAACACTTCAGTCCCAGTTACAAAATGGTACGGTGTTCGCATATAGCCCACTCGCCTTCAACCCTACACCTGTTTTTGTTGTTGTTGTTGTTGTTATTGTTTTGTTTTGGTTTTGCTGTTGCATTTGTTTTAGAGATAGGGTCCAGCTATGTAGGAACTGCTGATGTCCCTGCCTCCGTCTCCCAGGTGCCAAGATTACAGGTGTGTTCTACCGTGCCAGGCTTCTCACAGAACCCCAACACTTGAACTCATCTCTAGATGACTTCTAATACCTAACTTGAGGTGAACAGCAGTTACACTCTGTTATTTAGGGAATAGCAAGACAAAAGTATGCACATGTTCAACACAAATGCCACCATCGTAGCCTAAGCACGTTTTTAAACTTTTTATTTGTGTGTGCATGTATGTGATCATGCCACACACGTGTGTAGAGATCAGAAGACAAATTGCGGGGATTGTTTCTCTTATTTCACCATGTGGGTTCTGGGAACCGATCTCAGGTCATCGGGGATGGGAGCAAGTGCCTTAACCTGCTGAGCCATCTCGCCAGTGCTTTTTGGTTCCACGGCTGGTTGAATTCCTGAATTCAAAATCTGTGAGTATAGAATCCATGAATGTGTAGCGACAACTGTGTGTGCATGTACATAGACATGCGTATATATAATTTATGTATGTATGTATATATTATATATGTCTATATATATATATTCATGTTATATTCACTGAAAGAGATGGGCTCATATGATACAGATGCCAAGAAGTCCTACAGTCCACGGTCTCCATGTTGAAGAGCCAAGAAAGCTGGAAACAATTCAAAGACCCGAGAGCCAGAGAGGTAGTGGCGGGGAGACTTCTAGGAGTCAGGACAGCTAAGAGCAGAAGGTCAGTGTTTCCGCTTAGAGCGAACTCAACCCTACTTTGCCTTTTCACTCCATTCAGGCCCTCTGTGGACTGGGTGGTGTCCATTCATACATTGAGGAGAACTATCTGCTCTCCAATTAAAATACTAATCTCTTTTGGAAACCTAGAAGTGATGTTTAACTTTGTATGTGGGCACTCCAGACAACAGTAAATATCATTGCCTTGTCTTGATCGTCTTTCATTTTCATTTTTCCTCCCTGTAGTTCAGGATTTCTCTCAATAATTGTAAACATGCCCTATATCTCCTAGTTGGTTTTTTGTTTGTTTGGTTGGTTGGTTCAGTTTGTTTGTTTGTTTTTTTAAAGATCTATTTATTATTAGTATACAGTGTTCTGTGTAACCACCAGAAGAGGACAGTAGATCTCATTACAGATGGTTATGAGCCACCATGTGGTTGCTGGGAATTGAACTCAGGACCTCTGGAAGAGCAGGCAGCACTCTTAACCTCTGTGTCATCTCTCTAGCCCCACACTTCCTGACTTTATATGTTACAGAGGCAGTGATCAAATAGAATCATTATCTCTCTCAATTTCAAATTCCCAAAGAAGAAACCAGTTGTCCTAGCTGAAGTCAGAATCAATAGAAAACTGTGTCTACAAACTTCTATACACAGGAGAGTGCACATAGGTTGGAAAGATAGAAGGTGCTGTTTTGAATAGATGTTTCCCAAAGGCCCATGTTATGTGTTTGGCCACCAGCCTTTTGCACTACTAGACACTGGTGGTACTTTAGGTGTGGGGCCTAGTGGAAAAGGTAGGGTCACTGGGTGCATGCCCTAGACTGGGATGTTTGGAGCCCAGCCTCTCTGCTTCCTGGCTGCCCTGAGGTGAGTACTTCTCCCACATGCCCTTGCTTTTATGTCCTACTTCACCACACGGCCAAAAAAAAAAAAAAAAAAAGACTAAAACCTCCAAAATTGTGAACAAAAATAAGTCTTTTAAAACTGATTTAGTAAGCCAGGAGGTGGTGGTGCACACTTTTAGTCCCAGCATTTATAGGCAGAGACACGTGGATCTCTGAGTTCGAGGCCAGCCTGGTCTACAGAGTGAGTTCCAGGACAGCCAGGGCTATAAAGAGAAACTCTGTCTCAAAAAGCAAAACAAAAACAAAACCTGATGTATCTCTAGCATTTGTTACACTCTCAGAAAACCGGCTACTTCCCAGAAGTATTTCAGGAGGTTGAGATGGAAGGGACAAGGCAGTTTTTCCTCAAAGGTTACTCTAGAACTCTAGGCAACTCACTAGATATATATTATAAAGACATAAATAGGACTGGAGAGCTGGCTCAGTGGTTTAGAGCACCGTCTGCTCCTCCAGAGGTCTGAGTTCAATTCCTAGCAACCACATGGTGGCTCACACCATCTATAATGTGATCTGATGCCCTCTTGTACAGATAAAGCTCTCATATACAATAAATAATAAATAAATAAATCTTTTAAAAAAGACATAAATGACTAAAATATAATTTTACAAAGAGTAAAAAATGTAGATACAAGGTGAGCACAGTATAGACAAAAAGAAAAGGAGTTTCAGCTGCAGAGGCCTGAAGGATACTCATGAGGAAAAGCAATGTCTGGGCATTAATTATCTCTTTGGGCCAGATACAGAACTAACTAGTCTATGATATTGACAAGATTACTACTTGTTTGGTAAATTGGCTTTTGGGTAATTCAGAGAAAAGATAAGGCTTCAGAGAAAGAGACCAGTAAAGAAACTCTCAACAGTTTAGTTAAAACCTATGACATGGTCTAAAGGAAAATAGAATTGGGGGAAGCTAAAAAGATGGCTCAGTGGTTAAGAACACTGAATGATCTTCCCAGGAATCTGGGTTCACCCACATGGCAGCTTACAACTTCTAACTCCAATATCTAATGCCCTCACACATACATACATGCAGGCAAACACCAATGCACATAAAATAAAAAATAAAAAGAAAGAAAACAGAACCCGTGTAAGAGCTATTTAGAGGTATAGAATCCAGATGACCAGAGGAGTTGATAGTGGGAAAGGTCAAGTCTGAGAAACATGGTGGACAACAATGAGATTAAATGAGCCAGTAAAAAAAAAAAAAAAAAGCAGGGGGAGGCTGCTATAGAGCAGGTCCCCCCCCCCCTAATATTGAACTTCAAATTTTGTATCTGATGATATACAGGGCAAAGGCAGCCAATAGATAACACATTGTGGGGGGTTTTTTTGTTTTTGTTTTTTTAGTTTTTCAAGACGGGGTTTCTCTGTGTTATCTTGGCTGTCCTGGACTTTGTAGACCAGGCTGGCCTTGAACTCACAGAGATCCACCTGCCTCTGCCTCCCAAGCGCTGAGATTAAAGACACGTGCCACCATGCCTGGCTACATTGTATGTTCTTACGACACCAAAACAGAGTAAGTTGCTATACTGATTTAGATTTTAAAACTCTAGAGTCCATTGATATCCAAGGTATGGATAAGATAACCCAGGAATATCATATATGGGGGAAGAAGTAAGTGTCCATGTTGGATGCCTGAATAACACTGAGTGGCCACTAGACTAAGGATAGCTAGCCAAAATGCCTGACACAAGCAACTATTAAAAAAGCTTTCATCTTGGCTCACAGTACAAAGTTTGTAGTAAGGAGAAACCAATATTATGTAGAAAAAATGTATATATAGGGAGGTGATAAACAGTGTCATACTGAACAGAAACTCAGTAATAAGCTGGGCTTGGGAATCACACCTGCAATCCCACCCCTGGGGAAGCTGAGATAAGGCAAATCAAGAGTTAAAGGCCAGCCCAGCCTGTACCCTAAGACTGCCTCAGAGAAAAAGAAACTGGCACACAGTAAAGTAATTTTCTTACTTAGAAAGAAGGAAAGGCGGGAGACAGAGGCAGGAGGATCGTTGTGAGTTTGAGGCCAGCCTGGTCTACAAAGCAAGTCTAGGATAGCCAAGGCTACACAGAGAAACCCTGTCTCAGGGAAACGAAAAGGAAAGGAAAGGAAATAGGAAGGCAGGAAGGAGAAAGGAGATATTAAGGAGAACTAAAAGCAAAGGCTTTTGACTGGGTTGGAGCTTATCATAAGAAGGGCAATCTTGGTGAAGCAGTAGAATTGTAATCAGTTTGCCACTCTCAGCACGTGGCATTTTGTACCGGGTATACCTGTTGTCTGCAGAGGTCCTGGGCATGGCATGTCCAACAGCATTCTTGGCCTCATTTCACTACATAGCAATAGCACCTCTCCCGGTTTTGAAAGCCCAAACTATGTCCAGACATTAGTCAGGCTTCCTCTATTCCCTTCTGTCCTTTCCTTGATGATCATGAGGTTAGCAGTTCTGAACACATGTTCTCACTGTGATATGTTGCCCCACTACAGGCCTAAAGCGGTAAGGAAGCCAATCATAAACTTGGTACCTTTGAAACCTTGAGCCAAAATGATCTTTTTCTCTTTTCACAAGCTGAATATGTCAAATATGTGCTATAGTGACAAAATGTTGACTAACACACATGTAAATGGAAGAGAGATGTGATAAACTTATTTTTCAAAATCATATTGGGAGGTACTAACGTTTTATTTTTCTTTTCATTATTTGAAAATATTTAATTTTTAAAATGTCTTTGGGGCAGGTACTCATTGAAACCTCTAGTTCTAAAGAATAAATAAAATCTAAAAATGCTTTATCTGTAAGAGATTCAAAATAATATTTATAGGACTATTTTACTAGACATATTGGTTTAGTAATAACACTATTTTGACAGTCCTGTGGTAAGGATATCTAACAAGTTTATATTGATAAACATTTTTCTTACTTTGACGTTATAACCTGACCTACAGTAACAACATTAAATACAACCATAGCACTGGATGTCAGTCCAAAGACAGAAAAGCCCTCTTCTACAAAAGATATTATTTTATAGCAAACAAACAAAAAACATCTAAGTTCTATTGTTTCTCTACCCCTTCATTTTCATTTCACTAACTACTTGTTTTGTCAAGGTGACAACTGACAAAAGCAATGATTAAAAAAGAAAGCTTAATCTTGGCTCACAGTTCAAAGTTTATAGTAAGGAGCATGTTTTTCCTCCTGGCCCCAGGCTCCCAGAATAATAACTCATGAGACTCAAAATATTATTTACAAATAACTAGGCCATATGGCTAGACTCTTCTCTAACTAGTTCATAACTTTTATCCCATTTATTCCACTCTAAGTTCTTCTACGTGGCTGGCTACCTCTGCTCAGGGACCATGGGTCTGTCCTCACGGGTTCCCAGGCAACTCTCCTGTGCTTGGCTCTATCCCAGAATCCTTTCAGCTTGCTAGATGCCCCACCTTCTATTCTACCCTTTCCTATAGGCCACACATTTTTATTTTTAGCCGACAGGCAATGCATCCATACAATATACATGTCCTCTCTGCGTTTCCTCCCTTTAATCCAATAAAAGGCTCTTTTTCTTACATAATAAACTATGTACAATAAAAAATTGTGAAACAACTATAAAATCTATCAGGTAAGAATTACATCCATAATGTCCAGTCCATTTGTATTTGGCAACTTTCGAGAAAGTACTGTACTATCTATGCTATCATGGTGAGTTCAGAGTTTTGTACTTAAGTTGGTTTGTTTGTTTGTTTGTTTTTATTTTGAGACAGGGTCTCTCTGTATAGCCTTGGTTGTCCCGAACTTGCTTTGTAGACCAGGCTGGCCTCAAACTCACATGGATCTGCCTGCCTGCCTCCCTGAGTGCTGGGATTAAAGGTGTGCGCCACAACATCCTGCTTTTAAATAGTTTTCTATCATAGCTTGCATGTATCAACCTAAAAAAATAATCTTAGACCTAAAATTCCCTTTTTAAAACATTTTCTTAAATCCTAAACAACTTGAGCTTTATTGTAAGACTATATCTAGTCTTCAACCCCATCAGAGACTTGAGAAGTAAGTGTTACCTGAGTATGCAGGAAATGCACGCAAACAGCCTCCAAAATAGAGAATTGACAGACAGCTGGCTACCTGGACAGGCACCAAAATTTCTCTGTAATGTTAGAGCATCAATTTTCAGCCTTATGGCCCAAAATATCTGACATATTTGTGAAGTAGGAATTATGAAGGACTTGCTTACTGTCTTGGCAGAGCTTGGCAGTCGACTTTGCCTGCATCCAAGTTTGCCCATTTCGGACAGCATATAATCTGCAGAGGGAGTGGGGCATTTCTTTGCCTAGTGGCCCCTTGCTACTTTTGATGCAAACTCCTAAAGGAGATTCCTCAATACTAGTCATCTTCTTTCTAGTTGAATGGGGTACTGCCAGGGAGCTAACAAGTCTCCAGAAAATCCTTAAAACAACAAAACACATTTTTAAAAAAGATTTTATTTATTTTATGTATATGACGGAGGGCTCTATCTGCATGTACACCTGCAGGCCAGAAAAGGGCATAATGCACTCTCCAAACTGTGGATGTCTATGGTGGCACATACCTTTAGTCCCAGCACTCAGGGAGGCAGAAGCAGGTGGATCTCTGTGAGTTTGAGGCCAGCCTGGTCTACAAAAGCAAGTGCAGGATAGCCAAGACTACAAGAGAAACCCAAAACAAACAAACAAACAAATAAATGTGGGGGTGACCTACATTCACATTGTATTAAGGTGTGATTCTGTTACTTGCTGAGCTGGCAGTGAGCGAAACGCTAACAGATTCTGGCATTGCCATTGCTATTGAAGAATCTCCTGCCTCAGTGTTGTGTAAAAATTGTTCTCCATCATCTCTGATTGGTCAATAAAGAGCTGGACAGCCTGTAGCAAGGAGAGTTAAGGCAGGACTTGCAATTCCCAATCCCTATGGGGAGTTGGGGGGGGGGCAAAGGAGGGGAAGGAGGAAGAGGAGGAGGTTGCCAGGCCTTGAGAAAGAGGTCCCCATGGAAGAGTTGCCATGAGAAAAAAGATGGCGTAGGAGTGGCCAGGGAGAGATGAGAAGACAGGTAACAGGGCATGTGGCTGGGAAGTAGGCCAGGCTGGCATAGATGGGTTAGAATAGTGAGAGCCGGGCATGGTGGCGTACGCCTGTAATCTGAGCCCCCCGGGAGGCAGAGGCAGGCGGATTGCTGTGAGTTGGAGACCAGCCTGGTCTACAAAGTGAGCCCAGGATAGCCAAAGCTACACTGAGAAACCCTGTCTCAAAAACCAAAAAGAGAGAGAGAGAATCTGCCCAACTATCACACTTTAAAGCTTATTAGTAAGTCTAACAGATCTCTCTCATTATTTGAGAGCTAGAACAGGTTAATAGGAGAAAAAACATTATTTAATTCAGCAAAAGTTACATATTCCCAATATACAATTGTACATTGTAAACATTTTTATTCCAAAAAGGGAAGGATGGAAGAAGAGAAAGGAAAGAATGAACCAGAGTGAGTCCGGAAGGCAAACATCAAATCCTGAAACTCCAGAAGATCTTGGGTTTGCGATAGAATCATCCGGGATCTGATGAGCTTGTGTAGCTCAGCCCTTCCAGCACTGCTGCCTGCAGCACACACAGCCTTCCTCTCGGGCCAATCCCACTCTATCCGTGCCACTTTGCTCAGTGGCTATCAGTGTCCTGGTGTCTCCAACACACTGTAGTCACCACTGTAGCTTAGCTTTCACCTTCAACTCAGGTAGCTTGCCACAGCCTTCTTGCACAAACTCCAACCCTGGCCTCTAAAGCCATGGTGCAGGACTCCACAGCCACTCAAACTTGCATCTTTCATGTCTGCAAAACCAGTAGCATGTGGACAACACTGCCAAGCTTTGCTGCCAGCTAAGGATGGAGCCTGGTGTCCCTGGACCACAACTGCAGTAGCCACTATGTGCTTACCCAAAGTAAATATTTTACTAGACAGTAGCTTTCCCAGATCAGCGAACACTAGCATTTAAAGTGGATCCTTTTATAGGTGGGGAGTAGTCTCACTGAGGACTCCTTTCCTATTGGCCCACTGTGAAGCTGATGGTTTAACGATTAATTACAGCCTAATTTTAGTACAGGTCTTGGCTCCAACTTTAATTATATTTGAGCTCTTTTTCTTGACAGAATGTACTGGTGGTGGGGGGCGGGGAGTTTTAAGACAGGGTTTCTCTGTGTAACAGCCCTGGACTCTGTAGATGAGGCTGGCCTCAAACTCACAGAGATCCTCCTGCCTCTTACTCTGAGTGCTGGGATTAAAGGTGTGCCCCACCACACTTGGCTTTTTTTCCCCCCTTTTCTTTCTTCATGAATGGACCTTAAAAAAATTATTTATTTATGTAGTTTGTGTATATGAGTGCTCTATCTGCATGTACACCTGCAGGCCAGAAGAGGGCATCAGATCACATTATAGATGGTTGTGAGCCCCCATGTGGTTGCTGGGAATTGAACTTAGGACCTCTGGAAGAGCAGACAGTGCTCTTAATCGCTGAGCCATCTCTCCAGCCCCAGAATGCTTGGGTTTTTAAATGTCTTTCTGCCCTGCTTGTTGCTCTTTTTCACTATAGATGATGAGAATAATAATCCCCATGCCATAGATTAAATGCTATCCTGCCATGACATTTTCTTTACCAAATACATTAGTCTATTACTTTTACATTCATTTCAGACAAGTTCTCAAGACATGGGCAGAATGCAGTCATATCTTTTTCTAGAATATAATCTGAATGGCTTCTAGCCCTGGTAAAAATCCCCATTTCCCTCTAAAACCTCATGAGCCAGGCCTCAGTGTCATTTCTCTTGGTTTTCTGCTTTCCCATCAATATTTGAGGACTTTTCTAGCCCAAAGTTCCAAACTTTTTAAAATTTATTTTATTAATTTATTCATATTACATCTCAATGGTTATCCCATCCCTTGTATCCTCCCATTCCTCCTTCCCTCCCATTTTTCCCTTACTCCCCTCCCCTATGACTGTGACAGAGGGCCAAATTTTTTGACATTCTTCCTGCAACCAGTTCTAAACGTCTATAAAATGTACAGTTAAGGAGCTAGGCATTCACAGAGGCAAAGGCCGACAGATCTCTGTGAGTTCCAGGCCAGCCTAGTCTACAAAGTGACTCCAGGACAGCCAGGACTACACAGAGAAACCCTGTCTCGGGGGGGGGGGGGGGGGGGGGGGGGGGGGGGGGAGCGGGGAGAATGGACGGTAATGTTTCTCGCAGCAACAGTCACAGTTCTCAGTACCAATGATCTATATTAATTATGTGTCTCAGAGCTGTAACAAAACACCTCAGGAAAGCAACACAAGAAAAACAAGCTTTATTTTGGTTTGTCATAAAAGGTACAATTGAATCTATGAGGGTAGGAAAAGAAGTCATGGTCACAGCAATCTGAGGCACCTGGTTATGCCTTATCCACAGCGAAGAAGCAGGAAAAAATGAATTCTAGTGCTCAAAGCGGTTTCTTGATTGTATTCACTCCCAGACCCCAGCCTACTGGATGGTGCTACCCACAGTGTAGGTAAGTCTTGTCACCTGAACCTAATCTAGATACCTCACAGGCATGCCCAGGGGCTAATTTAATCTAGATAATATTCCAAGGGCTTGAGGCTTGCCTTCTAGGTGACTCCAGAAGATAATGTCAACAGTCACACATAGGAAGCAGCTAATATATTAACTAAATGAAACCCAGCATGGTGGCACATACCTGTAATTCCAGTACTTGGGAGGCAGAGGCTGGAGGATTTCAGGTTCAAGTGATACATAGTGAGACCCTGTCTCAAAATAAATCCAGATATATTAATGGCATGTGTTCTGATAAACTTGATTCCTAGGAGCAAAAGTTTAGTAGCACTGTTCACTGTTCTCCAAGAGTTCCTTATCTTATATACTCTAACTGCTTACCTTGAGTAGTCCTCCCCAGCCAATGTCAAGCTTATCACCAACCGGCAGGACACTACACCATTCAGACAGACTAAAGCCATTATAATCTTGATGTGTATTTTGGCTAACTCTTTCTACCAAAATAGAGTAGGATATCTTGTTTTTAGAAGAAACAAATGTGTCACTATATTTACATTTCTGACTAGGCTTAAAAAAGAACAGGTCATCAGCTTATTCAAACCATGTTAACCCACTGAGTTAATTTTGTTGAACAATCTTTAAATAGCATTCAGACAACAGACGTGTGCCACTGCCTAAGAGGGGTACAGTGTAATTAAATATTCTTCTCAAAGTATCAGGTCCCTATGCCAGCACTGGGAAAATAAAAAGCATGGACATGGTCTCTTGCCTATGAGGCTTACAGGGTGGGACAGATATGTATGTGTTTGATAAACGCATGAGAAGCACAGATACAGCTATGTAATGGATATTTAGAGTTATCAGGGGCAGAGTGACAATTTATGAACCTTTTAACAGCTGCCCAAATAAAGCGAACAGGTACAGTCCACTGCATTCTCTGTCATCTCCAGCATACCACCTAAGTTTGCGGTTGTTGTCCCTCTGGATGGCAGAAGCAGCAGTACTCCCCAACATGCACCTTCATGCTCCACACTGGCTAGACCGTGCAGTGGGCAGTCTTACAACTGACCCCTAGCCAGGCTTAACGAAGAGCAGCAGGTGTCGCTTCTTTTGTTCTCTCTCTACTATCCGGAACATAAAGGGCGCATGCCAGGAGGGCAGATCTTTTAAGATCAAAGGAGCCTGCAGCAGTGAAGACATTTCATGAATGGAAGCCCTAGAGAGCTGCCTCAACAGACCAGAGTTTTATAGAGCAAAAATAAACCCTGAATGTCAGACAACTGAAATAGCTTGTTGTATCAGTCACATTGTTAAAGACATTCTAGGTCCTTGTGGCACGAGTTGATTTCGGCTTGCATTCATTCGTTAGGCAAACACTACCTACTAAGGCAAGGCTTTCTGTGCTGAGGATGGTGATGAACGAGACAAAGAAACGCTACAGCATCTGAGAGCTACACTTTAAGGAAGACAGACAGACAGTAACACAGAATTTGCAGGCGCTGATAGGAATGTACTGCCGAAAAGACCTCCCCAGCCCTGCCCCCTTTTCTTCTTACTCGGGGTCTATAGTCCACTAGCCACTATCAGTGCATAGTCTCAACTCAGCCTTTGCCCTTCTATTTGTAACTTCCTATTTGCTTAGAAAAATTCCAACCTAGTTAAACGTGTTTTCTGTCCCTCTCGCTCCCTTCCTTCCTTCTTGCCATCTGTGTACCTACCACTGGGTAGCCAGACATGAGAACAACAAAAGGCTGAAGTCATTGATTTCACGCCCACTAATCTCAGTGGGTCCTTGCAGCTGCCCTGGCAATGCTACCTGCTTCATCCTGTCATCTCCCATTCACCGACAAGACTAGCTCAATTCCCAATCTCCTCAAACCTCCAGCAACCTTCTCATGAACTCATTCATTAGCAGTGATTTTATACTTAAGCGTACTAAGAAACTTATCAGGAATCACAACTTCTAAGATTTTCATTGTATCTCCCACCCTGAATTTGAACGCATGCGTAGCTTCTGAAGTCCCTCATGTGACCCTGTTGCTAGGGTGTGATGGTGCCCAAATTTCATGTGTTGAAAGCATATTAGGTTTAGAGATGGCTTTGAGATCTGACCTAGCACAGCTGCTCTCTCTCCCCATATGATGGACTCTTCTGTAGTGACACAACAGTAAGGCCTTTCATGGTTGGTGGCACCACGCTTTTGGACGTCTCAGCCTCCAGAACCATAAGCTAAATACACCTTGATTGTTTTATCAATTACCTAGTCTCAGGCACTTAACGGAACAAAGATTAAGGTATATGTGGGAGCTGTTTACTATCTCACTTAAGGACAACTCTTCCACTTGTGTACTAGGTCCCATGTCCTCTTAGCTCCTGTGACAGAGTTGGGCTGGTGCCACTCACGTCTTTCTCCAGCTGTAAAGCTGTGGCCAGTGGACAGCTCCCACCTGTCAGTCCTTCAGGATGTGTCAAAGTCGTTGTCAGGCCCCACCCCCACCCCAGCTCAAGCCCTTCCTGGAGCAGCCTGAATGCGAGGGCTGAGCAATTAGCCGGTCAGCATTCAGGACCTCTGAAGAGTAGTACTCACTCCACGACTCCAGCACTGGTTTGCCTGTGGGTTCTGCTGCATGCTTCCTCTGTCCAGCCTTGCTTCCTTCTCCTTCCTCTCACTGGTCTTGACCCCTTCAAAAAATATTTAGTGCTCCAAATTCTGTTTCTTTATCTAGTCATAGAGACCCCAAGCTGACAAAGCTGCTTCCGTGGCGCCAGCTGGCGTCCCCTCCTTCCTTTGCATTCTCAAGGCTTCTCTTTACCAATTCACTCATATCACAGCACAGTAACATCTTCTTCCTTAAGAAAGCAGAGGCCCTACTGCTTTCTTAGACTCACTGTAAAGACAAATTCCTGGGAAGTGTCTGGGTTTACTTTCTTTTTTTTTTTTTTTTTTTTTTTTTTCTCCCTGAGACAGGGTTTCTCTGTGTAACAGCTCTAGTTGTCCTTGGACTTGCTCTATAGACCAGGCTGGCCTCGAACTCAGAGATCCATCTACCTCTGCCTCCCAAGGGCTGTGATTAAAGATATGCACCACCACTGCCCAGCTGGAGTTACTTTTTAAAAAAGATTTATTTATTTATTATTTGTACAGTGCTCTGCCTGCATGTGAGCCAGCAGACCCAGACCAGAAGAGGGCACCAGATATTAATATAGATGGTTGTGAGCCACCATGTGGCTGCTGGGAACTGAACTCAGGACCTTCAGAAGAGCAGCCAATGCTCTTAACTTCTGAGCCATCCCTCCAGCCCTGGATTTGATTTTTATCCCCACTCTTAACATCTGCACACCCACTACGTAACAGAAATAGCGTATCCAGGTTATTGAGACTACTGTTATAGCCAATGGTCAATTCTCCATTCATATCTCACCCAGTTTGTCATCTCTCCTTGGAAGACACGATCAGTGAAGAAGTCCCTTGGGACGCAGCTTTGGTTCTCCTACATCACTGCTAGTGCTGCTCTCTAGCTTCTAAGCTGGCTTTCCTTCCCTCCTGAACCCATAATCCCTGGGACATTCAGAGATTCAGTCTTGAAACTTTCTCCTTGCTCCTTACAGTAATCTCTCAGCACTACCTTTATTCATCCTGTTTGTGACCTTATCTAGTGCCAGGACTTGAAACACCAACTACACGTTGACAACTGCTAAGTTTGTATCTTGAGTTACTGCTTGCTTCTTCCTTTGCTAGACACTCATATCCAACTGCTTATTTTTAATTTCCATTTTGATGATGATAAATTTCAATCCTAACATAGATCTCATCTCTAAAACAAAGTAAGTTCAGCTCTCCCACAAGCTGTTCCCTAAAAGATGTTTGTTCACCCTCTTTCCTTAAGTCTTCCTTATCCCAAGAGGTCGTGTTTGCAGTTGTCTGAACCAAAATCCAGTCATCATTGATTTCTTATTCTCACTTCCCACATCTAGTAATTTAGATAACTCTTCAGAGCGTTACCTCTTCTCTTTTTTTCAGATGTCATTTTATTAACAAAACTTCCCTTCATTGTTGAACTTTTAAAAGAAAAGCCCATCTGCCCTGCTGGTACTCCAAATCTCCCTTTAATTGTTATTATCACTACCATACAATATATACGTATGTTTGCTCGCTGTCTTAAATACAGTTCAAGACGGCAGGCACTTAACCCTACTCCAGCCTCTAGCGAACAAGAATGAGAATAGTGTCAAAACAGTGGCGGCCTTGAGGGAGGAAAAGTGCTTGGTGAGAGAAATCAGTGGCGGGAAGAAGCAAGTGAACTGAAGACTAACAGGAAGCAGCAGCCGTGGTAGTAGAAGTGTGTACTACTTCTGTGTGAAGCCCACACAGTATGAAAGACAGCCATGTGAAGGAGCATGAGGTTAGGCTTGTGTGACTACACAGCCAACGCATCAGAGGTCTCTCAGACACAGGGCCAGGGCCAGCAGCTGGGTTATGTAGCCCTCTTACACATTGTGATAAGAAATTTGGAGGTTTTTCCAATTATTTCCAAAGGTTCTAAGCAAGCGAGTGTCACACTAAATAAATTTAAAAAAAAAAAAATGTCTTTGCCTGGGGTGTGACTAGTGGGAGGGGGCTCCGCTGCTATGCAAGCTGAAGAGGGGCGTACAAGTAGTGTGAACAGGGTTAGGACAGGGAACTGGTCTGAGACCTGAAAGCAGCTGTAACAGGACTCTGCTTATGTTTCGAAAAGGGGCACCGAAGGAAAAAAATAAAGTCAAACTATTGTCCTGCAACTTGAGTCCATTAAGGCAAACATTAACTATATTTCACCAGATCTATTGGATTAAAAAGAGGGCGATCATTTGGGCAGCTAGTGTTCTCGGGGTAGGGAGAAAGTGAAGCTAATTACACGTAGGAGGGCACGTGAGTTTTTTGATGAGTTTTTAAAGTGTGGAATCTAAACGGTATCCGTGGGGGTTTGCCTAGAATTCTTGACAGGAGCGTGTGCACTGGACAAATACCGTATTTGCATTATAGAGAAGACCGAAGGGGAGGGAAAGAAAGAGAATGAATTTGTCTTACATTCATTAGTATGAAACCTATTTATGTCGCTGGTGGTGTGAGCACTTAACGTGGTGGGTCCCTGTCACGGTGCAGCGTACAGGCGACGCGAATCCTCACAAGTAGGTCACATTTGGGAGCCTTCAATCTACAACGCTCTCTAGGAGACATACGACGTGATGGCTACCTGGTCAAGCCCCTCTGCAGGGTAACTACTCTGTGAAGTGGTGCCGAAAGAGACTTCCGTGGACCCGCCAACTTCGCCACCTCCAGCCGCCCGCCCCACCCCCACCCCCCCGGCTCCGCGGCCCAGGACGGCCCGTCATCTTCTCCCGGAACGGCCGAGGGAGACAAGAAGCTCGCAGGAGCCCTAGGGTCGGACCGTTCGGCGCGGAAGCCCCGCTCGTGCCCGCCATCCCGAGCGCCTTCCCGCCAGACTCCTCCCGCGGAAAGAAGACCCTCGGGGCCCCGCCCCGGCTGCCCGCGGGAGACGCCGCCGCCCCGCCCCCTCCGCCCGCGCGCGCCAACTCCCAGCGCAGCGCGCTGATTGGCCAGCGCATTCCCGCTCTGCTTCCCGAACCGCCATTTTGAAAATCTTGTTGATTCTGAGGAGCGGGGAGAGAGAGGAGAGCGCGCGGCGCGAGGACCTCGGCCCGCGCGCCTTCTACTCAGCGGCGGCCTTCTCGTGCGCACCCGCGGTGAGGACGGCATCGGGGAGGCGCGGCTGCAGCCCCCGTGGCGGAGCAGCGGGGAGGAGGGACGCGGCCATTACCACGGCGGCCCGTCGCGGGGGAGGGGAGGGTAGGGGACGCGGCTCGGCTCCGCTCGGCTTTGGCCGGACTGGCCTGGCCCGGCCCGGAGCGGCGCAGGCCGGGCGGGAGCGCGCGCGCCGGCGGCGGGAGGGCGGCGCGGTTTCCCGCCTCGGGCATCCCTCTCCCCCCCATCCCCCCCGCCCTCCGGGGAGGCGGGCGGAGTGACAGACCGGACTAGGCGCCCGGGAGGTGAGCTTCCGCTGGGCGGTCGCCACGGTCCTGCTGCCCGCGCGAGCGAGTGAACCGAAGCGTGCGGCTTCCTCCCGGCCCGCAGACCCCCAGCATGTCGGCGGCGGCGGCCCCCGCTGCAGAGGGAGAGGACGCCCCGGTGCAGCCCGCGTCCGAGAAGGAGCCGGAGATGCCGGGCCCCCGGGATGAGAGTGAGGAGGAGGAGGAAGAGGAGGAGGAGGACGACGACGAGGACGAGGAGGAAGAAAAAGGTGGGCAAGGGACGCGCGACCCTCGAGGCTGGATTTTTCAAATCAAAAGTTATTTCCCCCTCCTCCCCTGGGAAGCAGTTGTCTTGCTTTTTGGCGCTTAGAGGCATCAAATCGGAGTGGTTGATTTCACGCGAAGGATTTAGTGTATTTTTGCTAACGGTCAGCGGCAGAGAATCTGGATTCCTTTTTGGGGGGGCGGGGGAGTAATTTGCCAGGGTGTCGGTGCCAAGTGTATCCGAGTTTTCGCGGTGTGCCTTCGGGAACACTTCTTCAGTCGTCAGGAAGTTTGTAAAACTGGGATCTGTTCTGTTACACCAGTGCCGTGTTGCTACCAGAGTGTTTTAATTGTGCTAATTTCGTTCTGAAGCGTTTGCCTTTTGAGGTTACCCTAAGGTCTGTAATGTAACCTAACACTACCAGTATGTCTGCTAATCCGGGAGATGTTTTCATACCCTCAACTCCTTGTATCTGCTGGGTTTTTTGTTTTTGTTTTTGTTTTGTTCTGTTTTTTTTTTTTTTTTTTCCAGTAAAGGTTCTTGTGGGAGCGTTTTTACTTTGCCTAGCAATCACCAGTGAAAGCTTCTGCTGTTGGAGAAAGTAGTTTTAAAACGAGGAAACTGAACTGAAAGTTAAAATATGAAGCCGCAGCTGTCTCGGTTTTGGACCACCATTATTTGACTAGAGGATGTGCAGAGCGGTATCAGTTACCCACGATGCATGCTTTTGTTTCTCTGTGGGTACAGCCGTTTTCATCAAACAGGTGCAACTTTTGGAAAATCCGAGGCACAACTTCACAGTCCAGCATCACCGTACAAATGGCTACCGCTCAGCCAAACTTGGGAGCAGATTAAAAAGTTCTCTTCCCAAGCTGTCGTTTTCTTTTTATAAATACAGTCTAGGTTTTTTATTTGAAATGGTACGTGCCCTAAGACCTTACGGGAGTGTGTCACTTAAGTACAGCACTGGCTTTAATTATAAATCCTAGTAAGAATTGTTTAAATCACTTCTAGGTCATTTATAATATAATAATTGAAAGTTGGCTGCAGTATCTCCGTATAACTGAGACTTTCTTAACCCTTTTACCTCTGATATTTTACTTTTACTTTTTTTTGTGTGTGTGTGTCTTCCTAGAAGGGACAAAGTTGTGATTTTTAGAGTGGTGAGTTCTTGGGCCAAAGAAATTGAGAAGTTATATATAAAAGGCCCAAACAGTAATATTTGGAGAGGCTAACATTAATTCATAAAATTCTGGATTTTGTTCTAGTTGAATAAATTGCTTTTGTTGTTTGTTTAAGATTTACTTATTTTATGTATAGGAGTGTTCTATCTGCATGTACACCTGCATGCCAGAAGTCATCAGATCCCAGTATTGGTTGTGAGCCACCATGTGGTTCGTTGCTAGGAATTGAACTCAGGACCTCTGAAAGAGCAGACAGTTCTCTTATCTGCTGAGCCATCTCTCCCCTAAATTGGTTATTGTTAAAATCGATTTTGTAGGTTTAGTCGTTTACAGTTTTCAGAACTGGTTCATTATTACTCATTTTTCTCTTCGGTGGTGGTTGGGATGGCTGGAATTATAAATTTTTATTCTACTTAGGCCAGAATACTCACCTTAAGTATAATAACGGAAAGGTGCAGACAGTGACATTACTGACGTCTGTCATATAAGGCAAGAGTTGGAAGTGATTTGGGGGAGATGAGAAAGATGAACTGGAACTGTGATGGTCAGGCTTTCATTGGTAGGGTTTGGGTGATGCTGGTCTGTAGAAAAACAGTTACAGGAGTGAGCAAGTTTGGATATGACAAGGAGTTCTTTTAGGTGTGGTGTTTGGGTTCCTGTAAGATATAAAGGTGCTGTCAAGGTTACCATTGGGTATGCATTAATTTGAAAGCTTTGCTCCAAGGTTGGACTGAGAACTTACTGGTAGTTTGTAGATCCTGATCTAAAGCAAGTGAATGACTGAAATTACTAAGGAAGAGGAGACTGAGTGACAATAGGAACGGTTATAACATCCTTACTGCTGTCTTTCTCCATTCATTTTTTTTTTTTTTTCAGATTTGTTTATTTATTATATGTACAGTGCTCTGCCTGCATGTACACCTGCAGGCCATAAGAGGGCATCAGATCACATTGTAGATGGTTGTGAGCCACCATGTAGTTGCAGGAAATTGAACTCAGAATCTCTGGAAGAGCAGTCAGTGTTCCTAACCTCTCAGCCATCTGTCCAGCCCCCCCCCCCTTTTTTTTCAAGACCTTGGTTGTCCCTGGACTCACTTTGTAGACCAGGCTGGCCTCGAACTCACAGTGATCCGCCTGCCTCTGCCTCCCGAGTGCTGGGATTAAAGGCATGGCCCAGCTCTTCATTCATTCTTTACAACTCCTTATATTCCCAGATCTGAACTATCTTGTAAAACTTACACTAATATTTTGGTCCTTTTCCCTCCCTGACCCCAAAATAATTCCCCTTCAACTCAAAAAAAAAATTTAAGATTTATTTTTATTTTCTCTGTATGAGTTTGCTTGCATGTGTGTATGTACACCAAGTGCATGGATGGCCTGGTGCCTGATCATGCCCTGTAGGTGAAGTTAGAGGCGGTTGTGAGCTGCCATGTGGTGCTGAGTATCAGACTCTGGGTGTCTGAAAGAGCAGTAAATGTGCCTCACCACTGAGCCATGTCTCCAGTCCCTCACAAAGCGTTTTGTAGCTTTTATTGTTGTGTGTGGCTAGGAGTGGTACATGTGGGGGTCAGAATGGACTATAGGGAGTCAATTAGCTCCCACCATATTTGTTCTGAGGCTTGAGACTAGGCAATTGGATCACCACACTTGGCAGCAAGCACCTTTACATGTCCAGCAATCTGGCCAGCCAGGCACACAAATCTTATATTTGTTATCTTTTGCTCTTTCCAAAGTTGAATGTTAAATTCAGGGACTTGAACATTTTAGGGAATGTTGGACTATCTCTCCAGCCACCACAACTTAATTTTTTAAGAAAATTTATTTATTTATTGTTATGTGTACAGTGTTCTGCTTGCATGTATATTTGCATACCAGAAAAAGGCACCAGATCTCATAGATGGGTGTGAGTCACCATGTGGTTGCTAGGAATTGAACTCAGGGCTTTTGTAAAAGCAAGCAGTGCTCTTAACCTCTGAGCTATCTCTCCAGCCCCACAACTTAATTTTTTAAGGAAGTCCGGACTAAACAATACTTAACTTTGTCAGTGCCTTAGGGCTGTTGTGAACATTATTATCAAACTACAAAATAATATCCAGTCAGCTGTCTTACAACAAGTACCAAAATACAGTTAGATAGGAGAAATATGCTCTAGTGTCCATAGCATAGTAGGATGACAACTAGGCCTAAGATAATTTTTTTAAAAGATTTATTTATTTTGGGGCTGGAGAGATGGCTCAATGGTTAAGAACACTGTCTGGTCCTCCAGAGGCCCTGAGTCCAATTCCCAGCAACCACATGGTGACTCAGCCATCTATAATGTAATCTGATGCCCTCTTCTGGCCTGCAGGTATACATGCAGTCAGGGCACTGTATAAATAATAATAAATAAATAAATCTTAAAGATTTATTTTATATATGAGTGCTCTATCTGCATGTACACTTGCATGTCAGAAGAGGCCATCATATCCTAGTATAAATGGTTTTGTGAGCCACCATGTCGTTGCCAGGAATTGAACTCAGGACCTCTGGAAAAGCAGACAGTATTCTTAACCACTGAGCACTCTCCAGCCCAGCTTAAAATAATTTATTACATGTTTGTATGAAAATTTAGGAGAGGCCAGGCACAGTGGTGCACACCTGTAATCCCAACACTCAGGGAGGCAGAGGCAGGCTGATCTCTGAGTATGGGGCCTGCCAGGTCTACAAATCAAGTTTAGGACAGCCAAGCCTACACAGAGAAACCTTATCTCGGGGAAAAAAACAAAAAACCCGAAGAAATAAAATTTAGAAGAGCTCAGAGGCCCACAACCTAAGATAATGAGATTAAAATACTAATTGTTATGTTATATACATGTAAATACATTTCTCTTGTGTATCAAAAAGAAATAAGTGAGAAACTAGATGAATTTTCACAAGTCAAATAATTAGAGTGTAATTGTAATTGGATAAAAGTTGTAGACTCGATGCTTGACAAGCTTGAGGTAGCATTAGTCTTAAAAGCTCCATAGTGCTTCATTTGCTTCTCAAGACTGGCTTAGGAGGGGAGTAACCTGTTGAGTTTGGGAGATCTTTTCCCTGCCTGCTTATATATTTAAGAATTATTAAATTAACTTCTAGAAAAGAGTCTTATCGTGGAAGGCAAGAGAGAAAAGAAGAAAGTAGAAAGATTGACAATGCAAGTGTCTTCCTTACAAAGAGAACCATTTACAATTGCACAAGGTAAGTTTATTCTCTATTTTATAATGAAAATGCTCAATTAGGCAAAAATGATTAGCTAGTAAATACTTGTTGATAGCAGCATACCTTTTAGAAAGTAGGATATATAATTTGGGCATACTTTTAGTTTTTCTTTTCCTATTAGCACAAATAAAGCTGTGGAGATCATTTTCATTACATTAATTTTGTAAATGTTATTAAGGTGGAGTATTTAACTGTGATTTTTTTTTCCCCCCCTCCTCCAGGGAAGGGTCAGAAACTTTGTGAAATTGAAAGGATACATTTCTTTCTGAGTAAGAAAAAAACAGATGAACTGAGAAATCTACACAAACTACTTTACAACAGACCGGGCACAGTAAGACGTTTGAAAAACATTTTTACCATGTTTTTGATACCTAATATATTAAGATGCCTCACTATACAGCCAGAATATTAATTCTGTAAGACTTTAGTGACCAACTAGTTCAGTTTTGTACTATACCAGTGGGTAAATTTGAGACACATACTTCCTAACGTATCATACTTGTTGCAGACATATGGTACACATAGCTAGTTATTAAGAAGTGATATCTAGAACTCTTGTTTTTCCTAACTGGGACTAGAGAAATTAGTTTAAAGATAGATTGCTTATCTGCAGTACCCAAGGCCCTGAGCTGGGTCTCCCACCAAAACAAAACAAAAAAAGAAAATGAACTTTGCTCCAAACTGAAAGTCTAAATTGTATAATACAATCTGTTGTGATTTTTAATGGCACTAGAATTAATTTGTTTTTCAGTGTTCTGGCCATTCACAAGAAATAATTCTTTGTAATTATGTCTTACTTTAATCAAATCCCTGTAAGAGCGGTGATTTTTTTTTTTTCCCAAACGATTGGTTATTTTATTACACTACATGTAACTATATTTGAAATGAAAGGATGGTTTTATTTGGGTGGGTATTTTGCCTGAGTGTATATCTGTCTGTCATTGTGTGCTTGGTTGGTGCCTGAGAAGGAGGTATTGGATCCTGGGCTGGAGAGAGCTGGCCCACCCACCATGTGGGGCCTGGGAATGGAATCTGGGTCCTCTGGAAGAGCAGTCAAATACGTCTCACCAGCCTCAGTAACTATGGTTGATATAAGAAACTGCTTTGGGTTGTGTGTATGTGAAAAAAGTTAGATGCTATTGAGGATATCTGAAGCATGGTCTGGTTTATTTTCACATGTACTCACCTCAGTTTGCACAACAATCTAATTTACACATGTCTTGTAACTAATAAATGGCATTAACTCTTTAGAATACTTAATTATTTACTTTTCAAAAAATAGTCGTTGACAAGTAACTTTCCACATCTGCCTCAGGAACCATTACGGTAAATATTCCTAGGTTAAAAAAAATATATCAGCATCAAACTTCAAAGAATTCCGTTTGTAGGATTTTTGTAATGTTTTGCTGAACAAATCAATCTTTAAACTTGAAAGATGGATCTGAAAATAAAGACTGTATGAATTTTTTTCTCTTGTACATTACTGGATAGTAGCATTAACAATTAAAAACATTTTCAGGTGTCCTCATTAAAGAAGAATGTGGGTCAGTTCAGTGGCTTTCCATTTGAAAAAGGAAGTACTCAGTATAAAAAGAAGGAAGAAATGTTGAAAAAGTAAGTTATTTTTATAAATACTATGTTTGATTTAGCTTACCTTTAATATTAAAAAATGAATGCCTACTCGTTTTTTTTTTTTTTTTTAGTAGTTTTCTAACCATGTGTCAGGATTTGACAAGATTTTTTTTTTTAGCAACAACTTGGTTATCTCTTGTATTTAGTAAATAATGATTGCTATAATTATTGAAAACCTTGAAACTTTCATTTCCTAGCTAAAAGTTCATAAGATCTGAAAGAAATGTAATGAAATATATTTCTATTCCCTGCAGTTACTGGCTCTAACTAATATGTTTTAAACTTGCTTTGAAGATAATTCCTTTGATGAGATATTGTTATTTTTGATAATGCTAGCAATGTTGCAGACTTTTAGGACTTTTTTTATTAAAGGCCATAGATGAATTTAAATAATAAAAATTATTAGTGTTTTTTATTGAGACATTGTGAATCACTAACACAAACCATTTTTAAGTCCATGAATTTTGTAGTATTGGAAACATATGTGATTTTCTAGTGAGTTTACTTAAACTATTAGTAAATATTCTTCATTTTTTAATGGTTGTGCACTGGTCAGGTTGATTAAAGAGTAAGCTATGCAGAAATACTTGTAACTGCTAAGTAAGCAAAGGAAACTAATTTTGTTGGCTCTTGTCTTTATATCGTGAAGAATATTTACAAATTCTTACGTAGTCACCTTGTTTTTCCCCTTTCTGTTTCAGGTTTAGAAATGCCATGTTAAAGAGCATCTGTGAGGTTCTTGATTTAGAGAGGTCAGGTGTGAACAGTGAACTAGTGAAGAGGATCTTGAATTTCTTAATGCATCCAAAACCTTCTGGTAAGGTAAGGATAAGTTTTTACCATTTCAGGAAATTGATTATTAACAGTCTTTCCTTTCTCTTAATGAGAGAGTTTAGCAACAGAATTATCATCTGCATGTAAAATATATGCCTTCCATTGCCAGAGGTGCAACATTTTCATAATGTAAGTCAAATAGCATATTTGTTCTTTCAAATAAAATATGAGCAGTATAAGTTAAGGAAAGTACCCAAATGTCATGTAAGGTAAGATAAAAAATTTTATGATTAAATGGTATTGGAATAAGGGAAATAAATTGAGGAAATAGTTGATGTAGGGGTGTTACCTAGTTTTTAAATTTTAGAATTTAGCAAATGTTTTTTGTTTGGTTTGGTTTTTTTTTTTTTTTTTTTTTTTTTTTTGAGACAGGGTTTCTCTATAATAGTTCTAAGTTGTCCTGGAACTCTCTTTGTAGACCAGGCTGGCCTCAAACTCAGAGATCTGCCTGCCTCTACCTCCCAATTGCAAATACTTCTAAGAAAGCATTTAAAAATAAGTTCATTGGCTGATCAAATCATTTTCCTCATGGGATTATAAATGCATATGGTTTAACTAAAGGCAAAGAATAGCAAGTTACTTCATGCCTGATGCTAGTTTCATAATTAACATACTCAACATTTATTGCATACTGAAGGATGTCATTGAGAGCTTGGCATTACTGAAAGAAGTGGTACAGTTCATTTATAAATTTAATGTATATTATGGCTAATTAAGCTTTATTTTCTCTGTGCATGGTTCCTCCCACTCCTTTGATTCATGGGACCTATAAAGCAAGGACCTCCTACTAATAGCATCTTTAGTTCTTAAAAAGTGAAATAAAGTATAATTTCAAATACTCTTTTGATCAAATGTAAACACTACCTGAACTCATTACAGTGTGGACTTCCAGTCCTATTTTAGAATTAATGGCACCCTTTGCAAATGAACTTGCCAGGTGTTTACGACGCAGATGAGAATACCTATAATGAAGCCTGGCATATTTAAAGATGAGCCCTCTGCCAAGCCTGGAAATACTTTCTGACATATTTTGAGTTGAGAATTATCAAAGGATTTGATTGACTTAGAAATAACCTTATTGATGTTACTGCTAATACATTTATATATACAGCCATTGCCAAAATCCAAAAAATCTTCAAGCAAAGGTAGTAAAAAGGAACGGAACAGTTCGGGAATGACAAGGAAGTCAAAGCAAACTAAATGTCCTGAAATCCTGTCAGATGAATCTAGTAGTGATGAAGATGAGAAGAAAAATAAGGAAGAGTCTTCAGAAGATGAAGAGAAAGAAAGTGAAGAGGAGGTAAAATACTATTTTATACTATTGTTTTCTGTCAGAGAGATAAATACTGTCTAGACAAGCAAATGGTTTAATGTTGGTTCTTTTTCATTGTGAAGGTATATAAATAATTGAGTAAGCTTATATCCTTCCCCCATCAAACATTAAAGTTTCAGAACAGTTGAGTTTGTTACCTAATTTGAAGTGGTCCTTGAGCTGGCTATCACCATATAGAGTGGGGAAATGGTAAAGGAAGCAACAGAGGTGTACACTGTAAACACAGAGCAGCATGTTCTTTATTCTTTAGTATTTTACATAGGGTCTTTTATCTGCAAGTATGTCTGTACAGTGCCTGCAGAGACCAGAGGGGGATGTCAGGATCCCTGAAACGGGAGTTATATGGGACTGTGCCCTACCATTTGGGTGCTAGGAATTGAATTTGGATCCTCTGGAAGAGTCACCAGTGCTCTTAGACCAGTGAGCAGTCTCTCCAGTCCATCGGAGCACATTAAGAGTTTTTTTCACAGTGTATTAATATTTTATAATTGACTTAAACTGATTTAATTTGCTACAAAAAGTAGTGTTAAAGGTTGACATTTTCCCCCAGCCTTTTGGGAATTATTTAATGAGTATAAGAACATTTAAAATTTATGTTACTTAGAAATTGAACATCTTTTGTTTACAAGTATTTGTAAAATGTTTCCAAAGTGCATAGTAGGTAGGAGAACTTAATCTAGGTTTTGCTATATTCTCAGTCAATGTTTAGCAAAGTGAGTTCCTGTTCTTTGTTTGTTTGTTTTTGGAGACAGGGTTTCTCTGTGTAGCCTTGGCTGTCCTGGTAGAACAGGCTGGCCTCGAACTCACAGCAGTCCGCCTGCCTCTCCTGAGTGCTGGGATTAAAGGCGTGGGCCACCATGCCCAGCTGAGTTCCTGTTCTTAATGATGTGTTGTATGTTATGTTTTTTTTTCTTCAGAGATTGGAACTTATTCTGTAAGTATGTATAGAAGTATATAGGCTTCATTAATCCTGGATTGACACTGTAGTCTAAATAGTTCCTTGTTGTGGGAAGCACACACAGTTGTTATAGCCAAAAATGTCTCTAAACACTTAAAGATGTCACTTGTCAATCAGGGAAGGTGCTTTTCAACTCCTGAACACAGAATTGGAAGAGTATGGGAGTAGAAGAGTGGCTCAGTGGTTGAAGAGCTTGTACTGCTCTTGGAAAAGACCAGAATTGAACTGCCTGTTACTCCAGCTGTAGAGGTTACAATGCCCTCTTCTGGTTTCTGCAGGAAGCTATACTCAGGTGCACATTGTTACACAGACACATGCATACCTATACTTTGTCCTTTATGTTGGTTTTTGAGACAGGGTTCTCTGTGTGGCTTTGGCTGTCCTGGACTTGATTTGTGGACCAGGCTGGCCTTGAACTCAGATCCACTTGCCTCTGCCTCACTGAAAGCTGGGATTTACAGGTGAGCACCACCACACCTGGCTGCATACCTGTAATTAAAAATAATTCTTTTTTTAAAAAAATACATGGTAAGCCTGTTTTATATAAATGTTATTAGTGTATATTATTTGACCTGAGATCTCAATTTTAATATTTATTTATTTATTGTATGAATACCCTATCTGCATGTACCTCTGCATGCCAGAGGGGGCATCAGATCCCATTATTGATCATTGTGAGCCACCATGTGGTTGCTGGGAATTGAACTCAGGTTCTCCGAAAGAGCAGGCAGTGCTCTTAACCACTGAACTGTGTCTCCAGCCCCCAAGATCTCAATTTTAAATCCATGCTTGTTTTAGTGTCTGTTGCCTACAGAGGCCAGAAGAGGCCATTAGATCCCCTAGGGTTGGAGTTATACACAGTTAAGAGCTGCCATGTGGGTGCTGGTAATTAAACCCTGACCCCTTGGAAGAACAGCTCAGCCATCCTAATTTCAGGTTGTTAAAGATGTCTATGAAACTAAATATGAGCTACTTTCATAATGTGGAACGTTTTTTAGAAATCTTGCAGGTGCTTCATATATTTGTTTTTATTCATGTGCATGTGTGTTTATGTGTATATGATGGGTGCAGTGCCTTGAGGCCATAAGAGGGCATCGGATCCCCTGGAGCTATAGTTACAGGTGGTTGTAAGCCACCTGGTGTGAGTGCTGGAAATTAAACTGGTAAAAGAACAGCAAGTGCTCTTAACCACGAAGCCACTCTTCCAACTCCTACTTTATAAATTTTTTAAAATGTATTTTGGTATGGCGGGTGTTAGATTAAAGGTTTGTGGGGTTTTTGTTTTGTTTTGTTTGTTTTTTTCCTATACCTGCTCTAGTTCCCAAATAATGGGACAGAGACTTGTTACATTTATTAATAAGCTTTAAAGCACTATAGCTGGGCAGATTCTCGTTTACTCTAACCTGACTGTGCCAGCCTGGCCTACTTCCCAGCCACATACCCTGTTACCTGCTATCTAGTATCACCCTGGCTGTTCCTGTTCCATTTTTGTCTTCCTGGAAACACTCATGGCCACCTCCTCATGCCCCAGGGACCTTCCTTCGCTCTTTATTGACATATCAGAGATGATGAGAACAATTTTTACACAACGCTGAGACACAGGAGATTCTTCGATAATAATGACAATACCAGAATCTGTTAGCATTTAGCTCACTGCCAGTTGAGCAAGTAACAGTTGGTTCAGCAGCTTATAGTCGAATAGACAGACACTCCATAGTACAATGTGAATGAAGGTCACCTCTACAGGAGGGAAGATGAGCAGTCTGAACACTTGCACTCAGATACCCGAGAGGAAAACATTTGTTCATATTTATATAATCAATTGTGACATTTGTGTGTGTGTGCCAGAGAAGCAACTCTTAAGAGCCAGTGCTCCCAACCTTCCCCCTTTTACCCACTAGCCTGGATCTCACTGTATGGACCACGTTGACCTTGAACTTACAGAGATATGCCTTTTTAGTGGTAAATTAAAGGCATACATCACAACATGCCTCCATCTACCTTCCCCTGGGGCCTGGCCCTGGGCCATACCAAATAGTTAGATTGGCTGGCCAGCAAGCCCCAAGGTGTTAGTGGTTTTTAAAATGTATTGCAATCTCCCCCCTCCCCCTTTTGTTGTTTTGAGATAGGATTTCTCTATGTAGTCATGCCTCTTGGAATTTGCTCTGTAGACGACGCTGGCCGTGAGCTCATAGAAATCCGCCTGTCTCTGCCTCCCAAGTGCTGGGATTAAAGACTTGTGCCACTACAACCTGGGTGCATTTTCTATCTTAATCAAGCTAGCACCCAAATAATTGAGACTGAACTGTTTTACTTATTTAACAAGATTTATGGCACAAGAACTGAGAAGTATTACTCTATTTTAACCCTTTAAACTAATCTGGGTCCCTTCTAGGGTAAATCCCCAAGATAGCTTTTTATGGCTTTCTCTGCTCTAGCTCGCTCTCTCATGATGTCTCCTGGACCTCTCCTCATGGCTAAATCTCTACTTCCCAACTTGCTCTTCTCCCTTAGCTGACAGAGAGTCCAGCCTTATTCTCTTCACTGCTAAGTCGTTGGCTGTCAAGCCTCTTTATTGATATATGAGGGAATAATTGGAGAGCAGTGTTCATACAACACTGAGACAGTAAATTCTCAGAACAAGGGTTGCAACCAGATATGGAGGCAATAGAAATCAGCATTTAAATCTTTACACAGTGCACAACAACATGCCTACACCAGAGATTCTCCTGTCTCATAGCATACTGTGGTAATGATGATGATTCTTCGGCATTGCATGGCTGAGTCTGTTTTTATGTGGATGCTAGGAGTTAAATTCAAGTGTTTACACTTACGTGGCATGAACTCTCACCAGCTCCCATGATTTTAAACTGTTTTCCTTGTTTAATTTTTTGCTCACGTACCATGTCACTGTTTTTTGGTTTTAACTTTAAGGAAAAATCATGAAAAGATAAATTAGAAAAAGTTGTTATGTAAGCTTTCTTTTCCTTGTAACAAATCATGAGGTAGAGACAAATCAAGTCTCTGCTCTCTGGTTTTCTACTATATGACTTTATTATATATGACTAAATTACATAACCTCTACACTCAAGATTCCCATTAGAAAAATTGAAAGCCGCCATATAGGGTCACATTAAATTAATTCAAAGTGCTGGCAACACATTCTGTATATATTTTATATTATTACTATTAGAATCCTTAGCCAGGCATGGTGGCACATGCCTTTAATGCCAGCATGCATGAGGCAGAGGCCACGCTGGTCTGCAGAATGTATTCCAGGCATCCAGAACTACAGAGAGGCCTTCCCCACCAAAAAAAAAAAAAAAAAAAAAAAAAAAAAAAGAATACTTAAGATATTTTATTCTAAGTACCATTCTTTTTCTTGTTTTTCGAGACAGGGTTTCTCTGTGTAGCCTTGGCTGTCCTGGACTCTTCTTTGTAGACCAGGCTGGCCTCCCAGAGTACTGGGATTAAAGGTGTGTATCACTACACCTAGCCCAAGTACCATTTCTAAGTCCAGTCTTCTTGTTGCCAAAATAAAGTCTAGGAAGATGATGCTTGATGGACAAATATAAACCGTCCCATTTACAAATCAGAGATTTGCTCTCCAGTGAGATGAACAGAAATCCAGGTCAAATGATGGAAATCCATGAAGAATCAAAGAAAATGTGCTATAGACATTAAGTCGATCAAATCACCCCATATTAAAGCTGTTAGGGGATTTTCCTGCGTGGGTTTGTCCTGACAGGCTTTATGAAGTACAATTCTAGTAAAGTCTGTAGATTGGTTTGTTTAAAGTAATTTTCCCTCCAACAAGACTAATTTTATACTGCCCAAAGCTCCTTAAACTTAGAACTAACTACCTCAAAAACTTTATGGCTGATTTAGTTTCTGCAAAAGGTTCTAAGTGACTTTGAAAGGTAAGTTCTGAGAAAAGGAATTTCTCAGTATTTTGTGACATGTTGATCTTTTCTCCCGTTTTTATAAACGTACAGTGTATTATGTTTATTAGTATCTCCCATTACCCTCTAGTATCCCTTTTCCTTCTGAACTCTTTCTTCCCACCTAGTTTCCCACGACACTGTCTCCACCAGCAACCACTAATAGTCATTAGCTCCTAAGGAAGTCATGGATGGACTTTGTGGTCGCCTCTATCCATGATGAAAAGTCAAAAGGCCAATCTTATCAAAGTATTCAGAGCTGTTGTGTGCTTGCAGTAGCAGTATCTTGTCTGGAGGGCCGTGTGCTGTGACAATCATCCCCATCCTCCAGCTCTTGAATTCATTCTGTTCTCTTTTCTGTAATGTTCCTTAGGCCTTGGGTGGGAGTTGATACTTAAGAGTTAGTGCTCATCACTTTCTCTGTACTTTGACCTGATAGGACTCAGTGCATTAATTGTTACCCTTTGCAAAAGGAGCTTTTCTGCACTAGGCTGAGAGCTGCACTACTTACAAAGCAATTTGACTACATATCCATGTAGGTAAACATTAGTAATATGATCCTCTTCTGGGCCCAGCTCTTTCTCATAGGCTCTTGATCCAGGTTTTATAGTACCGATGTGTACTCCTTCCTGTGTCCTAGGTCTCAGATAACCATAGATTGGTTCATATGAAAAACAGTCTTGTCAACAGTAGTGGGAATGTTAACATACATACATGTTTTGCTATTCTTAAATAATGTTTTTAGAAACAAACTTCATAATTTAAAAGGAAATATCAAAACTGAATAATCTATGTAAAATGAAAGATCACCTTGATTAAAAATCCATTTATAGCAGGGCATGATAGTGCATGCCTTTAATCCCAGCAGAGGTAGGAGGATCACTGTGCATTGGAAGCTAGCCAAGGAACCACAGAGAAACCCTGTCTCAAAAAACTAAACAAACAAAAAAATCCATTTACACTTCATCTTTTTTTGAACTATAACAGGAATTACACATTTCTTTTCTCTTGGCATTTTGGGTTTTCTTGGCCAAGTTGTTAGAAGAATCCTGTATTTTAAGCTAATTTTTATTTTGTTCATTTGTTCATTCATCCAGTACAACCTTTCTGCTGTGAGGACAGAAATCTGGCTCTGTGACAGGCGTCTTTTTTGGTGACCCTCCTTCAAGAGCCCTGCTGCCTATAACAGATAGGTAAGCCTTGTTCTCGCAAGATTTTTGGGTTTTTGGCCAGAAAGTGTTTGTGCCATTTCTCAATTCTACATGGAAAAAGCTCTCCAATTTTTTGGAAATTTATTTTATTCATCTTAATACTTTGGATTGGAGAGATGTTCAGCTGTTAAAACATTTGTTGCTCTCCAGTGAACTCAAGTTCAGATCTCCATACACATGTCAGGGGACAATACCTATAAATTCCAGCTCCAAGAAATCTGATACCCTCTTCTGGTCTTCTAAGGCACCCAGTACACACATTTACAGAAACAAAAATAAATCTTTGAAAGCAAGTTACAGTTTGGGAACTAGCTTTTTGTTTATTTTTCTTCCACTTTGAAACTTGTTACGTAATTTTTTCCCACATTTTACAAACAACCCAGTCTCAGCATCTGTTTGGTTATATATCAAAGGTGTCTCTTAAGACTTTTGCATCTCTTAAATTTCATAAATTCTTAACTCTTGCTTGTCTTTGGAGAGGTAGAAGGTACACTTTTATTAACATAGTTTAAGCATTATTGTGAACCTTTTAGAAAGTGTCTTGTATATTCTTGCTGGCCTTGAACTTGTAATCCTACTGGCTCAGCCTCCCTAGTATCCTAGGATTATAGGAGTACTCTTGATGTCTTGATACAATAGTCTTTTCTTCCTTTTCTTCTTTCTGAAATAAAAAAATCTACATGTAAATTACACCAGAATATATTGATGATACAAATCCAGAGGCTTGGTGAATTTCTACTAAGAAGAGACTCTGTGGCATAGCAAGATGACTAACAAAACTGAACTTTAGGGTGGACTGAAAATTTTAAAACTTATCTAGGCGTCAAGTAACACTTTCCACTTTAATAATTATGTGGCAATTAGAAATGTTTTAGGATTTATTTCATATAGTGTTCTGCTTACATGATGTCTCCACACCAGAAGAGGGCATCAGATCTTACAGATGGTTGTGAGCCACCATGTGGCTGCTGGAAATTTAACTCAGGACCTCTGGAGGAGCAGACAATGCTCTTAATCTCTGAGCCATCTCTCCAGTCTGTTATTCAGTCTTTAGCCGTATGTATCCTTATATACTTTAGTAGCTGAGGGTTGGCCACTTACTAGAAGGAAAAAAGGTGTAGTCAAGTGAAACTTAAACCAATTAGCTAGCCAGTGCACATTTGTTATTAGTAATGCTTTTACAATAGAAAAGATTTATATTCAGCATATAGCAAATACTTTGTCATACAACTTGGTTTGCTACTGTAACTTAGTTTTGTAGTTTCAACCCTAGCTTAAAGGAACACATAGGTAGGTGGTTCTTAATCTTCCATATAGGTAGGACACAGTAGCTGTAAGGTGCTGACTCACTTTACTACTGCATTTCCTCATTTATTAGTTCAGGAATTTGGTTGGTTGTTTTTGGTTTTTGGAGACAGCCTCCTGAGTGTACCCAGAAAAGGGGGCTGGAAGGGGTAAGTGATTTGATTGAGAATGCAGAATGAGCAGTGAAGTCCAGATTTAAAGCAAAGCTTGATGCTTTTATTCATTGTTGTACTGTATCTTCCACAAGGTGGGGATTAATGACTTAAAGGCTAGGTGTCGTAGGAATGTGAAATCAAATTGGAACATTGTAAGGTGTTTAGTGGGTAGTAAGCTGGCTTTACAATCTTAAGGTTTTCGTAAGGATTGAAAGTTAGTGTAAAATTACAGTGAGCATGTTTAACTTATCAGATGTCCCATTGAGTGTTTTTGTGGGTTTTTTTGTTTGGTTGGTTTAGTTTTTAAAGACAGGGTTTCTTTCTCTATTGATAGCCTTGGCTGTCCTGGACTCACAGAGATCTGCCTGCCTCTTAAAGGCATGTGCCACCACCTCCTGGCTTGTATTTTTCCTCCGTTATTTAAACTTTTAAAAATGGGTCCATTCTTGGGAAACAGTTGACCCAGTTTTAGAAGTTAAGGTAAATATGGATGTTGTTTGAAATGTGCATCTTTTCCATAGTCACCTGTACCTAATAGTAGATGAAGTGATTGTTACATTCATAGAAAAACAAGGTATAAGTCCATCAGCTATTTTACTGTGCCCAAGATTGTACCACTTAAGTATGAGCTTGTTGGTGTACTGTTCAGTTTTTAGTATTTCCAAGTCATCAAGTCTAAACCAGTTTCTACCTTGTGTCACAAAATTTACAACTGACTAGGTAAAATAAGTGAAACACTGTATGGACTTACGGGAATGAAGATGCTTGTGAGGCATGGTCAGTGACGTGTTGATTTTATAATTTTCATTCTGTAATAGCTACTTTGCTTTTAAAGGTTATTTACAGCATCAAATTTTAGGGAAATTAATACGAATATGAAGGAATTTCTCAGTCACCACTTTGGCAGCACTGGTGAATAGTATTGTCTCCTATACACCAGAAAGCATCATTTTCACACAGCTGTACATTAATCTCCTATAAAGAAATAAGTTGGTTCCTTTTTTTGGTGAGTGGGGAATGTAGGACCTGGAGATGAACTGAGGCTATAATTGAAAGTAAGCAGGTTGCTTCAAGACCCTACACTCTAGCCAGGTGTGATAGCACACACCCGTAATCCCAGCACTCAGGGAGGCAGAGGCAGGCAGTTCTCTGTGAGTTCAAGGCCAGCTTGGTTTACAAAGTGAGTCCAGGACAGCCAAGGCTACACAGAGGAATCTGGTCTTGAAAAAAACAAAAGACCCTACACTCTAAACTCTATTTTATCTTACTCTGTAGTGCTTGTGTGGTGTAATTGCACTTAGATTTTTATTAATCAACAATAGGCTAGTGTTTATATTTTAAAAGCTGTGGAATGTTACCCTTTCTAGAAGAAGGTATCAAATATAGATGTATTTGCTTGTACAGAGGCAAATTTTCTAACAATGGCTTTATTTCTTTCCCTGCCTACCCTCTTTTCACCCAGATGTTTAGATATGTACAATGGTAACTAACAAAAAGATGAACACTAAAAATTGAACTATTTCTACTTAGAGATATTTATTGTCTCAGTCCACCTAGTTTCTGAAGAGAAATTGGTCTAAAGGACTGATTGAACACAAGATTTATGCCCTTTAAAAAGGATTAAGTCAGGTGAAGTGTAACATGCCTGTAATTGAGGGCTCTAGTGGCCATTGCAAAAAGATTGTTCAAGGCTAGCCTGGGTATGTATAGCAGCAGTGTCTCACAACAAAAATTGATTTGATGATGTAACTCCAACAGTTACATGGCAGTTTCAATGTATAAAGATGAGAATCTTAGTTTCGTTTTGGGATTTTTCTCTGTAGCCCTGGTGTCCCAGAACTCGCTCTGAAGACCAGAATGGCCTCAAAGTCAGAGGTCTGCCTCGAATTGCCTGGCCTTAGGTGTTGTTGTTGTTATGTATAATACTTTGAGAATGTTGAATTGTACTTGCTAGTTGAAACAGTACTTTGAAGCAGTAATTTGTGCAGATGTCCAGCCTTAGCTTCAGAGCATGTGATCTGGAGTCAGATCTGTATTTGAGTCTTTGCATTAATCAGATTTCCACATATATTCACAAATTTATAGGAACTGTATACCAGGCCCTATTTTAGAAGTTATCAGTGAACACAAAGGGATAAATAAAAGCTTGTCTTCTTGTCTTAAAAGCTTGAATTCTAGTTGGGGAAGAGAATAGGAGATAAGTAGTAGCTGTATTTTGAGTTACTTATCATTCTCAATTAAATGGAATAATATATGTGAGCTATGCTTAGGCTTGCATTGAAATAACTAGTATTAGGGTACAGTTGCTCTCACCAGTTGATAATTGGTAATGTTTAAGCTGAATTAGCTAGTGTTTTCTGTAAGAAAGGAGAGGAAGGAATAATAGTGACTTGTATATGCCTTCTTTTTTTCTTTCTAGCAACCACCAAAAAAGACATCTAAAAAAGAAAAAGCAAAACAGAAAGCTACTCCTAAAAGTAAAAAATCTGTAAAAAGTGCTAATGTTAAGAAGGCAGATAGCAGCACCACCAAGAAGAACCAAAACAGTTCCAAAAAAGGTACATTAGAAGTGAATAACACAACTGTCAGCATACAGCATATGCATGTGCATGTTTTGAGTGTATGGAAAACAAACTGCAAAGAGCATTGGGGGAAAGTAGCATGCCAGTTTTCAAAGGTAAAATATTTTTAATGCATGCTTTCTTTGTATGCAATTTTAAGGTAAAAATTTTGTTTTAAAATGAAAACTAAGCAACGATTTATAGTTGGGAGCTTATGCCATGAAAACTTGTTATGCAAAAGGATTATTCACACTCAGTATCCTAACCTTTTAGAGTCCGAATCTGAAGATAGTTCTGATGATGAGCCACTAATTAAAAAATTGAAAAAACCACCTACAGATGAAGAGTTAAAGGAAACAGTGAAGAAATTATTGGCTGATGCTAACTTGGAAGAAGTCACAATGAAGCAGATTTGCAAAGAGGTAATTGGCACAGGTTCAAACATCTCTGTCCTAAAGAGTTTTATAATGTTATGTTTCACAACACATTTTTCTGGTGTGGAAACTTAATAATGCATCCTTAGCTTGTATTGGCTTAAATAGAATCTTAGGAGCCACCTTATTCCCTTGTTAGTGTGCTAAATGACTGTCAGATTAGGTTTATTAAATTTCTGGAATTCTTTTAATGTATCTCGGGGAAATAAAGTAAGTCATTATCCATATTGTAGACATAGTTAGAGATGCACATGTTTTGGGGTTTTATAGTTTTTTTGTTTTGTTTTTACCAGATAGGGTTTCTCTGTGTAACAGCCTGGACTCACTTTGTAGACCAGGCTGCAACTCAGAGAGATCCACCTGCCTCCTGAGTGCTGAGATTATAAGTGTGTGCCACCACACCTGGCCTAAGCTTTTTTTTTTTTTTCCCCCTTTGAGACAGGTTTCCTGGTGTACCTTTGGCTCTCCTGAACTTGCTTTGTAGACCAGGCTGTCCTCAAACTCACATCTATCCGCCTGCCTTTGCCTCCCAAGTCGGCCTAAACTTCTTAATGACTAACTGAAGTTAAATTGAAATTCACCAAACTAGTCTATGCTTTTATTGAGTTTTTAACTCATTAGATTTTGAGCCTTTACTACATACCAGGCTGAAAGTAGGTGTTTAGAGTTAAAGCAGGGGCTGGAGAGATGGCTCAGATGTTAAGAGCACTGACTTCCTCCAAAGATCCTGAGTTCAATTCCCAGCAACCACATGATAGCTCATAACCATCTATAGTGTGGTCTGATGCCCTCTTCTGGTGTTCAGGAGTACATGAAAGCAGAATGCTCCATACATTTTTTTTTTTTAATAAAGGAGAGATAAAGCAGAGAAGTCATTATTGTCTTTAAATATGCCTGCTATTCAGTGAGGTAGAGAAAGAGAAATATTCCAGCAGTGGGCTGTGTGAAAGCTGTTAGAACACTTTGGGAAGAGCACAGCAGCACAGAACAGATACAGCCCCACCTGGGACTGGGGCAGGGCTTGAGACCTGGAAAAACATCTAGAATTATTCACTGAGTTCCAAAACAATAGACCGTCACTTTTTCTCCACAGCAATGTTCTTAGCCTTCCTCATGTTGTGGTGACCACCAACCATAAAATTATTTGTTATTTCATAACTATATTTTGCTGCTGTAAAACACTGAGAATGTCAGTTGACTTCATTGCTTTGAATACAGTATTAAATATCATTTGCAAGTACAAGTCTTTGGTGAACTGAGAACACTCAGAATCTACATGTAATTCATAGCAAAACTGACTTTTAATTCAAAGACAGTATTACGAACTTTTAAATCTGTTTTTAATGTTTTTTAGGTATATGAAAATTATCCCGCTTATGATTTAACTGAGAGGAAAGATTTCATTAAAACAACTGTAAAAGAGGTAAATATTTTTTCCCTTTCCTATGATCACTTGACATAGAAACCAAAGGCTCATCAACGATTGCATCTTCTTAGGTATTAATGTCAGTGAAAAGTCACAGTTGGCATCCTAGGGTTGGTAATAAACACAGATGAGAAAATACACTGAGTAAATTTGAACAGTTTTGAGAGAACCTACATTAAGATAGAGTCCTAGTTCGCATGGTAGTTTGTATCTGAGGTAAGATGCGAGTACAATTTTGTGGTATATGTGTACTTGATTTTGTGTATTGGGAGTGGTAAAGTGGTTTTCTTTTTCATTGCAGCTAATTTCTTGAGAGGACAGATGGCTTGTTCTCAGATTTGAAGATCTGATTTATACCAGCAAAGAGAATGTATTCTTTTTTAAGTCTGTTGTCGTAGGTAGAACTTGCTGCTGAGTCCTTTTGAGTGTTAAATATATTTGAGCTTGCGGTTTTAAATTGCATTTTCTTGCAGTTTTCAGTCTTGCATGGCTGTAATTGTTCCTTGCTTTTTATAGTTGTACATTTTGGATTTCTTAAAGGTCATAGATTCCTGAACTGTTGTGAATTTTCGTGCATTTAATGTTAGCTTGCTTAAGACATACTTTTAATCAAAGCAAAAACTATTATAACCAGCATTTATACGTGCAGAGACTAGTATATGAAATATTTTGAATACACCTTCTGTCAGTGTGAAAACCTAGTGGTGGTTTGTTCATATTAGAGCACAGCTGTTCAGTTGACCGAGTTGGATTTTTTTTTCTGCATGTGTATATATGTCAAGTTGTTGGCATGACAGAAGTGACAGATGTTATTTTTGTATTTTTAAAAAACAATTTGTTGTATATAATTTTTTTTTTAATTTCTTTTGTGCAGATCAATTTTTAAACTCTTGTAGGCGTCTTTACACTCGTAACTAAATGTCAGTGTTCAGCCAGGCAGCAATGACAGCAGTCAGAGTTCAGTGGTGGCGACACTGAGGACTGTTCAGTTCTGCTTTGCTCTGAAAGTGTCATCAATTTGTGGTTGTGTTAACTTTAAGTGTCATAGAAATTTTATATAGAGGATCAACAAAAAAAAACACACATCACAGCTCCAAAAACTGGGAGCAAGTGAGCACACTTGACTTGTATGTAAGTGAACTGATTTTGACCATATAAATATTAGATACAAGAAACCCAGTTACCTTCATAATTATGATTAAAAGTATCAGATGTAATGCCAGAATTGTTGTGTGGACAGTGTAGGTATCTCTAAAAGTATTTCTCAAAAACCATACATTAAATTTCTTTAAATTAAGTATTACAGAATCAAAGTTTTTTGATTTTTTTTTTCCCCCTTCTACCCCCGACAGAGTTTCTCTGTGTATCCCTGGCTGTTCTGGACTCACATTGTAAGCCAGGCTGGCCTCGAACTCATAGAGATCCACTTCTGCCTCCCAAGTGCTGGGATTTAAAGGTGTGTGCCACCACACCTTTTGTTTTTTAAAATTTTGGTCAATCAAGATTTTAGGTAATAAACATGGACTGCTCCTGAATTTAGATTTTGTCTTTGACTGTCCTAATGACCTATTTGAATTACAAGAATATGCTGCTTAAGGAAGTGACATTTGATGTACCAACCAAGTGTTTAATCTTCACATCATAGATTTAAGCATTAACAGGTATTTTCACATATTTGAACTTTAGTATGCTTTGAAATGGAACAAACAACTGAATGGGGACTAAAAATTGGCCTTTTAAGTAATTTGTTATAAATCTTGGCAATAAAGAATAAATCAATGTTTTAAGTGTCTTGTATTAATATCTGCTTAAGTCTCTGCTTATCTCTGGGGTAAGAGGATTTAGTCCCCTATCGTACGGCTTGGAGTTTCTTCATCAGTAACTGACCATTTCTTAGACCATTTACTATTAAAGAAATAGAAGTAAGTGCTTAAAAGGGGGCAGGGAGTGGAAATGAGGTTGACAGAGTGATGCTATGACCATTTATTAAGGGTATTTGCAAAAGTCTACTTATTAAGCAGTTTTACATAATCAGTTATCCATGATATGTAGCTAAATCGCTGTAGGTATACTTCTGCTCATTAACAAAAATCGTAATTAAAAACCACAACTCAAAAAGTACCATAGTTCCTATCGAACACAATAGGAGATTAAGTATGTCACTTGAAATGGGAGAGAATTAAATACACATTTATATTTGAAATAGTGTAATAACAAGCTCCAGTGCCTAGAAACTAAATAACTTAGACGGAACCATTTCAAATTTAACAACTTTGCATTTCTCACTTCACACACACAGTAAACATTGTTATTACTTACTCTTGAAAGAATACTTCCCTTATCAGTACCAATGAGTCTCAACAAATAACCTTCAAGTACAGTGAATAATTAACTTTTAAATATGTAGTCATTGGCCTTGTATCATACTTTCACAGGAGAGAGTATATTGTCTAAATTTAAGGTCTTTTGTTAACAGGTATTTTTGAAATTCAAAATTAGCTTAGTATTTCAAAAAGTGGCTGTAGCCCCCTTTTAAAAGCAGACCAATATAATTCAAAGAAGAATCGTTCAAAGACTTTTTAAAACAAAAGCATTTCTAACCTATCAACTGAAGTTTCTTGGCAGAATAGGCATCCTAAAGACCCTGAAAACCCATGTTTATTAAATAATCTGTAAGTGGAAAAGTTTTGCCATGCCCAGACTTTCACATATGGCTTATAAAGTAATGTGCTAAAGTAAGATTTTCTACAGTTTTCCAGTGGACCTGCCTATGGGAAACTCACTGTAAAAGTCACATTAAAAATAAGAGGGGCTTTTATACTATTCTGGCAAGATTTTGCTAAATTTCAGGTGCTGTCCACCCAAAAATGGTTTTATAGTGAAAAACCTCCTGCACCTGTTGAGAATGTATGCACACATACTCACTGTTAAGGGACTGTGAGTCTTGTGTTGCTGATCTAAAATACCAAAATATATCTAAGTTTCAAATACCCAATGAAAAGAAATATATGTTGTATAAAATAGCTCAGAAATGTCATGTCATACCTTCAAATTGCTGTATCAAAAAAGAATTGTAAATTTTAAGGAAAGCCCAAGATTGGAGCTCTGTAAAAATATTAAGGCTCATTGGTAAAGGTACTGATAAATTGTCACAGAAAAACACATGGCTTTCTCTAAGTTTGCTAGTGACTCCTGATGGATTACTTGGTTTTACAATATATGAAAAGTAATCTGCCAACCAGAATGTCCAAATCTGAGGGGAACCCCCAACCAGAACTAAGGTCTCAATGGTATACTGTGCCATCTTCTGAAACCCACTAATTTGACATGGAAAAATACAATTAAATATAAGTGCCTAGAAGGATTTTGAGGGTCAGTGATTTCAGAAGAGTGAAATGGGTTTATGTTTTCCTATCACCACAGAAACACTTCAATTTTACTATACAGAGCTCCCTCTCTCTTACAAAGCTTGTGTTTCAAACTTTTCCATTTAGGGTACAGAAAGATCCATATATGTTCTTTTTAATAGGCTGCAATCTTGCTTGCTTCTCGAACACCACTCAGATATGCCCCAGTAACGGTTTGTGGGAAATGCCTGTTTGTTGCCTGCAGGGAGGGGGGAAAAAAAGAAAGCTGTTTCAGACTGCATAAATAATTTAGATGGCATCAAAAGGTAATATGACCTTATACTTTTTCTGGTCCACCTAAAAAAAGATTGGAGTGTTTGTGACAGCCTTTGAGTTTTCCTTTACTATGCTTGCCAGGTACTTTCTTTTACAACATATATCTAATGTCCCTTGCCAAGTACTGTAGCATTCATGGAACTACCTTGGACAGTGAAGTTGCTGAGGGAGAAAGCATGAGAAGGAGTACCAAGGAAAGCAAGAAAGTTCTACCTTAGCCTAACCCTGCCATCTCTAGAAGCAGATTACATTCTGCCCCACTTGCACAGCTGGCTCTTTTAAGATGTAACAAAACCCAACTTCCTGATAAAACTAGATTTATAATCCCAAATTACAATATACACAACATGACTACAGATATTAGACTTGTAATAGAGATGGGAGCTAACAAAAGGCAAAACATTCTACAAAGAATCCTTGGGAAATTTTACTCTTAAAAGAGCTTCAGGTACCAAATGCTGCTTTCCCTCTAGTTGGTAAAGTATTTCAAACACAAAGACCTACACTTCATTCTCAGAAATCCTGTCTCAGAAAAATAAGGGGAACCTTGGGGAACACCCAAGGTGAACAGCTCCAGGGGACTGGCACATAATTACCCCTCTTCCTAACAAAAACATAGGTATGTTATATAAAAAGTATCTTTCATAATTATCAATGAGCGTTCTAGCATCCAGAATGCTTCATAACAAAGCTACTACAAAATGGTAAGGTTCCCAGAGTCTGCTGGAGCTGTCAGAAAGCTTTTCAAAACTGCCTACAACCAGCAAGGAAAACAAAACATTTTTCAAAAGCCTACATAACCAATGGGTCAAGTATGAAGACAGAATTGACTTTGGGGTGGGGGGCAGGGCGGGAGGAGATGGCAACACTCATTTCAGAATGGAAAGATTACCAAAAGTAGGAGACACAAGAAAAACGGTTTTAGGAGAACTAAAGGTTGAAGAATTTAAAAATGGGGGAAATGATCAGAAGTTACTGGAGTACACCAAGCAGAAAACCTTACTACAATCTCATGTCAGTGAACAGCAGGGCAGAGACTCCAAGGTTTCAGACAATGAGCCAGCTAGGTGAGAGATCTGAATGAATTGTGAACTGGAGATGACTGAGGGGCAGGGGAGACAGGCACCAAAATAGTTGCCTTACAGCCATCTATCAGAAAGCTGTTTAATAATGGGACCTATGAACACCTGGGCTCAGCAATAAACATTACAATGTACATGATAGTTGAAAACACAAATACCAAGTGGGTTGATTCACACCTATCATCTCTCCAAAGTCTGGGACAGGAAGACTGCTGTAATCCAGCCTGGACTACAGAGTGAGACCTGATTTTGTAAGAGCATGTATCGCAACTAGGTAAAATAGCTCTGTTAAAAGAATGGTGCAGAGACTAAGTGGGCTATATTTGTAACATGACAAAGCAAGCTGAGTCTAAAATAAGTCATACAGTATCAAGACACTTTAAGACAGGAAGGTAAGTCTACAAGAAAGATTTGTTCACAGGAAACTAGACAGTTAAAAGTGGCTGCCAGTAAAGACTGTAAAGTGAGGCTTTCAGAATGGAGAGAGCTTCTGCCATTTGCAGTCACAAGACCTTCAAACACCTGATATGGGCTTTAAGACTGTTCATACCATTTTTGTAGAAATTTAAAAAGTAGAATTGAGTTTGGTGCCAAGATATGTACCTCACCAGCAAAAAAGACAGTTCCTTGTATTTCTTCAGCAATGATGTCATAGGCTTCGCCACTTCCAAATGTCTTCACGAAACTATACGCCATCTGGATCCATGGCTCTGTGCTCCACCGTGTGACAAAATACTTTGTGGGATCTGGGATCTCCTTACGTGCAAACAGAAAGATTATTAAAAAATGTGGATATACCACAACTCAATTAGAAATAAGTATTTTCCTCTTCTAGGCTTGAGTTCACTGTGGTAGCTTCCTATTATGTTCCTCCTACCCATTAACTCTTTCCCTACCCCAGCCATATTTGATCCTTTTATGTCTATGTTTCACCTACCAAAGACACATTCTGTACAATAAATCATTACCGGTGGCTAATAGTACCCCATAGCCTGGCTCATGTGAAAAGAAAGTAAAAGTGGAATGTGGCTCAATGCAGATAGGAGGAGTGGTAACACACATTATAGTTTGGAATTTTCAGAAGTCTTCCACAAGACCACAAAAAGGTATGTTTTAGTGACGAAATTTGGTTTGCAGGCCTCTGGCAAGCTCTTTTTTTTTTTTTTTTTTTTTTAACATGAGAAACACTTCCCTATAAACTACAGTCTCAAACAACTAAAACTCCAGGTGAAAACCCAAGCTGATGAGAGTGACTGTGTGGCAGAATCAGTTAGATGCTCTTTTACAAAGAGCTGGCCAGCAACTGAATGCTCCTTAAAATCTATTTAGCATTTGAGTTATTTCACTTCTTTTTCTACTCTTAGTTACAAAAGACAGGTCAAGTCTACATCCACATCTCCCAAGACTGGAAAGTAAGTTTCTTTGAGCTCCTTCTAGGACAGACTTGTATATGTGATGCACTAGAAAATCTTAGAAAACACCCTCTCTAAAAGGAATGTTGTCTTTACTGCCCACTAAGCTCAGTACCCAATGACCTGAGTGATCCTCTGCAACTCACATAGTGGAAGGAAGTTTTCTTCAGACCTATACATATATGTGGTGGCAGGCACATGCTCATTTATATAGTTTTTGTTGTTTTTAAAGAATATTGTCAGCCAGGCATGGTGGCACACACCTTTAATCTCGTCACTTGGGAGGCAGGTGAATCTCTGAGTTCGAAGCCAGCCTGGTCTACAAAGCAAGTCTAGGACAGCCAGGGCTACACAAAAGAAACCCCATCTCAAAAAACAAAACAAAAAAAATGTAGTCAAAGCTGTTACAATGGCTTGGGTAAACATGAGAACTTTTAAAAAATATGACCTTTTACAGTTTTAGAAAAGGAAATGAGTGTAAATGATGTAAGAAGACATGGCCCCCGACAGACCCAAGTTCAAGTACTGGAACCTATCAGAATGGAACTTGGAAACTTTAGTCTTTATGGGTAACTGAATCACAATAGGGATGTTTGAGAAGGGCTAATCCAGTATTACCAGCGTATGTCTCTAGAACACAGAACTTTGTGTGTGGCATTTTGCTAAGGCAGTCCTAAGCTGGGTACTCAGGTGTAGAGGGACACTGCAAGGAAAAGCAATGTGGCGTCATGCCTTGTCCCTCTGAACTGAGTAACACAGATGGTTTCCAGTACCACCTGCTCAGAAGATGACATTGGCAATAAACACTTTCTTCCTTTCAAGGAGGCTTTTTCTCACCTGCTCCTTAAACAGCTCCCGAAGGATGCCCATGCACTGCTGCAACACCTGCTTGTCATCCATGGTCCTGAGGGATGCCACTGCCTCCCCTGTGATCACGGACATCAGTACACTTTGCTGCTTTTGCAGGCACACAAGGAAAAGCATAGGACACGTGCATTAAATGTTCAGTTCCACAGACAAGGGCCTCATTCTCCTAAGCTGGATTTCATTACATCCCATTGTCCTCTCCTTATTCACATTACACACACACTCTCTCTCTCTCTTTCTTTCTCTCTCTCTCTCTCTCTCTCTCTCTCTCTCTCTCTCTCTCTCCCTCTCCCTCTCTCTCTCTCCCTCTCTCCCTCCCTCCCTCCTGGAAAAAAGGAAATGCTCATGAAATATGTCAAATTCAAGGTTCCCTCAGCTGTTTATGAAATTGAGAAGCACAGAAAGATTAAAAAAAATAAAAATATGTCTGCAGGACAAATTAAAACCTTCCTGTATGGCTTCTCCATGAAACCCCCTTAAGCCATCCCCAGAGTGAGGACAAGTATGGACAGTGGCCAAGTCCCTTTGGGATGGCAGCACGGCTCAGGGGAGTTCCCATAGCTTTCTACTCCCAGGCTGTACTCTATCTCACACATCTGCTCCCATCAGTGATCGCCATGGACCTTCCGGTGGCAGCCTGCTAGCTCAGTAGAGGCAGCAGTTAAGAAGTGTAGTCCACTCTCCCTGAGCTTACCAAAACAATTCACATGCAGCCTGAAATAAGCTTCCACAAGTCATGCCCTGGGAGCAGAATTGATACTCTTTAAGAAAAAAGGGCAAGGATTGGGACTCCTTTCCCAAAGGGAATGTCTCAGTCAAAGCAGTTCCCTCACATATCCTGATCTATATATACACTTATCACTCATTTCTGAGCATGGCACGTAATTAGAAAACCCTAACCCTTCAAAGAAGGAAATTCAAACCATACCAGAAATTTTTACCTGGGGGTCCATGTCATAGAATACAGCAAAGAGCCCTCGCTGGCTGGCACTGGGAGGAACATGGCCAAAAAAGTCAGCCCCTTGAACTTTACTGTCCCAAAATCTATATGGAAACTGCAAGGCAATCTGGAAAGCAAGCAGAGAATGGTTAAGCATGCCCTGTGTTAGTCACAGGCCATCTCCCATCGCAAGCTAGATGTCTACTCAGAAACAATCGCACTAGCTTCAAAACTGTCCATTCTCCCCACCTACTTAGTTCTCTAAGCTTCCTGCTTAAGTGACACACCACTCAGGAGGCTTCCAGTCTCCATGGCACCTGCCTGCTAAAGGGGTCCATAGTGGTGCAGAAAAGCACTGGGCATACTGGGACCAACCACTGGGAGAAAAGGTGAACATAGAAAACAAAACAAACTAAGGGGGCTGGAAAGATGGCCCAGCGGTTAAGAGCACCATCTATCTATGCTTCCAGAGGTCCTGAGTTCAATACCCAGCAACCACATGATGGCTCATACCCATCTATAATGTGATCTGATGCCCTTTTCTGACATGCATGTGTACATGCAGACAGAGCACTCATACATAAAATAAAATTTTTAAAAAAGCAAGAAAAACAAACAAACAAAGAACTGCTTTAGCAAAGCCAAACTCTGATAACCTGGATTCATCCCCTGCTGGCTGTGGTAGGCAGGCCAATAATCTCAGCACCTGATAGGTGAGGGCAGAAAAATCAGGACTTCAAGTCTGTCCCCTAGGCCACCCACAGAGTTTGAAAGCAGTCTAGACTACATGAGACCCTAGCTAGGGGTTGGAGAGAACTGATGATTAGGGTCACCTAAAAGTCAAAATGGAATTCAGCTGGCCCTTTTTATCTAGATTATATTGAAATTTTTAAAAACAGGTCAAAATTTTCTTAATATTTTTCTTTTCTTTTTTTTTTAACTGTTTGACAATTCATTCATGTATATAGTACATTCCTTTTACTTACTCCTTTCTGTTTGTCTAATTGTACAAAAGATTACTGTCTAATTGTACAAAAGGTTATTATCCAAACAAAACTATCATCCAGCCCTGAGCTCTGAGGCTAAGGTAATGTAGGTCACCTTTTCGATGATGCCTGCACCCAAGCTACTGATGGCCTTCATCTTCTTCTCTGACAATGGTGGATTAAACTGGATGGCACCTCTCTGTAGTATGGCCAATGGTACAGTGACTAACACCTGTGGGAAACAATTAATAGTAACACATGACAGCAGCTGACATTGCGCTCACTTCTCGGTGGCTCATACAACACCTGCATTTTTCCCTTCTGTCAACACCCCCACTTTATGTTCTATGATCTCCATGTGAGAGCACACAGGTTGCTCACTGCACACAAGTGCCTGGGTGAGCAGAAATAGCATCCACACAGGAGTGTACCTGAAGGACTTCCCTAATGGCTATGATAGAGCTGGGTCACAGGGGTAGCAGACTTCATTTCTAAAAAAGGAGTGCTAGGGAAATGCCCAGCCAGGCATGGTGGTTAAACACTCATGATCTCAGCACTCCAGAGGTGGAGTCAAGATGATCATGCCAGCCTGGACATAGCAAGTCCCAGGCAAATCAGATACACAGTGAGATCTTGTCCACAAAAATTGAACAAAAAGAGGGAGGGAAGACCCAAAATAATCAGCTTGTTTTGTTACTCTCAATACCATCCCTGTCAACAGCCTATAAAATAAAGGAAATGCCCACCATTACTAATCTCAGAATCAGAATAATATTAAAACTAGGAGGCAATAATATGTTCTATAATTGATAAAGCTTATCACAACTATTAGGGTTATAACTGTGGAACCACATGAGAACTTTTTTTGTTTTGTTTTGATTTTCAAGACAGGGTTTCTTTGTGTATCCTTGGCTGTCCTGGACTAGCTTTGTAGACCAGGCTGGCCTCGAACTTACAGCGAACTGCCTGCCTCTGCCTCCCAAGTGCTGGGATTACAGGTGTGTGCCACCATGTCCAGCTCACATGAGAACTTTTCAAGCACAAGTACTTTAGTACTAGATCTCCAAGCAGCTCTACAGGTCAAACTGAGCTCTTTTTAAGACTGGTGGCTGGGTGTAGTAGCACAAACCTATAATACTACTAGCATTTAGAAGAGTAAGGCCAACCAAGGCTACAAACCAAGGACCTATGGGGGAAAAAAGATCCTTGAGGCCACATAATAAAACCAAGCCATCAAGGATCAACTGTTACCTAACCTTACTGTTCAGAAAGTTCTAGTTCCAGAATCGAATCACAGCTCAATCAAGAAGTCATCACTACTGCTACCAGCACCAGAATGAATCACCTCACATATAGAAAGACCTGCACCAGCAAAACAGGTGTCTCCGGCCCTGCCTTTTAGCTCCCTGGGATCTCTGCTGTTCCCTGATGCAGTAGAACCAGGAGCCTTGGCCACTATGTTGTCAGCAGAGGCAGCAGTAGTGAGGCAAAGCCAGGCAGGCCACACATTCCAAGATATGTATATAACTTGTTGGGTCTTAATCTTGGAGAAAACCTTAGTGGCCAGAGAGTCTGTGGGAAGAGGGAGGGAAGGAAATATATCTGCCTCTCTCTCTCAGAACTAGATGACGTAAGAATGACACAGGTGGGATGCAGCTCAACTCCAAAGCATCCTATCTACTCTCATCCTCAAATACTTCATATATTTGGGTTTACCTTTTACTCACATGTTCTAGAAGGCATCCAATACAGACTGTAATGAGTGCTAGTTACATCATAAAAATTTGCTTTAAACACTTCATCTGGAAGCCCTAAAAACGCAAGCTCAGAAGTGCATGTGTCTAGCTAATGTGAGCAGAGAGGGTCACCCAACAGGGACACCAAGTAGCATGTTATCCTAGACACTAAGATGTAGGCAGGTAAGTCCCTCAGTTGGGTAAGCTGAGGTGCAATTTTAAAAGCTGGTACTTAAAATGCTAACCTTAATAAGAAACTTATTGACTAGGAGCTTACAGATAGTGACACCACTGCCCAGGGGCTCCTAGCAAGCTGCTCGGAGAATCATGAGAGGCTTGTCAAGCCAAATTCAATGAGAATCCCTGCAGGGTGCTGAGACCCAACGGAAGGTCTCCTAAACAGCTGATGATAGTTTTAGGATATCCCCAACCAAAGGCATCCTAGGCCCTGTCTTCTCCCTGACATCCAATACTTTGTTTCTGTATGAATAATCAGGGCTTTGGAAAGGTGTGGACAGCAAGGAGAAAGCAAAGCTAGTCTGCCAACAGGTGAGGTCTCTATCATCATTCCAATCTCAGAAATAAGCAAGCCTTCAGGGTTTATTAAATTCCTTCTGCCCCAAGTAGCTGCCTTTAGTTTCCAGTACGAGGCTTCACACTGTCCCTCCAACTTAAGATGTTTACTGAAAGTCCAAAGTTACATGAAAGCACTTCAACTACATGGAAGTGCTTACACTATATCAAACAATATTTTCAAGATGAAACCTGAATTTGACAAGGGCTCCATGGTAAAAGTAAAGAACTGAAGCAACAGGTCCCTTCGACGCACAACTTCTCCAAGCCCTTTCAGCCCTGAGAGGTTTGTGCCACAACACTTTGCAAACTCATTTGACCAAGGCACTTCTAGGAGGAAGAACGGAGGATGACACCCAGGCCCTCACACTGGAGCTGGAGCTTCACTACAGCCCTGGGAATTTTCTTGTTCAATTATTAGAACCAACATACCACAGGACCCACTTTAAGGGGCACAGTTAGAATTCCATCTGCCACATGTTTCAATGGTGCTCAACTATTTCAGATTTGTGAGCTACACACCACTACTGGGTAGATCTACTTCATCAGAAACCAACACGTCTCTAGGCAGAAGACTGCTTTCTTCCCCACAGGCCCTCAGCAGTACAGTGCTCTACCTTGGTAGGACCCCAGCACCTACCTTTTGTGCAGAATGCTCCATACCATCTGTTGTGGTGACTTGTACCTCATCTCCGGTATAATCTATACTTTGTACCTGTTTAAGACAAACATTTCAAAACGACATGAGGATTAGGATCTTTCCAGCTCCTCTAGCATACATATGTGAACTGCTGAGGCTATGGGAACCAGTGAGTGTGGGACTCAAGTTTACAAGCATGTCAGGATACTAGGAAACCCTTTATGTTACAGCACAAAGTAAGACAGATCGTCTCTGATGCTGTAAGTCCACAGGGATGAAGACCTGAAGTGTTAGGTTAGGATGAGGGGTTAAGCAGGATGCAATACTTAAACAAGGCATCTTTAGTGAAGTGTCCCCAGGCTATTCCAGGTTTCCAAACCCCAGGCACTATTCAATTGAGTGGGTACTGTGCTTCTCGGGCTACAGCTGTACCCTCAAAGTGTTGGGAGATACTGGCTGGCTGCCCCAACGCCCCTATCTGAGAATCATATCCCCAAAACTAACCTCCCAAAACTTCATATCCTCGCCAAACAAGGAAAAACCAGAGCCTCCCACCCATCCATACTCACTGGAGACTTGAGGCGAATGTCTAGTCCTTCAGCTAGTTTCTCAATAATAGTGGAGTAGCCAGGAGTTAGCAGAGTATGGTCACCAGCAAACTGGGCAAAGAATTCATTGTGGTCCCAGGAGCGAGCAGATACCTTAGAAACAACATAAGACGTTAGGATGCCATAATGTAAACTGTCAGGCTGCCCCTGGGGACATCAAAAAGAAGCTTCAGGAGGGAGAAGCCACCCAACGCAGCAGGGCAGTGAGGACAATCAACCAGCCCCAGTGGATACCACTATCTGGGGAACGCAAACTGTGTGGCACACAGAAGGTCTAGACAGACATGGCTGCTCATGGCCTCTGTTATTCTAGCAAGAAAACTGAGGCACTGCCCTAAATTCCAGGCCAGTGTAGGCTACAGAGTGAGACTGTCTCAAAATAAAAAGAAGTAGACAACACCTGAGGAACAGTATCTGCACGTGCACACCCATGATAAATGGGGGTGAAGGGGGGGAGGTTTAAATAGTTTGGACATGGGTACTGCTCTTTGATTATGCATCAGCAACTCTGGCCAAGATAGAATTCTATGGAGATCAAACTGCATTTGATCAGCTCCACAGGAGAATACCCAATGTTCTCTCTTCCACAAGGGCAGGAGTCCCAGAGAGGCCAAGCTGCAGCACACTTGGGGGAAATGGATCAACTCAAATTGTAATGTAGAGTAGCATGGAGGTGGAGGTCCTCAAGACTATGCTTAAATCATCATCAGCTTCTAAGCAGGGTGATGGCAGTGGTGGAAAGAGGAGCTGAAGATACAAAGCAAGGTCAGGGCCAGCCTGGGCCACAAAACAGGGCCAGGAAAATGGCATTGTGGGTGAAAGTGCTTGTTGTGTAAGAGTGATGACCTCAATTTTAAAAAAAAAAAGATTATTTATACAGTATTCTGTCTGCCTGCCAGAAGAGCACACCAGATCCCATTATACACGGTTGTGAGCCACCATGCGGTTGCTGGGAATTGAACTCGGGACCTTTGGAAAAAGAGTCAGTGCTCTTAACCTCTGAGGCATCTCTCTAGCCCCCTTGATGATCTGAATTTGATTGTTAGAACTTGCAGTGAAAGCAGAGAACTAGCTCTCGACAGCTGTCCTCCAACCAATATATGTAATGCAAAGGCACTCAAGCAACTATATGTATATGTACATACACACACACCCAAAGAGGGGGAGGGGAGAAGAAGGAGAGGGAGGAGGGAGAGAGACAAGAAGGAGAAACAGGAGAGGGAGAGAGAGGAGGAGAGAGAGGAGAAGGAGAGAGAGGAGAGGGAGACAGAGGGAGGAGACGGGAGAGGGAGAAGAACAGAGGAGAGAGGAGGGAGGAAGAAGGAGGAGAGGGGAAGGAGGGGGAGGGAGGAGAGGAGAGGGAGGGGCAGGGAGGAGAGGAGAGGGAGGGGGAGGGGAGGGAGGGAGGGAAGAGGGGAGGGGAGAGGGATGGAGGGGAGGGAGAGGGATGGAGGGGAGGGAGAGGGAGGGAGAGGGATGGAGGGGAGGGAGAGGGAGGGAGAGGGATGGAGGGGAGGGAGGGGGAGGGAGAGGGATGGAGGGGAGGGAGGGGGAGGGAAAGGGATGGAGGGGAGGGAGGGGGAGGGAGAGGGATGGAGGGGAGGGAGGGGGAGGGAGAGGGAGGGAGAGGGAGGGGGAGGGAGGGGGAGAAAGAAAGAACAAGAACTTTAAAAGACCAAAACCAAAAAACACTAGAATTAATACACTATAAAGCCATGATTATCAAAGTTCTGGGCACCAGAACCATTTTTCCTTGGTCCCAAACAGCCCAAGTTCCATATTTATACATAGAATATGCACATGGTTATAAGCACTCTTTTGCATATGTGTGCACAGATATAGAGGCCAGAGGTGGACATTGGGTACCTCCACTTGCTTCCCTGCCTTAGTTTTTGAAATGGGGTCTCTCCCAGAACCTAGAGCTCCCCAGTTGGCTAGGCTGGCTTTCTCATAGGTGCTGGGGATGCAAACTCAGGTCTGTATGCTTGTGTAGCAGGATTTTTCTGAACCATCCAGCTCCCCTGGGGCACGCTGGAGTACTTCCCAGCACATTTCAGGACCTGCTGGCTTACCTGGTGCAGGCTGCTGCCACAAGCATACTCCAGGTTACTCAGGTGGAACTGCAGCACCTGTCCCTCCAGCTCGCTGAACTGGATGCCAGACTCCTTCACAAAAGCTCGGTAGATCTCCTCTATCTTCTCTGTGGTAGGAAAGGATCAGAGCAGAAAAGTCAGCGGCAATGCAATTTCCTGTCCAATCCTGCTTTCCCCAACAGTGCCCAAATTTCCAGTCTTCCCCAGCAAACTTAGGAGTAAGTGATAAGTAATAAACTCTTGATGGGGCCAAGCCTTCAGCTGGTTAATGCTGATCTTTATGGAGACAGAACCACAGAGGAAACTGTACATTAACACATGTGGAGTTCCTGCTTAGCTGAGAAACTGTTTCCTCTCTGGTCAAGAAGTGGAAAAACATCCTTATACGTGTGTGTGTGTGTGTGTGTGTGTGTGTGTGTGTGTATGTATGTATGTGTGTGTGTGTGTATGTGTGTGTGTATGTGTGTGTGTATGTGTGTGTGTATGTGTGTGTGTGTGTGTGTGTGTGTGTGTGTGTATGTGTGTGTGTATGTGTGTGTGTATGTGTGTGTGTCTATGTGTGTGTGTGTGTGTGTATATACATATACATATATTATTACTATTCCATTTCTGATCTGACTGCTATGGCCTGAAAGTTCCTACAGCATCTCCCTCACCTACCAGAAGCCTGCAAGGCTGCATTCTCTTCTGTGGACTTCTGCTGTGTCAGCCATCTTCCTCAATACCATTAATGAATTCCTGCTGCAGCGGACGGACAATTAAGTCCCATAAGCTGAGCAGCATGGGCACCTATTGGCCTCACCCAAGCAGCAGCTACAACCTGCCCACTTGGAAGCTTGGCCACACAGCTCTTAAATCCTTGCAGGGTAAGTTCTGGCCACGCTGGACTAGCTTCCCTTGCTGTGTAGCTGAAGCACACCCTCCAGTGCCTGGGCCTTCCGTGCCTTCCAATCTAGTGCTTCCTAGCTGCTGCCTCGGCCCCCCCTGGGCTGGATTACAGCGGTGTGCTCCAGTCTCAGCTCAGCTTTCATTTTTTGTTTTACAGACTGTGCAATCTTTCCCCACTATCAATCTCAGCATTTATCTATCCCATTACTATAGACATTCCTGTGAAATTCTTCTGATTGTCTTAACTAGACATAAGGGAAAGGGGGGACACACTGAGGTATCTGGCCTCATGCCAAGCATCTTAGTACAGGTGATTGCTAACTGTCTAGTGACGACAACCGCCCGCACACATTACAGATTCCTGGTTTCTATGAAGTGCTGTGCACCTGTCTAGCTAAAAACCCCAGTAAACATCTGTTCTGTTTTGTTTTCAGAGTTGGAAAATGGACTCAGTGCCTCGGGCAGGGTAGACAAGTGACCTCCTACTAAGCCCCAGCCTTGGCTTTCTGAGACAAGGTAAGTATGTATCAACAATGTGATTGTGTGGGGGGGTACCCACATCCTGATTCCTCAACACCTTAAGGCCAGCTCAACTTTTGTTTCTTTGCCAACTCCTAATTCTGATATGTTATAATTCTCAGACTAAATTGTAATATTGAGATACCCAGGGACCCTGAGTTTGTGACAGATTTCTGCCCTGGAGTCTTGAGCTCTTTGCCACTCTCAAGGGCCTTTGCTGCAGCAGCCGGATCCTGCTGAGAGTCTGTACACTCCTGTCACTTTGTGGAAAGGAGAGAAGTACATTGTTACAGCCCAGCAGAAGTTAAGCATAAGCAGGCTAAGAGGGGCTTAACCTAATTTCTATGTAATATTTTACAACTTTACTACATATTCATTGTGAAATGACCTCCAGCCCCAAAGCATTCTCTGTCTGCCCCTTTCTGTGGCCCTTGTCCCCCACCATGTACTGAGACTGCCGACAACTGATACTGTTAGGCAGAACGCAGCACTCTATCTTCATACAGATGCATATACGCATTATCAAAGCTTTTAAAATAAAATATCAAGCTTAAACAATTACTTATAAGTTATTCTTGGGCTTCCTTTAACTTCTTAAAAGCAAGGCCAAGAGAAAAAGCTTCATCAACAAGGTGGACAACTAAGAAAGAACTGTAAAGAGAACCCAGCCAGTGTCTGTCGTACAGGTGTAAAACACTGAGAAGAGAGCTGGCGTGATGACACCCACCTAAAATCCCAGAAGGCTGAAGGCTGAGGCAGGAGGATTCCAAGTTCAAGGCGAGCCTGGGGTACATAGTGAGAGTCTCTCAAAAAGAAAAGAAAAGAAGTAAAATTTGGAGAAATCTTAAGTCAGCCTAACAATTTTAATTCCAAGAGGTTAATCAACTAGTCCACACACTACATAGCTATTTCAGTAGACCTGCTGCCTGGAGGGTACTTCCGGGAATTCTGTCATGGTTTGTCTGCCAATACTTTCTTCCAACAGTGATTCAGGTCTCTCTCAGAGGTGTCAGGAAGGGACATGCCCTGTCTGCCCATTAATTTTAATTGTCAACTTGACACAAAGTAGCATGTCCTGGGAATGGAAGTGATCTCAGTGAGGGATTCACATGATCGGGATGGTCTGTGGGGATTGCCTCAGCTGCCCTAATTGCTGTGGAAGACAAAGCCTAAAAGTGGAAAGCACCAGTCCTGGGGCTCGGGCCCTGACCTATTACTGAAGTAAGGAAGCCGAGGTACGCACTGTGGATGTGACGTGACTCTCCTACTGGGATGGACTGTAACTTCAGCTAGATAAGCCCTTCCTTTCCTGAGCTGCTCTTGGCTGAGTGCACAGCAGCAACAGCAAACTCAAAACATGCAGGGCTGAAAAGTACACCATCAGCTGAAGGACTGAAAACACGCTCTTCAAAATACAGGGTTAAAGAAATTAACACATTACAGAGTTCAAACATTCATACTTCAAAAAAATAACATGCCTCCCTCTAAGAACTACAAATGAAAAATGCAGATCACAAAATTTCAGGTGACGTAAACAGAAATGTAAGAGGCAGCACACAGAGTCCCAGCTGGTACCTTCATGGAACTATGTCACCATAAGCAGTGAAGTGCTGGAAAGTTACAAGTGCTATTGCCCATTTAAGCACCACAGTCTAAGTTCTGATTCTACATGCTTACTTTTTAATATACATTAAGCAAGACTTACTAAAAACTTAACCTATTACAACTGAAGCCAAAGAAAGAAAAGAAATCCTGATATCCAAAGACCTTCAGAAAGTATGTATGAGCTAACAGCCGTATACATGGAGGGCTTATCACGGGTTTCCATAAAAGTAAGTTTTTCTGGGAGATTGAAAAGTAAGTTTAGATAATTTTGTTAATGTACCACTCCAAGTAAGGTGTGTGTGTGTGAGTGTGTGTTTGTCTGCATGCATATCTGTGTGTAGCATAAATACATGCATGCCAGCAGCACAGGAGCATGTGTCTCTGTGTGTGTGTGTGTGGCATAAGCACACACACCCCAGCAGCACAGGTGTATGTCTGTGTGTGATGCAAGCACATGCACTCCAGCAGGTCCCCAGGGAAGTACTACCGACCTCTGAGAAAATCTGCAGAATTGAGCCAGTGATGCATGTAAGGACTGGCTTTCCTGCAGATACTACAAGGGAACCATCACACCACCATTCTCCCCATACCTCCTAAAGGGACATCTTGGAGCAGAGTCTTATCCTTCCTCCACTCAGAGACAACATCCAAGAGAGCATTAAAATGAAAATCCATGCGCTTGTCAATAGTGGGGTCAGTTATCCGTCCACCTTCCTGAATTAAGTCACATCTCTCTCCCAACTTATGCATGCTGATGCCAAGCTTCAAAATAACAAGAAGAACATCGTGAAAGTCTTTCCTGGAAAAAAATATCTATAAGTTCTAAGCTGAAGTTAGGCAGCGCTCTCATGAGAAGAGTCTAAAAACTCAAAACCAAGGCTCACTACACTTGCTGGGGTGACAGCCAAGCAAGGCAGTAGAAAACAGGAAGATGAGGGTGACAACAGCTTCCAGGCAATGCACTCTGACTTTTCAGCTCATGTTTCTGGGGCTGTGGGCTGCCTGGCCTTACTCAACATTCTGTCTGTACTTCAGACTGTCATGCAAATGAGCATACACACTCAGAGAAGCTGAAACCTTTGGGGGGCAGGGGGTGGAAATCACCTTATATCTACAAGTTAGCAAGATAGCAGACAGGATGCTAGGTGACTGATTTCAGAGAAAGACCATCCTTTAAAAGTATTACTTATGCCAGAAATGTTACATGTAAATTATCTCAGGTAATATTTGGAACATATTTAACACTAAAAAAAAATGACTTGTTGAAAGACAAACTTATCTAAGAACCCTACATTTTCACCTGCTACATCTAGCAACCTTGGCCTTGATTACAAACCAAGTAGCCTGCAAATGACCCACCAGTGAAAATGAAAGGTTTTGGGAAAGTCTCCAACGGGAAAGGCATATTGTAACCATTCTTATTTACTCTGCAGAGGGCATGAAGGAAGTTATGTATGCTGCCCACTCTGGAAGCACAATGTACCCAACCCCACACACCGAGGGTGAAACCAGGCAGGTGTTCTATCACAGAGCCACACCCCAGCTCTGTTACTACTCTATGCAAGACAGACAAGCTTTATCTTCCTTGTCTACAAGTCCTCAAGACACTCACTTGCTCACACATTAGTGCTACTGGGTTATTAATACAGCCATTGACAATCTGAGGTCCTCTTCCCACAACAACGCCTTTAAAAGACTTGTCATCCCATACTCGGCCTCCAATTCGGTCTTTGGCTTCTAGGACAGTCACCTAAAAAGACAATTGGGGAGTGTAAACAGAACAGTCATACCAGATGCAGAATTACAAAAACAGAGAATGGCAGTGTTAATCCTCACTGGGAGACTTATTTCTACAGAAACAACTCTAAGCATGGAGAGGAGCCCTGGTACATGCTCAGGCCAGACGAGGCTCCAGCAGAAGTGGGAGGGAGGGCTGCACATGGACACCCTCCCACTGCTCTTTCAATTCGGACAAGATTCAAGGACCCAGGTTGGCAGCTCATGCCTGTAATATCGCAGCACACTGGGGGCTGAGGCAAGAGACTGCCAGGAGTTTGGAGCCACCCTGGGTATACAGAAAGTTCTAGGCCAGCCTGGGCTACAGAGTGAGACCCTACTTTAAATAACAAAGAGAGAAAGATGTGATGAATGAGTGCAGCACTGAAATTTGTTAACTAAACAGCATTCCGTTGCTTTGTTTCGTCTTTTCATTTATTTAATCACTTTACAGCCTGATTTCGGCCCCCTCCTTCCTCATGCCCCTCCCAGCCCCCCCCCTTCTCAGAGAAGGGGAGGCTCCAAAGGGGTCCTGACCCACCCTGGCATCTCAAGTTAAAGCAGGACGAAGCACATCCTGTCCCACTGAGGCCAGACAAGGCAGCCCAGCCAGGGGAAAGGGATCCAGAGGCAGGCCAGCCCCTACTCCCATCATTAGGGGACCCAAAAGGTGACCGAGCATCTGCTACATATGCATATGTGTAGTCTTTTTAATGTGTATTTTATCAAAACACACACCTGTACCACATGTGTGCAGTGCCCTTGGAGGTCATAAAGGGGCATCAGACCCCCTTGTAACCGGAATTATCGTCAGCTGTGTGCCACCATGTGACCACTGGGAATCAAAGCCAGATCCTCTAGAACTTCCAGTGCTCTTTACCACTGAGGCAACTCGCCAGTCCCTGCACAAGTTTGTTTTTTTCTTTTTTCTTTTCATTTCAATTAGTTTGTGTAAGAGTGGGTCTATGTGAGCTGGAGAGATGGCTCAGGGGTTAAGAGTACCACCTGCTCTTCCAAAGGTCCTGAGTTCAATTCCCAGCAATCATATGGTGGATCACAACCATCTATAATGAGATCTGATGCCCTCTTCTGGCCTGCAGGTGTACATGCAGGCAGAACACTATATACATAATAATAAATATTTTTTAAAAAGAGTATGTCTATGTGTATACATATATATGTGTTCAGGTATGCTTGACCTTATTTGAAGCAGGCTCTCTCGCATTGAACCTGGAGCTCTCACGTCCACCTAGACTGGCTGGACATTGATCTCCACTCTCCCAGCATGATGGGATTACAGACACATGCTGTCACATCTAGTTTTATATGAACACAGGAAATCTGAGTCTTCATGCTCACGTAGTGAACAATTTATCCATCTCCCAAATCCCTAGAAGTCACATTACAATCTAGTCTAATTCATGAATGGTGGCATGTGCTTGTAAACCCAGCACTCAGGAGACAGAGGCAGATTGATCAAATGTGAGGCCATTTTGGGTCACCTGGGAATTCCGTCTCAAACAAATCAAACAAGAACTATCTTTAAGAGCTGAGTTGTCCATGAAATCCCTATCCTTTTCAAGCATGTAGGTATGACCTAAGAAAGCTGGCTGAATCGAGCGAGTCCCACACCCATCTTCAACTTTCTAATGGCAGTGAGATGCAGAGCTGCTCTGGGGGTGGGCAGCACGCACGCGTGCGCACGCCTGGCCGCCAGGTTTCCAAGTACCCTGGGATGCAGTCGGTGCAAATAGAGTATTCCTTACTGTAGTGTCAGCCATTCGCCCCCAGATCCTCAGGAGCACTACTCTGAATTGTTCCAAGAGCTGCCCAGGTTACTCACAGGACCCTCCTTCCTGTCAAACCTCAGTGGGACAGAAGGTCTCCTAACCTGTCTCAGTCACTTGACAGGGGTGAGTCCACTGGGCTTTCTCCACCAGCCATAACTAGAAGGGCTACAGCTTATGGCTCCACCTTCTCCACCGTCTTTCTCTGAATTAACAGTGGTCAGCTTGTTTCTGTGGACAGAACACTAAAGGCCGCCTCCCCAGACATTGGATGTTAATAGCCTTCCCTGTAATATAAACTTTAAGTTTCCCAGGTAAAAAGCAAACAAGAGACACCGACCCTAACACCTAATACTGAAACACCACCAACACTTTTGTAACTCACAGCAGGGACCTCCTACTACAAACACTTCTTCCAACCCAACCAGCGTTCCTCCTCTGCCAACAGTGTGATGTGATCCACAATTTGAGTCCTCAGTCTACCCAGGAGAAAAATGTATATGCATAGCCAACACCCTGAAATGAGACTTTGAGTGTCTACTGCAAAGAAGGTACTGTTTACATTCTTTGGGCAAGATAGGGAAAAGTCAAAGGATTGAAATCTTAAATTTTATATTTTTGTGTGTGTGTGTGTTTCGAGACAGGGTTTCTCTGTGTAGCCTTGGCTGTCCTGGACTTGCCTTGTAGACCAGGCTGGCCTTGGATTCACAGCAATCCACCTGCCTCTGCCTCCAGAGTGCTGGGATTAAAGGTGTGTGCCACCGTGCCCAGCTTAAATTATATATTTTTTAAAGATTTATTTTTATTTTATGTGGATTGGAGTTTTGCCTGCATGCATGTCTGTGTGAGGATGTCAGATCCCCTGGAACTGGAGTTACAGACAGTTGTGAGCTGCCATGTGGGTGCTAGAAATTGAACCCCAGTCCTCTGGAAGAACAGACTGTGCTCTTAACCACTAAGGCATTTTTCCAGCCCCCAAAAGACTTTTCTATTTTTAATTATACACAGAAATATCAATGTCAGTGCCAAGACCAAAAGAAAGTGTCAGATTTCCTGTGATCTGTCTGTTGTGGGTACTGGGAATTGAACTCAGGTCCTCTGGAAGACTTAAGTTATATTTAACTGCCTCTGCCAGCACTCGGGAGGCAGAGGCAGGCGGATCTCTGAATTTGAGGCCAGCCTACTCTATAAAGAGAATTCCAGGACAGCCAAGTCTATACAAAGAAACCCTGTCTTGAAAAAACAAAAAACAAAAAATATATATATTTAACTTTGCCATCAATGAAAACCAAAGTTCTTGCAAAGTTTTAAACAGAAGTAATGGGTCCAACTTAGCAAATCAGAGAAAGCCAGGGGAAGGTTCCTGATAGATAAAAATTTAGATACCAATTTCTGAGACAGTCTCACTATGTAGTCCTGAGTAGCCTAGAACCAGGCTTGCCTACAGCTCAGGATCTGCTTGTCTATCTTGTCTCTTGGTGCTGGGATTAAAAGTGAGCACCACTGTACCCAGCTGAACCACCCTTCCTCTACTCTCTAGCAGTCTATCTTGGCTAGACCTAAGGCATTTTCCAGTAACTGGCACGGTCCACATTTGCTAGGCGAAGCCAGCTTCCTTACACATCTATAGTCTTCAAGAAATCAGAATCCTAGTTCAGCCAGGAGTTAAGAGTCCAAGGAAATCGGAGGGCTAGTACAGAGTGAGGCCAGGGTGCCATCCTCAGTACTAAGGGTTTAAAAAAGGAAAAAGAATAACGCTGAGTATTTCAAAACTTCCCCAAGAGACAATGAATTTCTGTGCTTTCATCTGTTGCCGCAAACTATCCCATCACCTCTACTGGTTAACAATAACCTGCCAAGAACTTCTGTGGATTCCAGGTTAGAATAACAAAGTTCCTTCCTACCATCTAGGACCCTCTAAAGCTCTACCTGCTCTGACTGGCTCAATGCCAAGGCTTCTCTAGAACCTACTGTAAAGATGTAGCCGGGCACCATGGCGCACGCCTGTAATCACAGCACTCAGAGGCAGAGGCAGGCAGAAGTTTGAGGTCAGTCTGGTCAGCCAAGGCTACACAGAGAAATCCCATCTTGAAAAACAAACAAAAACCAACCAAACAAAAAAAGGTGTGAGCTGGTGCAGTTGTCACAGGCCTTTAATGTCAGCACTTGAGAGGCACAGGCATGTGACCTCAGTGAATTATAGACTAGCCTGGCCTATATAGTGAAAACTATCTCAAAAGGTCAGTGTGTGTGTTATTCTTCATTAAACTTAGGAATTGGTTTTTATGTCTTAGAAAATTTAGAGCAAAGTAGCCATGAACCATCTGTCCCCACCCCCACATCCCCAGAGTCTCACCTTCATCCCAAAGTTATGTAGTTGCCTAGCCGCTGCTAAGCCTGCTGGACCAGCCCCAACAACCAGAACTGATTTCTTTAAAAAGAAACAAAATACCAGTTAGAAGAGTGGAAACAAAATGCTGTTACAGTTGCTCTGGAAGGTTCTAACTGCCAAGCAATGCTAGTCTCTTTCTCTGGCATCACTGGGATCTATTCTCCTGTAGTGTGTGATGGCACCTGTGCTTCCCATCTCCCCTGGGGCAGTCTTCACGGGCCTAGCTTATGCCTAACAGGTGATGTGGTTTCTAGTACTGTCACAGCAATACACGAGTCTCTTCTCACCACCAAAGCCAGAGCTACTGCTCACCCAGTTGCTTACATTGTGATAGTGTTTAGGAAGAAGGTGCTGGCCGGCTCCCACGGTGAGAACTCCTGTGTTGATGAGGCCTTTCCTCGTCATAAAGTAAAGAATCCGCTCCACTTCCTGTACGCAGCGAATGCGCACAAGGCCCCGGACAATGATGTGGGGAATGCACTTCTGAGGGGTAAGAGCTTCCTGTGTTCACAACAAAACCAAACCCAACAGCAAGGAAGTAAGTAACCCAATGAAAAACAAAAACCTAGGGCTGCTGGCCTCTGCTTCCTGAGTGCTGGAATTAAAGGAAGGAGTGCTGGAATTAAAGGAAGGAGTACTGGAATTAAAGGAAGGAAGGAAGGAAGGAAGGGTGTGTGTGTGTGTGTGTGTGTGTGTGTGTGTGTGTGTGGTGTGTGTGTGTGTGTGTGTGTGTGTGTGTGGAAGGAAGGGTGTGTGTGTGTGTGTGTGTGTGTGTGTGTGTGTGTGTGTGTACACGTGTCACCAAGGCTGACCAGTTTGCTTTCTTTAAACCTAGCATTCCCTGCTCTTCCTACTTACAATTTGCCACCAGCCTTTCAAGTGGATGCTATGCTGATGGCCCAAATTATTTATGCAGTCCTAATAAAAACACTGGTCTTGCTCAGCTGGGGACAGAGGTGAATAAAAATCTTTGTTCAAGGGCTTATAATCCTCTTTTTGATAGCTTTCTGCCTTTCTGATAACACCCCTCAGCTCTTTGAACCAAGCCTTGCACCTCCTCATGCATTCTGACTCCACTTTGTCCAAAGCTGTACTCAACATGGGCTGACCCTGTCTCCACCTGAAAATTCCTGGATTCACACAGATGAAGCACCTCTGATTAGAGAACATGAAATCTCAAATGTTCTCCAAATCTTTTGGCACTCAAGTCTCAGATCTGAGAGCATCTGAAGTCTGGATTGCGGATGCACAGCTGGGGAAGCCTATTCAAATACTCAGAAACTTTTTTTTTGTAAAGATTTATATATTTATTATGTACAGTGTTCCGCCTACATGTATACCTGCAGGCCAGAAGAGGACATCAGATCCCATTATAGGTGGTTGTGAGCCACCATGTGGTTGCAGGGAATTGAACTCAGGACCTTTGGAAGAGCAGTCAATGCTCTTAACCTCTGAGCCATCTCTCCAGCCCCAGAGACTTCTTGAAAATTCCAAAAGCTGAGACTTCTGTTGCCAGTGTTCCAGGTAAGAAGTAATCAACGTGTATCTATTCATTTGTCTCACGTGGAAGTAGCACTGGAGTCCCCAGAGCAGAGGCCAGAGATAGAGCAAATACACTACGATGCATATAGAACGAACGGCCTCCCCATACCCCTTGAGCCATGTGCCCCAGTGGCCCTCTGGAGAACCCATGGTCTAAAGGCCTTGCCCTCCCTCCCCCTGAGCACTCTGTTCTTCGCTGACACCCACTACTCCCATGATGCTGTACAGCACTCCCTGACTTACTTTGCAGTTCGTGTACCACAGAGCGAGGATGAGGTTTCTCAAAGCCAGGTACATGGTGGGGTCTCGAGAATACTCTGGGAACTCATAGAGCTCATCCAGCTCCATCACATCCGGCCTCACACACAGAGCTTTGCCACACTCGTTGGGCTGGTAGAATGGCTGGAAGTACCGGTTCATGCCTAGAACTGACAGGTGACGAACAAGCAGCTCTGCAAGTTGTAACTTTCAAGTCCATAAGAAGCATCTGCACACTCAAGACCATACCCTCAACAGTGTCCCCACATACACACACGTGCACGATCACACACGTGCACGATCACACCCTCAACACGCACCCCCCCCCCCCATAACAAGTGTGCCCAGGCACACACCAAGGGGCTGGTAAGATGGCTCACTGAGTAAAAATTCTTGACATCAAGCCTGATGACCTCAGGTGAATCTCTAGGACCATATGGAAGGAGAGAACTGACTTTCCCAAAGGTGTTCTCTAACCTCCCATACGTGCTATGACACATACATACACATAAATGCAATTTTAACAATTAAAAAGAAACAAAGTTCACCCTTTGGCACTTTCTGATTGTAAAGTGGAATAGTCCCAAAGCCCTGGTATGTCCCTTGTTGGGCTATGTTCCAGGATCCAGAGCACCCTGTTACTACCATTCTAGATACTAGTTTTTTACAAAGCTGGACAAATGCCATAAACGTGTTGTCTTCCAACCTGCTTTAAAAAAATAATAAAATAAAGTTTACAGTGTTCTAAATGTTTTTGTATGTCATTAAATATACCCTCAGTGGCTTTGGGTCTTACTATGCAACCATTCCCCTCTCCTGGGCATTTATATCACACCTATTAAAACCATAAGCAATACTAAAGCACATTTTATATGCAAATGCAGTTTTGAACTGATTGGCTTTAATATATTAGCTTAGAAATTTTTGTAAGATCTTTACACACTACCAAACTGTCCTCACAGATGTGTACTCTGGTAACCCTGACCATAAGGTCTTCACACACTGCCAAACTGTCTTCACAGATGTGTACTCTGGTAGCACACAGATGGATACTCTGGTGCCCAGCTCAGTGCACCTTCCAAACACTGGGAGCTTCTACACTAGCACTAGCCTGGATCTCCCTACAACCCCACTGTTAAGGATCACCCAGTATTATCAGCTAAGTCTTACTATTGGACCTTGATGGAAAAAATCTAATTTCACCATAAAAAAAAAAAAATGTGATTTGTTCATGTACAGAGGGAAGATGAGGGGTTGTTAGAATTTGAAACCAGTAAGATATACTGCCCTGACATGAACGTCTGAATTTTTTAGAGTAGATTTCTACTGGTATTATTAGGGACAAAAAGAAAAAAAACACAAAACAAAACGAAACGAAAAAGCAGTGCTCACACAGCACAAAATTTCATTTTGATAAGTCAGTTTATAAAATCAGTAAGTGACACAGCTGTCCATCTTGGAAATAAACACTCATCAAATCCTATATGTAACTCAGGTAGGAATTATAGGCTTTCCAGGTAAACTATACATGTATGCTAATGGTACAATAGACCCACAGTGCCATCCTTCCTCAACATCCTCGGAGAATTAGTTCTAGGACCCACTACCACACAAGTCCCTCAAAGCCACACATGCTCAGGTCACTCAAACAGTGAACAGGTCCATCTCTAGATGACTTAACACCTAATACAATGAAGATGCTATGCAGAGAGCTGCTCGTGATCAGATATCGTCTCTTCTGACTGCCACGGGCACACACAATAAAGGCTACAATAAGGAATCTGCATACAATGAATACAGGCAAAACTAACTTCTTCCCACCAAGGTTGGCCAAATCCACAGATGAACAGCAGATGTATATGAAGGCCAATGCATAACCAAATGCATGCACTACTGAGTGCTTTATATCATGCCACATACAGTAAGAGTCTTCGGTAGTTTGCTTACCCTTAAATTTCCAAGGAGAGGGCAAGGGGTGTAAGGGAAAGGGTACCAGAGCATCTCTCACCAAGTGGAGAGGGGGCCACTTTGGAGGGCTCCATCTTCCCCGGGCTGGCACTGCTGCTGGTGGTAGTGGCTGTGGCAGCGGCACGGTTTGTGCTGGTGCAGGAAGGGCTCATGCCAACACAGTCAGGGTAGTATGCAGAGAGCAGCGGCGCTGCCACACTGTGTTTCAGCAAAGGAGGCTGGATGAGCATGGAGTACCACCAGTGGTTGGAAACTTCCAGCACTCTCTGTGATGCATCGGCAGGAGGAAGAGAGGAAACGCACATACTGAGAGGAGATGAACATCTTTATCCACAGCTCGCCTGTCCCCCCACATTCAGACTCAACAATTCTCAGAGTTTTATACAAAGAATCGAAAACAGCTAAGGACACCAAGAGACAATCTTTCTTAGGTAAAATTCTTCCCCAAGGACAGGAAGGCTCCCCGAACCAGAAACGCCCACACACTAACACTAGGTAAGCATGCGGCTTCCCTAATATCCCAGGTCCTCCTTCCCCAACCCACTTCTTTGCGGTGATGGTTATGTTTTAAAGGTCAACCATTGGCAACCTAGGAAGGCCTAAGGAAAGATTTTCAAATGAGGAACTGTCAGCATCAGGTCAGCTGTGGGGGCTGTCTTGCTTGCTAATTGACCCAGCCCACTGTGAGTGGCACCTTCCCTGGGCTAATCCCTCACCTGTTTAAATGTAAAGCAGAAAGCAAACAAGCCCGCATGTGTTTACTCTGTTTGGTCTTGACTACACTTATGATGTAGCTAGCTGCTTCAGTTCCTGCCTTGATTTCCCCTCAATGATGGACTCTGAACCAAATACACCCTATCACTCCTACACTACTTCTCATCTGGATGTTCTACCACAGCGGCAGAAATGAAACTAGGACGTTTGCTCAGCTCCAAGCAAAGAATTCAGCTACTGACATCCAGAATCTGGCATCTTAAAAATCATGAATCCAGGCTGATCCCATTCTATTTCCTGGGCCACGCAGCTCAGAAGGAAGCTGAGCAGACCCACCCTAACATCCTGCTAGGAGCCTCTAGCTCTCTCTTTGCTGGAAGCCCACTGTAGGGGGATGCTCCAATTGGTCTCCACATGCTGTCAGTGAAAAACAGCAACCAGTAGGCTCTTGCTAGCTGCCAGTCCAGGACGCCTGACCATGGTACTTGCTTGGCATGCTCAAGGCCAGGCCTTGTTCCCCAGCAGCACAGAAGCACACCAACGCAACTCTTTCTGCCTTGCGCATACAGCCTCTGCCTTAAAGTCAAGGATCTTCTGAGTATAAAACAGCCTTAATATTAGAGCCAGTGGAGAAGGTATTCCAGTTGCACTTAAGCTGTTTTTCCTTCTTTCTATAAACTTATCCTGTTTACCCCCAATCCAGGAACCACCTGCTCCATGTAGGAATGACACTTAATAAAAATGTGAACAGAATCCCTCATTTAAAGAAGAGAACGGATTCAAAGTAAACATAATATATACCCCTTCTCCCTTCATCTGAAACCTCGCTATGGTCCTTGAACTCGGGACACTGAGAACAACCCCAAACCACTAATTCTGAATCACGGATTAGAAAGACTTGGGAATTTAGGAATTTAGAATATTCAGAATCATTTTAAACCAGATCAGGTTACATGGCAAGTAGAGTTTGCCAACTCAAGCAGCAAAATTTACCAGAAACAGCTAGATTATGCCAGGGCATGGCCAGCTGGGCATGCTAGACCCACCTTCTATGTCTGAGCAGGGGCATGGCAGAATGGCTACCTTTTAGTCAGAAAGTCCTAGAGCCCTCTCCTGCTGCTGAGTCCAGGCCGAGACAGTCAAACCATGGCCAGCCTGTTGTCTTGGAAGGACTGAGTGGAGGAAAGTTCATAGCCATGTTAAACAAACAAGCGTATGAAGCTGATCCCTGCAACAAGGTGGGGGCAGCGTCTTCCCTCTTGTGCACTTAAGTGTGAAGCAATATAACTTCACACTCTACACTGTGAGGGGACAGTGAGTCTACAGTACTGCTACCACCATCACCGTCTATGACGATGGGCATTTTCACAATGCAGTCACCACGGCAGAGTCGAAGACTTTGCTGTACATCCAAGCAGACGTCAGCCATTTACTTAGTGACCTTATCGTTAATAGCCCAGTTAACCCTGATCCAGAGCACAAGTACTCACTAGATCCTCGGGGAAAGAACAGTGGTCAGGGCTGTCCAGCTGCAAAAGAAGACCAGATCTGAATTAAGTGGCTTTGAAACATAGTCTTAGGTGTCCATTTTCTTCCAATATAGTACCTTTTTTTTTTTTTTTTAACCTATTTAACTGGCAAAGAAAAATGTTTGACGTGTCACTAGAATGAGAGTGCAGGAAGATGGTACTTTAAGATGTTCCCCACTGAAAAGAAAGAGATGTACTAGCATAGAGAAGGCTGTGACAAGATACACACGTTTGGAAGACACAGAGGCCTGGTGTTCTTTCATGGAACCACCGCTGTGCATCAGATAAACATACCCAGTGACTTTCACCTCGGAGTACGTTCCTACAGACCCTGTAACGTGTGCGCTAAGCAATGCACAAGAAGGTTCAAAGGCTGAGGACGGTGTTCACAAAAGAGTCCGTCTGCTGGTTCAGTCCCTCGCACTGCACCGAAGAATCTCAAAAAAGTTAGCATGGCTAAGCAGGCATGGTGGCAGCACCTACAATCTCAGCGCTTTGGAGAGTGAGGCAGAAGGATGGACAGTTCCAGCCTGTGGCAAACAGTGAGTTCACAGCTAGCCTGGATGACTGACTCCAAAGCCAGTCTGAGCTACACAGAAAAGGACAGAAAAAGCATTTGAAACAAAATTCACTGTACATATTTCTGAAGTCCAAAGAAGTTCGGTTTGTGATAGAAGAAAGCTAAATACAAAGTCCATCAGCAACAGAACAAGTAAGCTAAGGATATTCAAACACTGTCGTGCTACACAGCAGTGACAGAACAAGTGGCAACTACATGCCACAACACAGATGGACCTCGCCAGCAGTTCAGAAATAGCACACTGCACGAGTCCATTTATGTGAGAATCAAAAACCAGCACAGCCAAATCCATAATACTGTAAGCTAGAAAAGCAAGCAGGTGATTTACTCTATGGAGCAAAGTCGGAGGCTGTGATTGACAGGAGTCACCAGGCACCTGCCAAGTATTCCATTTCTATATCAGGAGCCAGATGAACAGGTACTTGTGAGAATTCACTGGGCTGGGCATTTTGATATGTGTGATTTCTCTTTCAACACAAAAACACTGCCTAACTGAAGGCTGAGAGAACACACAGCCTAGCAGATTCAATCTCCAGACTACATTACATGCCAAAGAAACTCCTCTTAAACGAGTACATTGGTAGAGACCTGGGCAAGCTGAGGCAACAGCACTCCAGGAAACACATCAGAAGCAGCCAGGACTTAGAAAAAGGCACTTCATCTCTCATTGAACAGGGAAGCAGATGTGGTGCAGGAGATCCAAGGCTCTCAGACACTGCTCAGCAAGGATAAGCCAGAGCTGTAGGCATCAGAAGCCTTGGTGTTGAACGGAGAGCAAAGGAAGAAAAGCAAGTTGGAATGTCGCACACACAGTATTCTCCCTGACTGAAACACACCCTAGGTGCCTTTGTAGGCCCAGTACCCACAAGAGCCGGGGCTCAATTTGAGGAGGACGTGCCCACTCATTTTCTGAGGCAGGTGTACTTTCTCCTCTTGTGTTGTTCAGAGGCCTTCTACCTGGAAGGTGAAGCTAAGACTCAATCGTGGCTTTTTAAATTACTAAGCCAATTACAAGTGTTCTCATAAAATTGTGTGTGTGTGTGTGTACATACAGACACATGTATGGTAATGCACATTAGCCCAGATTAGCCATTCTAGCATGTATACATATTCCAGGATATATATATGTGAATATACTTAATTTGTGTATTAAGATCAGCCTGGACTACATAGTAAAATCCTGTTCAGAACAACAACACACTTCACAATTCTTGGCAGGTGTCAAGGTTTGCCATAATTCCAGTCCTCAGAAGGATAATACAGCAGGGCCATCCCAACCTCAAAGCTGGCCTATCTCAAAAATGCCATTATTCTTCCTTTTGCAAGACTTACTGACAATGCAAAGAGTAAATATAGACTTTGAAAATAGTCAAAATGTATGCATATCGAGATGTGTAAAGAATTATGTACAAATCAGGAAGACTTGACTATCCAAAACTATTGAACTAACACAAGCACAGCTGAGAAACAACAGAACAGATTCCCACAGATGTTAAAACATAGACAACCATGATTCCTTCAGAACCAAACCCAATTCTGCCACGACACAAGGCTACTCCTACCCACTCACCCACAAAAATGAAACACAAGACATTTGCACGGAACCATCACTAGTTCCATTCACACAAACATTTACAACACAAATGTCCTTCCACATGGCAGTGTGGCATGCACACAGACATTGCAACACTACTGAGAAGTATAAATATTGAACAAGCTGGGCTTGCAGTCTGCGGCCTGTACCACAGCTCTGCAGAACACCGAGGCAGGACGACAACAGGCCGATGGTCTTCCTGGAATATACAGAGTGAGTTCAAGGTCAGGCTGGGCAACTTAAAGAGACTCTTCCCCAAAAGGAAGAAAGAGCTGATAATATAGTTTTGTACTTCAATGCTTGCCTATTACTTGTGAGTCTTGACTTTAAGATACAGCCTAACACTGGGCATGGTGGTGTACGCCTGTAATCCCAGCACTCAAGAGGCAGAGGCAGGTGGATTGCTGTGAGTTCGAGGCCAGCCTGGTCTACAAAGGGAGTCCAGGACAGCCAAAGCTAACACAGAGAAGCCTTGTCTTGGAAAACCAAAACCAAAACCAAAACAAAACAAAACAAAAGACAGCCTAATGTATTCACATAGACCAGGCTGGCCTTCAACTTTCTATATGGGGAAGACTGGCCTTGAATTCCTGATTCTCCTGCCTCCACACCCAGCTGACTCTTTTTTTTTTTTTTCAATCTTAAAAAAGCAGTTGGGATACTCTTATTAAAGCCTTAAAATGAGTCTGTCATAACAAATCTATGTTTAAAGTTGTATTGGAAAGATGAATGAATCATTAAGACTATATCCACCGGGTTGGAGAGATGACTCAGGCGTTAAAAGCACCACCGCCTGCTCTTCCAGAGGACCTGAGTTCAATTCCCAGCAACCACATGGTAGCTAACAACTATCTATAATGAGATCTGGTGCCCTCTTCTGGCCTGCAGGTATAAAGTACTCATATACATTAATTAAATAAATAAATCTAAAAAAAAAAAAAGACTATATCCTCCACTCCCCACCCACAGCCCCACCCCCCTGCAATGCTATGTTAATGTTTGTACCCAGGGCTCCCGGCCTGCTAGGCAAGCACTCTACCACTGAGCCACATTCTCCAGGCTGAGAGTTCACCTTTGAAGACAGGGAGAGAAAAGATGGCTCAGAGAACTTTCTATTATGTAGATATGTATGTCTATCCCTGAGCTCTACCCATAGGCCTCAACACTGTTTTCACACAGTAAGTGCGGTCACTTTAGTTTTACCCACCCACGGGAGGGAGGAGGTGCTTTCCCTTTGCAGAAGAGAATAAATCCCGGGGCTACTCAAACACTGTGTCACTGAGCTACATCACCAACCCAATAACATTTCTTAACTTGAATCCTAAGTTTAAAAAATCAACCCTTTGATCATAAACTTCACAGCACTTTGCACTTATTGTTTAGAATGGATGTGTTTAAAGCAGCAGAGCCCTTTGCGGGCAATCATTTTGTGTCTGGCTACACACCAAAAATGGCTGTATTTACTATCTGCCATCACCCTTCAATTCAAGAAAAAGAACTATTTTGATTGTGGGATTTGATACCCAGTATTCTTTAATATTCAAAGTAGGAGACGTTTGTGTAGATCAGTACGTTTCTCCCACATTTTCAAACCCTAACTGGCAAATTTCAGAACAGGCATACTAACTATGGCTGATTCCTAACTGCTCGTCCTACCTGCCCTCCTCACTGACAAAATGCTGCTTTGCCTGGTGTTGTAACATACAGGGAAACACCCTTAATGGTGAAGCATTGCCTTCCTTTGTCCTCATGCAGTCTAGCATACAGTTGTGCAACTCTGTTCTAGCCAATGAGCAAAGCCCTAACAGGCCAGCTGCTACCCAATGACAGAGGGACACACTCAGCTACGACACTGCTCTTGCCCTTTGCACTTGGCCTCTTTTCTGCTTTGAATTCAGACATAGTCCTTCGTCACTTGAGGATGGAAGATAAACTAAAGATGGACTGGACAGGAGACTGTGTTCTTGGATAACTAAACCAACCCCAAATAGCTCAGTACCAACCTGCCTATAGTAAAGGAAAACTCCTACTCGATTACCCCATGTTGGGCTTCTGTTTACATACAGACCAACACAACCCTATATAATCAGAAAATGACACAGAAAATGACAAAGACATGCTACAATTACAAACAGGTTGGTGTAAGGCCACTAATTCAAAGGCCACCACAGAACTCATACCTTGGTAATAGTATTTGGTTTCATGTCACAGCGGTAAGTCCTCGCCATGTGTGGAGTAAGCTGGATTTCCTTAGTAAGCTGCCTCCACTTTCCACACTCAGGTTTTGTGCACTGAACCTACGCGGAAAATTAAGGCAAGATCAATAAACTGCCTAACCCTGAGCTACCACATCTGCTCTGCAATTACTCTCCTACATTTGTGACCCTTGGAATTGAGCCTGGGGCTTAATGCATGGTAGGAAACTGCTCCGGCAGTCAGTTACGTCTGCAAACCCCCGTGGCTATCCTAACAATTCTAGCATTTCTTTTATTTCCCTTACTTCATCATACCCATTTTGACGCCATCGGGGTAATTTCCGATTCAATGCTAGCTCACGGTACAGGATAATGAAAAGAAAATTTGAAAACTGTTGTCAGGAAGATTTTTCAGCTCAAGCCCAAGGAAATAATGAATTAAATTTAGATACTACTACCCAAAAAGTATGGACATGAACTGTTCCAGGGTCACTGAAACGGTGAGAAAACTGATAAAAATTCAAATCAAGTTTGGCAATGCAGTTTCTCACATTGTGCCTGCGCTAATTTCTCAGCCTGACAAACAGCCATGGTGCGTGCCAGGAAGCACACAGCTTTTAGGGGCTAGCTCTGCAAGCTCATTGTATTATTCCAAATCAGAAAATTCTGCATATCCATATGTAGACAAAGGAAGTTAGATCTGGCTCTCCACATACCCAGAAACAAAAATGAGTCAATGAGCTAGATGTGAAATCTAAATCAGTAAAATTCTTCTATGAAAGCACAGAGATGGATCTTTATGACCTCAGATTTGGTAGTGAGTTCCTAGCAGGGACCAAAGACACAAAGAAAATATGATAAAGTTTATCATCAGAACTAAATGACCCATACAAAGGAAAAACAACCTGCAGAAAAAAATGTCTGCCAGTCACAGAGCTGGTAAGGGTTTTATATCTAGAACATGTAAGTAATTCTCACGAAAAGAAAGACAGCTCAACTTGAAAACGACCAAACAGCACTAGACTTGGAAATAAAAAGCAAAACTACAATGAGTTGCCTGTTCACATCCACTCACACAGCTGGCTTTGCAAAACACAAATAAGAGTTGGTGAGGATGAAGACAGGAGAGTCAGGAGTTCAAAGTCACCCTTAACTACTTAGCAAGTTTGAGACCAGTCTGCTCTACTTGACATCCATCTCAGAAAAGGCAAAATTAGCAAGATGTGGCAGCCTTTAATCCCAGCACTGGGGAGGCAGAAAGCAGGTAGACCTCTTGATTTTGAGGACAGCCTTGGTCTTCACAGTGAGTTTGAGGCCAACCAAGGATACATAGTGAGGCTCCTGTCTCAAACAACAAAAAGCTAAAACCAAAAAAAGAATTGGTGATGGTGTGGAGAAACCTGACCCCCACACACTTCAGACTACAGTGAAAAATGATGGAATGGCTATGGGAAAAGTCTGGAAGTTCCTGGAGTTAAATTCCAGCCTTTCAGGAGCATGGCAAATACAAGGCCTCTTGGGCAGCTTAGCAAGCCCTGACTCAAAATAAAAAGGAGGAGTGGGCTGGGAGTGCACCTCAATAGTACAGCAAGCTCAAGCACCAGGACCACCAAAACCTAACCAACTACAGAAATGCCATATGGCTCATCCCTAGGTATATATGCCTAAAGAACTGTAAAAAGGTGTCTGATTATTTGTAACCCTGGTCATACTAGCTGAAAGATGAAGCAACCCAAGTGCCCATCAAAAGATGGGTGGATAGCCGGGTGTGGTAGCACATGCCTTTAATCCCAGCACTCGGGAGGCAGAGGCAGGCGGATCGCTGTGAGTTCGAGGCCAGCCTGGTCTACAAAGCGAGTCCAGGACAGCCAAGACTACACAGAGAAACCCTGTCTCGAAAAACCAAAAAAAAAAAAAAAAAAAAAAAAAGATGGGTGGATAAATACAAAGCCAGATGGTAGTGTGTGACACTACTTTCTTCCTTAGGCAATACTGAGTTAGCAGAGATTTCTGCAAAACTTAAAAGTATTTGCTCTAGTAAGTCTAGAAATAACTCAAGAAAGATTTCCTGCAAAGCAGTATTGCTAGGACCGCTCAAGCTTTTAGTGCACTGGGTAGCAGTGGCCCTCCTTACCCAGTAGGGCAGCTGCTGGTCTGCCATGAACGCCTTCGGGCTTGGCTCAGTCTTGCCATTGCTGGTCCACACTCTCTTCCATGCGCTGTATTTGTCATATCCATCTTTGTGGCTAAAAACCATTAAAAAAAAAAGTCAACCTACAGGTTCATCAGGTTTTCATACTATAATTTGGGTTGATGAAGTTTACTTTTGATGACTTTACTATTCTTAGGCACATGGACGGACGTTACGAGGGATGTTATGACGGCACGTCTGTAACAGACTAGGAGGACCAGGAGGAGCCTGCTCTGGACAGTTACATCTACAATAAGCAAGGGCAGAGTCCTAGATGGTGAAAACTTTCACATGGCAAATCCTACAGCAACCGTTAAATTTTTAATAGGGGAAAATAAACATTTAATTGAAATTGTGGGTGGGGGGGAGCCGGGCAGTGGTGGCGCACACCTTTAATCTCAGCACTCGGGAGGCAGAGGCAGGCAGATCTCTCAGTTTGAGGCCAGCCTGGTTTACAGAGCTAGTCCAGAACAGCCAGAGTTGCAGTGAAACCCTGTCTCAAACACTGCCCCGCCCCCCTCCGCCAAAAAAAAAAGAACAAAACAGAAAACTATTAGTAAAAGCCAAAGCAAGGCCTTGTGACACAAGCCTGTAATCCCAGCTACTCAGGGTGGAGGCATAAGCTCAAGCCTGTCTAGGCTATGAACAATAAATAAATAAATAAATAAATAAATAAGACGATGGCAGACCAGGGCTCTGCCAGCTCCTCCCAAATGTCTGTACCCTATCTGTGTGCACTGTGACCAAAGAGCCAAGCAGCCAAGCTCTCTAGAGCTTATATATACCTGACACGTGTCATAGCAGACACACGAGCCTGCACACATACCAAGTTATAACAGTTTTTCCTCTTAAATTTCATATATGTATACACTGTATGCTGATTACACTCTCCTTTCTTACCCCCACTTTGTTAACCCCGTCAGCCCCACTAGATAGTTTTGCTTCTACATTTACCTCATGCATACCAATGTGATTCTGTTATCTATATAAAATCTAGGGACCACAATTGAGAAAATGCACATACTGTGTAATAACCATCTTTCAGAATATCTTAATTCACTCAATGTGGGTATCTCCAGTTGTCCCCATTTTCCTATAAACAGCATGACTTCACTTTTTGTGTATGTTTTCTCCATCCAATCCTGTCCATGTACACCCAGGTTTAGCCACTGCGTGTCGTGCTTACAGCACTGAATCTCTGGCCACACTTCCGGTCATCATAGGCATTAGATGGCCCAGTAACTCATGAAGCCCAGGAGGTCTCAGCTTTGTCACCATTCTCCTAAGGCCTTGTCACATCCCCTCCACCACAGAGCTCTCAGTCAAGAAACAAACCTTCTGTAGTAGTGGTCAAAGCATTCGTTGCAGAAATGTTCCCCACAGGAAAGGTGGTACCAGCGGGAGGTGTAGCCATTTTTGGCACATCTGAAAAGAGCAGAAACATGTAGCTTTGGTAATGAAGACTTTTCTTTATTGTTTTTATTTAAGGAGCCTGTCACCTGAGCCCATTCTGCAGCATTTCCACTTCTAATAGCCAGGGGCTAACAACAGGGGAAGCTAGGAGGAGTTGAAAGGTCATACAGGTTGAGACTACCTGAATGAAATGCTTAGGATCAAACAGACGTTCTATGGGTTTCAGAATGCTTACTCACGTACAGTGAGACCTCGGGGGGGGGGGGGGGGGGGTCAGAGAGGAGGGCGTGGGACCCAAACATAAACATAAAGGTTTCTGGCACTCAGAAGTTCTAAAGGTTAAGCATTTTGCATTTCAAGTTACAGACGTACTTGCTTCCTCAGAACAGTGATAACAGGGGGGATTGCGGCTGGGTGGCTGGCTGCCTGGGGCCCTGGAGTCCAACCATGACTCAGGAGCATGGATGGCGCCTCATGAAGCAATGACTCCGCAATAGCATCTGCTCGGCTGCGACCTCAACAGCAAACAAGCAGGCTGGCGGTACCACTGATCAAGCAGCCAGCGGCACAGCACAAGAAGTCACATCACCATGGACATGGCCACCTCATGTTCGGACCCAGGTACATTTCGTTTGTTCAGATTTTACTGAGCCAGCCTTTACTGAAGAGTTCTCTATGAAACTAGAAAGTCCTAACTGTGCCACAACAGTCACAAATGCTGGGAACTAGAGTTGGCGCTGCAGGTTTTTGGGTTTGTCTTGAGGCAGGGTCTATTGCAGCCTGGGCGAGCTTCCAGTTTACTGTGTACTGAGGAAGACCTTGAACTAACTCTTGGTGCTCCTGCCTCCACTTTCCAAGGGTTGGGATTATGAGGCGTGTGCCAACACGTCCAGTTTACAGAGCACTGGGGTGGAACCCAGCTCCTGGCACATGCTAGGCAAGCACGGTACCAACCGAGCTACCTCCGTTCACCAACTCTAGAGTTTGAGACCTGCACACGGATATGAAGAGGCGGCATGCTATATGAGGTAAACAGCCAACAAAAAAACATACGTGGGTTCCTACCACAAGCCTGAGCCTGTAATATCCTACACCCCGAACCTCAAGGCCCAGGACTGCTACAGAGACGGCTGGGTGTGTCTGAGGACCCAACTGATCTGGATGTGACCTCTCCCGTTAGGTTAGATACTACCAGAGTGTCAAGGAAGCTGTGGTGTGCGGTGACTGTCTACACAGTCAGAATTAGCAGGTTACAGTTCCTGCACTTGTCTTTAGAAGAACAGCTTGGAGGATGCTTATCCCCACAAAGCACATGCTCACGGGCAGACACACAAGGCCAAGGTAAGCCCTTCAAACAGACCTCTCAGAAGCGCTTGCAAAGCACACAGGATACATTGCTGTGCAGCCTGCCTTTTCACATTTCCTGTACTTCTTCTCTGACGAACCATCTTCATCCTCATCTGCGTTCTCTACTACTTTCTTCTTTGCCTATGGAAGAATCCGCTGATGTCAAGATTTCACTGCGTACAGGAGGGCTCGTGGCAACTGAAGGTTTGCTACTGAGGTCACACAAGAGCTGGAAGTTCTAAATGTCATTATGCTTGTATCATTTGGGATTAAAACGTGAGTACTAGGCAAACACTTAACCAACTGACATTCTAAATGTGAAGGTCAACAGCATCCTGGCGATAGGACAGGGCTGGGCAGTACTGGGCAGCACCACAGTTTGTATAAACAACCCACTGTCTTACTGGAGGAGCTAGAAATACCATCTTAATGACAGGTGAGTTCAGAACAAACATCCACGAGCCTTTCTTATGGGAAAAAGTGACAGCCAAGATAAGTCATTCTTGGGGACTGGAGAGATGGCTCAGAAGTTAATAATAGCACTTACTGCTCTTATAGAGGACCCAAGTTTGTTTCCCAGCACCCACAGGGCAGCTCACAACTGTCTAACTCCAATACCAGGAGATCGAATGCCCTCTTCTGACCTCTGTGGGCACTAGACACATATGTGGTACACATACATACCTGCAGGCAAATGTTCATACATACAAGATTTTTTAAAACATCATTTACAAACTAAGAATTTTTTTTCCCTCGCTTAAAATAGGTAAGTCAGTATGGAAAAATTTAAAGCTGGAGGGGAAAAAAAAATCTAAAGAATTAAAACACTCAACTTTTATTGAATACTCTTCTACACACAAACCTTCCAACATCAAGCAACAAGTAGCTCAAATCCAAATTCCCTTGAATGACATAAAGCCAGGCATGACCTGGCCTCAGTGCCACATTCTGGAAGCAGCCACCTGGGCTGTGATTCTCCCAGCACCCCTCTGGGATCCAGTCTTTACCCTCCCAGCCCCTGCTGCACACTCCACACACGACCGTGAACCCCTCCACAGAGGGCAGCACAAGGTCCTGGGTGGTGGCCGTGCAGCTCTAACTCTCCAGTCCCCATCATAATCATGTCCTTGAGTGAACAAAGAGTACCTGCCGCCCGGAGCTCCTCAAAGGCAGGCTATCAGGACAAAGCTCAAAAGCACCTCTCTTCTTTGACCTCCCTCGAGGTGCCGCCATTGTTTTGGAAAATCTGGAGGGGGTGGTTAAACCATTAAATTATTAGTATCTGCGAATATTTCAATCCATTGTCATGGAGGGGTGCTGCTTGACTATAAAGCCCCCACTTCCAACTTACTTAACCTCATGATGCCTGTGTTGCCACATACAAAATGACAACAACCCAAACATGCTGGGGTGCACCTGTAAAAAAAAAAAAACTTGGGAGGTAGAGGGAGGAGGATCAGAAGTTCCAAGGTCGTCCCTTGCTACACAACAAATCCAGGACACTGAAACCTTGTCAGTCTGTTGTTATGGCCCCTTCACATACTATGTCTCCTATTTCCTGAATCATGATGTTTTAGTATTAAAATTACTCATTTCTTCTTGGTCCAAGCTGGCAAATACCGGGCACACTGTACTGGAATACTCAGAAATAGAATACAGGAATCTGGATTCCATAAAAGCACTAGTATCTCCTATTAGACAAATACTAAGAATGTTCAGCCTCATCTGGACATGGTGGGACACACCTGTAATCCCAGCACCCTGGGAGGCAGAGGCAAGCGGATCTTTGTGAGTTCGAGGCCAGCCTGGTCTACGAAGCAAGTCCAGGACAGCTAAGGCCGCACGGAGAAACCCTGTCTCCAAACACCAAAAGAAAAGACTGTTCAAACTAGTCTGGTAACAGCGTAGTCAGACAAGCATTCCGAACAAACAACTAGTTGGGCATGGCCACTCATGCCTGCAATTCCAGCAGAGACGGAGATGGCGGCATGAGGGCTGGAAATTCATAACCAGCTTCAGCTGCACAGTGAGTTCAAGGCCAGTTTGGACATGAGACACTATCTCAAAACCAAGCCAAAAAAAAAAAAAAAAAAAAAAAAAAAAAAAAATCTCTAAATTAGACACTGATACCATGAAAGATTATAAGCTATTGGGAAATATTTAGTAAGAAAAGGCTTACAGCTAACAACATATGGATCTAATTATTCACCTTTCCTATCATGTTACCTCTCTCATACATCAAATGAAGGAATTAAAAATAAGTAGGGCATTGTATGGACAAGTGACGTGGAAGCAAGGAAGTGGTGCCACAGAAGACAGTAACCTTACAAGTCACACCATGTTAACCTCAGTTCCCATTTGTATATTCTTGTCCACAAGACCAGTTCTCATAACTTATTAAAATCACAGAGAAATAAATTCTTCTATTCACACAATTTTTGTTGTTGTTGTTGTTTTGTTTTGTTGTTTTTTCAAGACAGGGTTTCTCTGTGTAGCCTTGGCTGTCCTGGACTTGCATTGTAGACCAGGCTGGCCTAGAACTCACAGAGATCCACCTGCCTCTGCCTCCCTGAGTGCTGGGATTAAAGGTGTGCACCACCACTGCCTGGCCTTACATCCACACAATGAAAGAAATCATGACAATACTGTGAACAGTTTAAGTTTTCATTACTTTCTTAAAGCCAGTATAAAGCTAACTACAAACACATAAATCCTGCATATTCCAAGACACAGAATACTTCTTTTTAAAGAGGCGGGGTGGTTTTTTCCTTTATGTTTATGTACTTGGCAGAGGTGGGCACGTACCGAAGCACAGGTGTGGAAGTCAGAGGTCAAACTCTGGAAGGAACCAGTTCTCTCCTCCAATGTGGGTTCCAGGGATCAGACTCATTAAGTTTGGCAGCCAATGCCTTTTTACCTGCAGATCCATCTCCATGCCTCAGTGGCCCCCAGCAGGGGTGGGGTGCTAGGAGTTCAGTCCAATGATAAAAGGCAAGCCCAGTATGCATGAGACCCGGAACTAAATCCCCAACACGCACAAAACATAAAATTGGCCATATGGTGTCTACTATACTGATAAAGTACTAATAATATTTTTGGAAATACCACCTACCTCCCATTATTGTTACACAAAGGCTTTCTAGATCCCACTGCACTTTAACTTATTTCATGCTGTATTGGGGAATACAAGCTACTAGGCAAGCACCTACCACTGAACTACAACTCACGCCTTATTTGTACTTTCAAACGGGTGTCCTACTTAACCCTTCACATAAATATAATTTTCACATAAATAAAAATACACATAAAACATGTATTCTGCAGTCCCAAAATGAGCCACAAAGAGAACATGTAAATATTAGAATATGCAAATATTCTATGTTTATGAAGCCTAGTTAGCATACGTAAGTACTGTAGCAAAAAGGAAGCTCAGTGTGAGGGTCAGGAACATGAGGAATCAAGTGCTGATTCATCTACACTGAACAGCACCCAGCAGGAGTGCACAGCTCCTAAAGGCAAGCATGGTTCCCAGAGGTCTACACCGTGGAAAAACAGGCACAAACAGGCACAAACAGGCACCACGAAACGTCTGAAGAAATGAGAAGCCTGTAAAAGCAGGAAGTGCATCTCTCCACCTTCAGCTGTACAACTGAGAGTGCTGTGTTTCCACTTTTCCACTGCTGCTGACTCCATTAAAATGAAGGGAAAACAATGGGAAGTTGGAAAACTACTGTTGTAAATCACACTCTTGGAAATGAAGCGTTGTCATAACGAACAAGTACGAACGAGCGCTTTCCCACCTACCTCTTTCCTGTTAGCGCAGGGTTCACATGGAGCCCTGACCACTCGGACTGCTGGCAATCCTCCTGCCTCTGCCTCATGAATGCTGGGATTACAGGGAGAAGCACAAACTCGCAGCTGCTCCTGCCCGCCTGGTTCTTCAGTGAAGACACCCGACGAAATAGAAACAATCTGCTTCGTGGTCAATACTTTATAAGCCCATTTCTTCCTCGTTTTAAAGGCAGAGCGTTAGGGTTTTGTTTTGTTTTGTTTTGTTTAAGCGTTAAAAATAAATATACAAGTGAATATGTCAATATTTAGAATTACGTTTAAATAATTCACAGGTGTTCTGGATGTAGCTTATTCAAGTTAAACACCGACACATAGAATTCATAAAAATATGAATTCAAAAGAATCCAAAATAGAGTAAAAATTTACAGTAGAGGCGGTGTTATTTGTAAGAACAGGGAAAGCTACTAGAAACATCCTTAACGAAAGAAACTGAAATCCCCTTGGGTCATTTAAAATAAGGCAGGCAGAGCATTTCATATTCCCATGATAATCTGAATTTCTGAAATATGGACCCAGTGCTATAATTTAATATTGAATACTCAACTCAATAATTTAATTCCGAATTCCCTATTGTCCTGTGTCTTTTCTTGACTGTTTCCTGTCTGGGAAACAATCAGTAATAGAATTCTCTCAAGTACCCTCAGAACGGATTTCACAATATATTTTGTAAACATTCAAAGCAGGTGTGGCAACTCTGTATCAGCAGCTGAGAGGCTGAGACAGGAGGGTTACTGTGAGTTTGGGGGGTGTGGGAGTTGGAGACTAACCAAAGCCCTGAATTGTGTCTGTGTTAAGCGAGGGATTCCCCACACCTGGCGTGGTCACTGGCGTGCTCAAGGACTTGGGCCTCTGTGGCTGGGATCCATAACATTCAACCCCAACTTTCTGCAGCTGGGCCGGCTACTGCCTTTTTCACGTGCCAGCTGCGCGGACTAACAGTCACCCATGCGCCCTGGGCCCCGGGCAATCCCAGAGGAGGCAACCCGGGAGTCCTCATCACCACCCCTCCCCGCAGCTGCGCCGGGTATCCGCAACACCTGCGAACCTGGGGGCGCCTTGCTGCCCCAGGTGGGGAGCCTCGAGTGGAAAGCGCAGCCTGGAGTCCCTCCTCCTGGCCGCGGGGCTCCCCATTGGCCCGATGGGAGTCCAGCGTGAGGTTTCTCCTCCCTTGGGGTTCCTCACCGGACAAAGTGGGGGCCCTCCTCCAGGCTGCGGCTCTGGGTGGGGAGGGCAGTCTGGAGTCCCTCTTCCTGGCTGTGGGGTTTCCACGGCCATCAGTGGGAGCACAGCCTAAGGCCTCTCCCGCATGCTGCAAGAGTCCCTCCTTCCGGCTACGGGGTCCCCCAAACCGCAAGTGGGAGCGCAGCCTAGGGTCTCTCTTCACGGCTGGAGGTGGGGGGCTCCCACGGCCCCGAGTAGGAGCCCTGAGGAGGCCCTCCTCTAGGCTAAGGGATCCCCCCCTCAGCTCCAAATGGGAGTCTAGCGTGGGGTCCCTCCTCTTCGCTAAGGGGTTTCTCCTACAGCTACGGCTGGGTCTCCATACTGATGGGTTCCTACGGCCCTGGAAAGGATCCCAGAGTGAGGGCCCCCTTCTCCCAGCTGCGGGGTTCCTTATAGCCCCGAGTGGAAATCCAGACTGGGATCCTCTCCTCCTGGTTTGGGGCTGGTGACCGCTCCAGAGTGCCAGGTGCAGCCGCCGCCCCAACTCACCTCCGCCCGGCCGAGGTGCAAGCAGTTCCTAGCCGGCTTCAGAGAGCGCGCCGAGTGGGAAAGCCCGAAAGCCCGCAGCCCCGCAGCCCCTCAGCCCCTCAGCCCCGCAGCCCAGCAAGGGAAGCCCCGGCTCGCACAGGGTCCCCCACGCCACCCCTTCCAGATGCGGGACACTGGAGAGTCCTGGGGAACGCGCGCGCCTCCCGCCCGGACTAGCCATACAGCCGGACGCTTTGTGCCTCGCTGTCACCCGAAACCCGCCGCCACCCTCAGGCGCGTCCACGGAGCCGCGAGTCCTTACCTCAAAGCTCTGGCCAGGCGGGGAGCGCTGCCCCCGGGCTGCACAAGAAGGCAGGAGCCGCACCGCCAGCTGCAGCAGCTCGACCGTCGCCGCTTCCGCCCCTATCACGCCGTGACCCGGAGTGGGAGGAGCCCGCAGGCCCAGGGAGCTGGAGGGTCCCGGGGCTTGCCCCGCCCCGATTGTTTTCGCCACTGCGCAAACTCCGCAGCTGCGTGAGGCGGAGCCTAGGCGTTCTGGGCGGAGCCCTTGGGTCGAGGCGGGGCTTATGTTTGAAGGTGGGGCCTGAGTGGCCCGGGAGGGGTCATAGCGTCCTAGGAGGGGCTGCTTGTCCTGGGCGTGGTCTGCACGCCAGGCGGAGTCTGCACGTCCTGGGCAGAGTTCTCACGCCGGGGGCGGGGTGTATAGGAACCAAGCCTGAATAATCCTTCCGGGGCGGGACCTGTCCACACTGGGCGGGGTCTTCGTACCTGGGGCGGGGTCTACGTGTCCTTGCAGATATCTAGGCTCTATCAGACTGAAAGACCCGCGAGGGTTTGAGGCACACCTCTGGACCCAGCGAAGGTAAGTTCCCTGCAAGTGAGAAAGGCAATTGTTTGCTAAGACTATGTGAACCTGTTGCGGTGTTTTTATGAATGGGGTGTCCGAAAAGCACGGATGACCCAGCTACCCCCATCCCGAAAAGGGGCTCCGGGAACTGTAGCAAAAACTGGAAATAAAGAGATCAGACTGGGAATGCTTTGAGTCCATTGTATTACATATCCCCCACGCTTAGTGGTTGTGTTTCCGATAACACACGTCCAAGAGTAAGATACTTCCCTGAGCCATGCTGGAGATTTGAAGACTTCAGTGAAGTTGCTTTTCAGTTTAACGAAATTCAAAAATAAAACTAAAGCAGAAGCCAGGTTCACGCCTGTAACCCAGCACGAGGGAGCTGAGGCCAGAGGATCATAACGAGTTAGAAGTCAGCCTGGACTACATAGTGAATTCCAGATAGACCCTCTGTTTAATTTAATTTAATCTAATCTAAGTAAAATAAAATCTTGCCGGGTGTGCTGTGATCCCAGCACTTGGTGAGGGAGATCTCTGTGAGTTCGAAGCTAGCCTGGACTACATACAAATTGAGTCCAGGACAGCCAAGGCCACAGCCAAGGTCTCAGGGGGGGAAAAAAATCCTAAAGCAGAAAAAGGTATTTTTTTTTTAGGTGTGGAACTCTTGGACGTGAGCATATTGGAAGTAAACATTTATGAGTGGGAATTACTGTGTGTGTGTTTGTCTTTCCTCATCCTCGTACTTTGCACTTTTACTGTGTTTTTGAATTTTTTATCTCCAGAAATGAGCAGTGAGCACCACACTGAGGCGTTGTTACAACAGCTAAAGTGATTGTATTTATGATCCTTTCAGCCCCAGCCAACGAGCTGGGCAGGGTAAAGACTTGTTTATCCTGTGTTCAGAAGAGCACTTCTTTCTGAGGGCACCGTTTGATATCATGGTTTCTGGTGGAAAACAGAAACAGGAAAAAAGCAATTCTCTTGCTTTTCTGTATCTACAATAATCCCATACTTCCTGCTGACCTCTCAGAATTCTGGCCTCTCCTCTCTGACACCAGGTCCTGGAAAAAAAGCCTTCTGTTAGTAAATACTTGCCGTGAAGTGCATTTTTGTTCCCAGAGTTGATGGGGGTGTCCATCTTTAATCCTAACCCCAGAAGCTAAACCATGCAACAAAAGGGCCTTTCCTTACAATTGCTGCTTTTGTGGCTTGTTTGCTGTTTTCACAAGTAAAATCATCACATCCAAGTCATGTGATCACCAGTGATTTAAAGAGTAGGTTGGAATCGTGGAAATTTTTTTGAGGTTTATTTATTCATTTTACTTTACTGAACAAATGCCTTGCATTAATTGGATCCATTGCAACTGGGATTACAGATGGCTATGAGACACCATGTGGTTTCTAGGAATTGCCCTGGGCTCTTTGCAAGAACAAGTGCTCTTAACCACTGAACCATCTCTCCAGCCCCAAGAATGGTGATATTATGTTGCTCTTAATATTGGAAGGGCAGGCATCTACTTACATGTTCAGTCTGCAATTGCAGTTGTATAGAGTTCCTACCCCTTCAGTTCCTTTCTTGTGCATGTACTCATGCAAGTGGGAGAGGCAGAATATAGCTCAGTGGCAGAGGGCTTGTCTAGAATGTATGAACCCATAGGTTCAATCTTTACTACCCTTCCAAAAGCTATGAGAAAATTATTTGAAAATATAAACTTACAATATAGCAATAATCTATTGAACCCATGTGTCTGGTTCTTTTTTTTTTTTTTTTTTCTTAAATCTGTGTATTTTTATTTTATTTGCATTGGTGCTTTGCCTGCATATATGTCTGCGTGAAAATGTCGGATCCCCCACAACTGGAGTTGCAGACAGTTGTGAGCTGCCATGTCGGTCCTCTGGAAGAGCAGCCAATGCTCTTAGCCACTGAGCCATCTTTCCAGCCCCCAAATGTCAGGATTTGGTTTTTTGTTTTGTTTTTTTTTTTAATACATTAAAGGAAGGACAGGTAAAGACACAGAAAGCAGAGGATTGCTGGCTAAAGAAGCTCATGGGTTCAACAAGCTGAATTCTGGTCTAGCCATGGGTCAACCAATGGATGACTGTTGACAATACAGGATCCCTAAACCCTCCCAGAAACAGGAGCAGGAATGAAACTAGGGCATTGGGTTGTTAAATTTCTGGTTCAGAGAAGGCTAAACCATGGGCTCCTTTTGCTACCTTCTTACAACAGGGTTTCTAAACCTTGTCACATCTGCAGGCTTATAGGCTGCGGTGCGGGTTAACCTTTCCTGATCCACCTGCCTCTGCCTCCCTAGTGCTGGGACTAAAGGGGTATGCCACCATTCCTGTCTTGTTTGTTTTTGAGACAGGGTCCTGCTATGTAAGCTTGGCTGCCCTGGAATCCACTATATAGACCAGGCTGGCCTACAAATTGCAACAATCCTCTTGCCTCTGTCTCCCAAGTACTGGGGGCATGTGACACCACTCCTGTCTTTGATGTTGACACAATTTTTAAAAAGCTATTGCCCAGGTAGAAGGGTTTTGTATAGTTCGCCAATAGAATCACCTGTTCTTGAATGACATTATTGTAGATATCTTTCTGCTTAGGCACCGGAGACACCAGCCTCTGAGACAAAAGTTGTCTACAAACCATGAGTGACACCACATCACTTGATGTGAAAGAGAACCCAGATACTGAGGCACAGAAGAACCGAGTACTAACCCTAGAAGAATGGCAAGACAAGTGGGTGACCCGTCACATCGCATTTCATCAGGAACAAGGGCATAAGTAAGACACGTTTGGTCTCTGACAGAGAAATGCTTTTTCGGAAACTGACTGGTGGGGTGGGTGCGTACCTCAGTTCACAGAGAGCTCTCTTAGCATCCAGGAAGCTCCTGGTTTGATCTGCAGCACTGAACAAAACTGGGCATGGTGGCATATGCCTGTAATATCAGCATTTGAGAGATGGGAGCAGGAAGATCAGACGTTGAAGCTACGTAAGTAACTTTGAAGCTGGCACTTGCTTCCAAGAGACTTTATCAAAAGAGAGAGACAGAGACAGAGAGAGAGAGAGAGAGAGAGGGAAATAGGGAGACAGAGGGAGAGAAAGAAAGAGACTTCAAAATAAAAGTAATATACAAATACATTATTGGATTTATTTTCAGAAATACATTGTAAACTTCTCACATTATGCAGCCCTTTGGAGATCAGAAAATACCCATAACACACCATACTTTAATTAGCAATGTGTTTTTTTCCTCAGTGTATAATGATGTGACTTATGGATGATGTCATCTTAGAGTTATAAAATACATATCCTTTTTAAAGATTTACTTATTTATTATTATGCATACAGTGCTCTGCCTACATGTACACCTGCAGGCCAGAAGAAGGCATCAGATCCCATTACAGAGGGTTGTGAGCCACCATGTGGTTGCTGGGAATTGAACTCCGGACCTTTGGAAGAACAGTCAGTGCTCAGTGCTCTTAACCTCTGAGTCATCTCTCCAGCCTGAAATACATATTTTTCTTACAAACACCTGTACTTACTTCACACTGGTCATGGGTGCTTATACATGCAGCAAATGCTGAAACACCATTTAGGCTTAGGTCTCCCTCTGTCCAAAAGTGAGGGTGAAGGCCAGCAAGCTGCCTCAGCTGGTGAACACACTTGTCACCAACCCCAACAGCCTGAGATTCTGTACTTAAACTTCACATGATGGAAAGGGAAAACTGACTCTTGGAATTTGTCCTCTGACCTCCAGACATGGGCCATGACCCAGATGTGTACACATAACATAAATTACCTTCTTTAACTAAAATTAAAGAAGAAAAGACTTAAGCTTATTGAGACAATATTCGGTGAAGTATTGAAAATAGAGAGGTCCAGAGACCCCCAGATTAACATCACCTTCATAATAACAAAAATAAGAGTATAAATGTGATGATTATGGCAGACTTTTCCAAATATGTCACTTAAGGAAACGCAAGCATCTTTGGTGTCCCAGTCATGAGAACTCATTTAGTTAGTCATATGTAATACTGAGTAGCGGGGTAGTAAAGCAAGTAACCTAGCTGCCCTGTTTCTTGAAGTGTAAAGTCCAGGCTGTAATGATTAACATTACCTCCTTGGTACATTGTTGGGAGTGCTGAGAGAACACATGAGGAGCTCTTAGTGTCATAGATTCTACTCTTCCCCTCTCCTGTGTGTGTGGGCTAGTTAAAGCAGGCATTGTGTGACTTTGGTTTTCTCCCCCAGGCTATTAAAGAAGCATTTGGATACGTTTCTTAACGGCCAGAGTGGACTGAGGGTGTTTTTCCCTCTCTGTGGAAAAGCAGTTGAGATGAAATGGTATGCACAAGTAAGCACTAACTAGTTTTTGTGGAGTGATACTTGGGATGACTATTGAACAGGCTGTGTGTAGGTTAAAACAAAAATTCTCAGTCATGTGTGGCAAAACAGGCCATAATAGTAGAGCTCGGGAGATGGGCAGCAAGAGGATCAGGAGTTCAAGGCTAGCCTTGGCTACATGCTGGACTAGATGAGACCCTGTCTCAAAAAGCCAGTCAACAAAACATGCAAAGAACAATAAAATCACCGACAATGGTGGTGCATACCTTTAATCACAGCACTCCTGAGGCAGAGGCAGGCAGATCTCTGAGTTCCAGGCCAGCCTGCTCTACATAGTGATTTCCAGGGCAGCCAAAGCTACACAGAGAAACTTTGTCTCGAAAACAAACAAACAAGCAAAAACCCACCACCAACAGCAACAAAATCCCATTCTCAAACGTAAGAGTGTCTTTATTTTTAGGAGATTCTGTAATAGTTAAAAAATTAGAGATAGATTTCTAAACAACAGGAGGGCAAACTGAATCGGGTATGGCCTTGTCTTCTGTATTTTGTTTCAAAGACAAAAAAAAAAAAAAAAAAAAAAAAAACAAGCAAACAAAGGAGCAGGGTTCTGAGGGGTTAGCACAGCCGGAAGAGCTCTTGCCTAGCACGCACATGCCCTGGGTTCAGTCCCCAGTGTTACTTAAAACATGGGTGGTGGACACACCTGTGAGCTTAGCATTTAGGAGGTGAATTAGTTTGGAACCAATGGGGAACACCATCTTCTTTTTCATATCTCTTGGCTCTTTGTATGTCATTTAATAATGTTTGTAAGTGGCTTAGAAATTTCAAAACCTATGGATGTTTGAAATGGAAGGCAACAGAAAAACACAAACTGTCCCACAAGCTGTAGCAGGGCAGTGTTTATAGTCCAGAGTTCAGCTCGGCTCTCCCTTCCTCCCATAAACAAACAGGAGTTTTTTGTTATAAAAACCAGTGGTCAGGAGCATGGTTCTTAGGAGCAGCCCTCTACAGAGCTCACTCTAAGTAACAAGCCACTTTTTCTGCAAGGTTGCCCTGAGTCACAACCCCAGGGATTCTTTTTACACAAAACACTGCTGCAACACAAAGCCCCGCCACAAACACATCCTCTGAGATGTGTATTTCCTTAAAACCTTATATGTTAAGAACTTCTACCACTAAGAGGAAAGAGCAAAAGATTGGTAGGAAAAGTTAGTAAATGCAAGCCCGACTTTGAAATGTTCTGCCCCGCCCCAATGTAAACACAGTGATCTACCCACAAAACATACATGCATTTGTATTTTATTCTCCAATAGAGAGAGTAAATTTTTATAGCCCACGCTATCTCAGCTTGTAGCTGAGAGCATATAGTAAATGGCTGTAATAGGGCTAAACAGGTGGCTCAGTGGTGAAGGGTACTTGCCGCTCCTTCAGAGGACCCACGTTCAATTACCAGCACCCACATCAGGTGGCTCACAACCACCTGTAACAACCTCTTCTGCCTTCTGTGGATACACAAACGCACAGCATACACACAGTGACACACACATGCTCTTAAGTAAAAAATAAAATCAACAAGTAAAATTTTTAAATGGCTGTTAAGGACCGATATTCAAGTGTGGCCATGAAATTAAGAATTATGTTTCTTATTAGACATATCTTTTAGTGGGCTCTCACCAAACCAGAAGAGAGTGACTTTGCAGAATGCCTGTGAGAAAACAACTCTCTAAGCAGAAGTGGTGATCTCGCGGCTGGAGCAGAGCTTTTGCACAACATTAATGAAACCATATAGCTGGCTAGCTGGGTGTGGTTGTTGAATATTTTGGGGTCTCAATCCATTTGTATCAAATACCCGGGATTTGGGGTTGTAATTCAATGGGAGGGTACTTGCCTAGCACCCACAGACTCAGGGTTCATTTCTCCAAACTGCAAAATAATAATAAAAATTAAAATAAAAATACCAATCAAGCCAGGCATGGTGACATATGCCTGTAATCCCAGCACTCTAGGAGGCAGAGGCAAGCGAATCACTGTGAGTTCAAGGCCAGCCTGGTCTACAAAGCGAGACCAGGACAACCAAGGATACACTGAGAAACCCTGTCTTGAAAAACAAAAACAGACAAACAAACAAACAAAAATAAAACAGAATCAAACTACTATAGTTGCATGTAAGTTATCATGTTAGAGTAATTATTATTCATGTAACTGATCTATGTAGGAGCAGTTAAACTAACCAAGAACAGAGGCGAAAAAGCATTAAAAAGAAATATGAAAGTTATTTTAGGGTTTCACTTTTGCCTTGTTTGTACTCCAGGCTAAATGCGTGTGCTGAGTGGGAAATACAAAACATGCAGTCAATTTGGATAACTTCTTTGCTCATATTTTATAACTTTAAAAGCGTGAGGATGAAAGAATTAGTCTCTATATGCTAGCGTACAAATCCCCTGGGCACTGTGAAAGACAAGTTATTAGTATGTTTCCTTTTAGAACTATAAATAGCTGGTGCTCTGCCCACATTGGGAGTGTGCACTCTTGTGAAGATAATAGGCACAGTCTACCTCGCTCTTGTTTCAAAATGTGACTTCCATCCCCAGTCAAATATACAAGAGAGCGGTTGGAACATCATGTGATGTTCACCTTCATTCACCTGTGACTTCATCTGAGGAAGACATGAGATGGGGGGGGGGGGTGTAAGGCAAACTCTGCCAAGATGACTTTAGCTGCGTATGAATAGACTTAAGTGCACACGTGTGCTCCTCAAACAGTGCCTTGCTACCTCAGTTTACCCCCAGGCTCAGCCTTTCTCCCCCACATGTGGTTTCAGAAACTTCCTATTAAGGTTCCCTCATCCCAGAACTTGACAGCAATTCAAACAACAGTTTTCAACACCCACCTTCTGCAGCCGACTTTTGGACCCCATCCAAGAGGCAGTGTCTCATTGTGCTGTTTATCCAATGTGACACTGATAGGTTTTTTTTCTCTCTCTGGGTATGTGTGATATATGTGTGTGTATGTGCACTTGTATGTGCAGATGCACATATACAATATGAAAATACACACAAGGCATCTTTTTTCTTTTTTTCATTTTTTTGGGGGGGGTGGTTTGGGTTTATTTATTTATTTATTTATTTATTTATTTTGGTTGTTTTTTGGTTTTTTTCAAGACAGAGTTTCTCTGTGTACCCTTGGGTGTCCTGAACTTGCTTTGTAGACCAGGCTGGCCTTAAGCTCATAGAAATCCACATGCCTTAGGCACAGCAGGGACTCTAACACTGAGTTGTATTCCCAGGCAGGGGAGAGGGGAAACCATGTCTATTTATTATGGTTTTTATTTTGTGGTATATATGATGTAAAACTGAAGTGTAAATGTGGTTTTCTGCAGGTTTGCAGACCGGGGCCACACTGTAGTTGGTGTAGAAATCAGTGAAATTGGGATTCGGGAATTTTTCTCGGAACAGAATCTTTCGTACACTGAAGAACCACTTACCGAAATTGCTGGTGCTAAAGTATTTAAGGTTTGCATCACTTGTGGTAACTAAGTATTTCTGTGCCTTACCAAAAACTGATTTTTTTTTTCTTTACCATGATGAAGTGCAGGTGTTAAACAAGTGTCAGATGGTTGCTCTTTACCACAGATTACCTACATGTCGCTCACTTTGGGTAGGTAGACCTTCAGCCGGGGGCAGCTTAGCACTCAGAAGGCAGAGACAGGAGGATCATTGACTGAAGGCTAGCCTATGCTACATCCTGAGATTTTTCTCTCAAAACAAAAGATGATAGACAGACAGAAAGGTAGGTAGCTAGATGATAGATAGGTAGATAGATATTAAAGATAAATGATAGAGTTAGAGCTAAGCGTAAAGGTGATATATTGATATATAGATGATAAATAATAGCTAGAGAAATTGATATTAGAAAAAGACATATAAATAGGGCGTGGTGGCACATGCCTTTAATCCCAGCACTCAGGGAGGCAGAGGCAAGTGGATTGCTGTGAGTTCGAGGCCAGCCTGGTCTACAAAGCAAGTCCAGGACAGCCAAGGCTACACAGAGAAACCCTGTCTCAGGGGGAAAAAAGTATATATGTGATAGAATATGTGTGTGTGTGTGTGTGTGTGTGTATTATGTATGTATGTGTGTATGTATGTATGTATGTATGTATATGTGCATATTCTGTGGTGCACATATGGAGGTCAGAGGACAGCTTATGGGAGTCAGGTCTCTCCTTCCACCATGTAATCCACCAGGGATTAAACACAGGTTGTCTGGCTTGGCTGCAAGCACCTTACCCTCTGAGCCATCTAGCTGGTCCCCATCCATGTTTTAAAAGAAAACATAAGGTACAGTTAAACCCCAGTTATATGTTTAATATGTGTTCCCTCCCTCTCCTTGGCTTTGTCTGGGCCCTGCTTCCTTGATCATTTAGACATTCCCTAGTTCAGTATTAAAAAGTGGTTTATGTTGTGTCGTTCCAGAGTTCTTCGGGGAACATTTCGTTGTACTGCTGCAGCGTTTTTGATCTTCCCAGGTAGGACCGAGTGCACTATCTACAGCATTATGGCAGTGTGTGAATGAGTGTGTGTGTGACTGTGAGTGTAAGTGAGTCTGTGAGAGTGTGTATGTAAGCGTGAATGTGTGTGTGGGTAAGTGTGTAGGTGTGAGGTCATGAGTGGGTATGTGTGATATATGTGTAAATGTGTGTGAGTGCGTGTGTGTAAATGTTAGTGTATGTATCTGTGTGACTGAGTTCTCTATCTGTGCCAATGTGTATATGAGTGTGTGTGTGAGTGTATGTGACTGAGTGTGTGAGAGCGTGAGTGTGTGCATGTTATGGTACATGAGTGGTGGTCAGAAGGCAACCTTAGGGGCCAGTTCTTGCGTACCACCCTGTTTTATGGCCACTTTGTACTCCAGATTAGCTGGCCTCCAAGCTTCTGGGGACGCTGCTGTCCCCACCTCCCATCTCGCCATAGGAGCAGTGGTATTATAAACACGTCTTGCTTTTCCATGGGTTCTGGCTGTCTGCACTCACATCCCTGTGCTCGCATGATAAGTGCTTCTTTACCCTCTGAAGCACCCACTTGTTCATTCAAGAAGGCACGGTGGTACACGCCTTTAATGTAGCACTGGAAACGGGCAGATCTCGCTGAGTTCGAGGCCAGCCAGGGCTATATGGCGAGATGCTGTCTCAAAAAAAAAAAAAAAAAAAAAAAAAAAGGCGGGGTGTCCTTGGTCCAGCAAGATGGCTCAGAGGAAAAAGATGCTTGTCATGCAAGCCTAGTGACCTAGATTCCGTCCCCAAAACCTACAGTGGGAGCAAAGAACTAACTCCTGAAAGTTGTCCTCTGACCTCCACCTGCACACACACACACACACACACACACACACTGGGTAATAATAATAACAATGATGGTGGGCCTTGCTAGGCAGTGCTGGGGTGGGGATTGTACAACACTCATGTCCACTTCTGCAGCATCAAATGTTGCTGTCCTGCAGCTGTTCTTACGAAAGCCTTGTCCCTCCACTTCGTGGGGATAGCCCCCAGACTTTCAGAATCATTGTTGTGATGCAGAGCAGGTAGGTGAAGGTAGGGAGAGGAAGACTGTCTTCTACCAGACACCCGAGCCTGTAACCAAAACGAATCACAAGGTGCGAGAGGCAACATGGTACCTGACAGAGCCTGATGCCTGAGCTGGTGGCTGGGAACAGAGCTGTCACTCACTGCCCTCTGTCCCTCCCTCTTTTTCCCAAGTCACAGCAAAACTGTGATGAAGTTAGGAAGTGAACAATCCCCACCAGCGGGTCAGTACACCCCACCAAAGTCTATGAAACAAAGCTGACGTGAGATCCTGATACCTTGACGACGGGTTAAGTTCCAACACGTCCCCTGGGGAACATCAGATATCTTGTTTGAGATTTGACCTTTTTCAGACAAAACGTAATGACCTTTCCCCTCTCTTGAGCAGAGCAAATATCTGCAAGTTTGACAGGGTTTGGGACAGAGGAGCGTTGGTGGCCGTCAACCCAGGTGATCGTGGCCGGTAAGCTGATTTCTTCAGTTGTCTTGGTTCCCTTTGTGTTTAGCTGAGTCTGAGGAAGGCTAACATATGTGTGAAGCCAGTGGCTCAGTCACTTTGCAAGCTCTGTTGCCTTGACCAAAGTACCGTGGTTCTCTAGGCCTCAGTTTACCCCTCTGCGACCTGAGGCTGTTTCTGCAAGTATCATAACCAACGCTAACACCTGTTGGACTCTCGTCCTGTGCCAGGCATAGTTTGAAATACGCAGTGTGTGTCACCACATTTAGCTAGCCTGGCAGCCCTGTAACATAGATGCTGCCTTGATTCTAATTTGCACATGAGAAAGTTAAGGACAAAGAGATATGTCCCAAGTTTGGCAGCTAGTACCTGACAGTTGAGATTCGAACCTGCAGAGTTTGCTCAGAGCTCCGCATTAAATGAATTCTAAGAGTTACTGTGGCAATTCAAAGAAAAGAAATATGCGAGCCAGGTAAAACACCCACACACATGAAATAAAAGTAAATAAAATCTCAAAAAAAAAAAAACAAAAAACAAAAAACCCAAAACAAAACAGAAAGCCCTGCCTGGCATGCACAGGGCCCTTGGTTCCAACTCAACATGCTATCGGCAAGGTGTCACATGCCTATAATCCCAGCACATAGGAACTGGAGGCAGGAGGATCAGAAATTCAGGTCTGCCTTGCCTACATAGTGAATCTGAGGCCAACCTGGGCAGGGGGCACCAAGGTCATCTTAATCACTGTTCTGTCACAATGAAGAGACACCATGACTGAGGCAGCCTATAAAAGAAAACATTTAATTGGGAGCGTGCTTACAGCTTCAGAGGGTCGGTCTATGACCGTCACGGTGCAGACACGTCAGCGGGTAGACAGGCATAGCACTGGAGCAGTAGCTGAGAACTCACATCGTAATCTGCCAGCGGAAGGCAGAGAGAGAGAGAGCGTGCAAGACTGCGCCTAGCTGGGCCTGCCATGGGCTTTGGAAGCTTCAAAGCCCAGCCCTGTGACACACCTCCTACAACAAGGCCACACTCCCTAGTTCTTCACAAATAATTCCACCAACTGGGAACTGGAATTCAAATGGACGAGCCTCTGGGGGTATTCTCATTCAAACCACCACAAAGGTTTATACAATTATGAGAGAAACTCACTTAAAAGTTGATAGTAAATGCTGGCTTCCTTCATTGCCTCCTGTCCCCTCCAGCCTCTGTCTGTACAGAGAAACGAAATATACTTTTTGTGTTCTTTCTAGCTATGCAGAAATAATACTGTCCATACTGAGAGGAGGGTTTCACTACCTTGTGGCTACCCTTTCTTACGATCCAACAAAGCATGCAGGTAACACTTGTTTTTGTTGTTGTTTTGTTTTTTAAGACAGGGTTTCTCTATGTAACCACTCTAGCTGTCCTGGAACTTGCTCTGTAGACCAGGCTGGCCTTGAACTCACAGACATCTGCCTGCCTCTGCCTCTGCCTCTGCCTCCCACGTGCTGGGATTAAAGGCGTGCGCCACCACGGCCTGGCCGTAACATTTGTTTTTGTTTGCCTCATTTCTCCATTCAAGTCTATAAACATGAGAATTACTTTTTCCTATCTCATCTCACAGGACACGCACTGCTTGTGTGCATGAAGATAGTCAGGGCTAATGAGAACAGTAGGCGCTTTGTGTCTTCCTCGCTGTCCATGTTTCCTTATATGCCTTTCCTGTTTTGTTCATCGGTCATAGTTCAATCCATGGAAGGAGAAAAGGGCGGATAGTAATGTAAAGAGATGTCTCACAAGCGCTAGATTAGGAGAAAGAGATGCCATGGGCATTGCCTGGCTCTGCTGTTCCCAGAGGTGGAGCTGCATGGATTGAGTGTTGATACATACTCAAAAACATCCCCCACGGGAGTTCAGCCAAGAAAGGAAGAGGCATGAGGAGATGTGGGGTCATAGCAAAAAAGTCTCTGAAAGAGTGCGGTTTGGTTTTAGTTTTAAGACAAGGTCTCCCTTTAAGGCTCAGCTGGTCTGGAACTTACTATGTGGCCTAGGCTAGCTTCAAACTCAGGACCTTTGTGCTTCAGTGGTCCAGGTGCCTGGGCTGTGGACATGGGCCAGCACCCCTAGCTGGCCTTACACTATCCACTGTGTGCCGCTACCACCCTCTGGTTTTGCTTGTGTGTGGTGTTCAGCACTGGTGGGGATCACACCCAGGGCGTTGTGTGTGGCTGGGCAAGCCCACAATCACTGAGCTTCATGCTGGGCCTGACTCTTCATTTTAAATCTCTAGAAAGGATGATTCCATCGAACTCATTTTTGTCGCTGGGAGGAAGCTTTGGCAACCCTGGGCATGGACCCCAGGGCCTCAGAGGTCCTGAGCCACCCACTGAGCCACTGCCCAGCCTCGGACACTGACGCTTAGTATCTGCCTTGGACAGACTTGTATTTTCATGAAAGAGTTAGAATCAAATACTCAGACTTTTAATTTTTAAGAACCTGCTTGATTTCTTGTTTGGGGAAGAAGGTTATTGTTTGTTTGTTTGGCTTTTTTTTTTTTTTTTTTTTTTTTTTTTTTTGTTTTCAGTTTTTCGAGACAGGGTTTCATTGAGTAGCTTTGGCTGTCCTGGACTTGCTTTGTAGACCAATTTCACAGAGACCTGCCTGCCTCTGCCTCCCTGAGTACTTTGTTACAGGCATGCGCCACCACAGCCAGCTTGGTTGGCTATTTTCGAGGCAGCATCTGATTATGTAACCCCTGCTGTCCTCAAACTCACTATCCTCCTTCCTCCATGCCCTGAGTGCTGGAACCACACCTGGCTCCCTGGGGTTTGTTTATTTGTTTTTGAGATGGGGTGGTTTCATGTAGCCCCAACCGGCCTTGAAATTATATGTATCCCAGACTGGTTTTGCTCCTGCCACCTTGACTTTCTATGTTTTGGAATTACAAGTATGAGCTAGTATGTCTGGCATTGGTTTCATTTTTAATTGAGCTTTTTTTTTTTAAGTGCCCCATTTTATTAATATTTATGTGTGGTAGTCTTGTTTATTTGAAAACCTTGAATCTAAAATACTCACTAGAGCATGAGACATTAGTGTCTCTACTTATGTCTGAGGCAGTCAGAAGGAAAGGGAAGAAGCTGGTGGAGGCAGAAGTGAGCTCGGCTTACCTCAGTTAAGGTCTGCCCTGGAGCAGGAGGCCCAGGGAAGGCAGCATGGGGAGTAGCACAACTGGCTGTGTCTATGGTGGGGACCACACGACCATAGAGAACAGCTGGGGGGTGGGGCACAATAGAGGACAGCTGGGGGGTGGGGCACACGATGCTACAAATCTCTGTCCCACAGCCAAGCAGAAGGGCAGACATGAGCACCTCAGAAGGACACCGAAGGGAACCTGCCAATGTGCGATATACAAAAGCGAAGGCTGAGGGCCAGGGCTGTAGCTTCATTAGTGGAGTGCTTGCCTAGGGTGAGTGGAGTCTCGGGGTTGGTCCGTAGCACTGTGTAAACCAGAGGTGGCAGTGCACGCCTGTACTCTCAGCACTCGGAAGATAGAGGCAGGGAGGGTCAGAAGTTAAAGGTCATCCTTGACGACGTAGTGAGTTTGTGGCCAGCCTGAGCTACATAAGACCCTATCTTTAAAATTCACACATGTGCATACACACATACACACACACACCCCACAATAAAACAAAACAACCAGAAAGGCATGCTACATCCTCACCTATCTAGGTTTCTGAGTAGTTTATAGAAGAGTCTTGTAACCCCAAGACTTTGTTTGTCTTTGGAATTTGAGTTGGAAAAGTAAATCATTCTTCATCACACCTCTTTTTTCCTAGGCCCCCCATTTTATGTCCCAGATGCTGAACTTAAAACGTTATTTGGTAAGTTAACATTCCTTTTTTATTACGTGTGTGTGCATGTGTGCCTGTGTCTGTCTGTCTCTGTGTGTGTGTGTGTGTGTGTGTGTGTGTGTGTGTATGTGTGTGTTTGTGACTTGTGGCAGTCACAGGACAACCTGTTCTTTCCTTCCATTCTGAGGATCAACTCAGTGGACTGTTGAGTTGCTAGTGCACTGTTAGTGCATGCAGTTAAAGTATATAAAATGTCAAGAGCAGAGAGCATTTAGTGGAAGGGTCAAGTCTCCATAATGTTCCGCCTTCTCTGTGTGCTTTATGATAAAGACGCCACCTACAGTGCCAGCTCCAGGGAGGCTAGTGCCGGAGGGTCAGAGGGTCAAGGTCAGCCTTAGCTACATAGTGAACTCAAGGCCAGCTTAGTTTACCTGGCACCTTTGTCTCAAAAAGCAAGAGCGGAAGGGATGGGAAGACAGTGTAGTCTGTCAAGTGCCTGCTATGCAGGCCTGAAGACCAGAGTCTGGATTCCCAGCACCCACATCAAAGTCAGACCTGGCCGCTCATGACCGTGTGAGCTCCTAGCACCTGGTGGTGGAGGGGGCTCAGGCCGATTAGAGAGCTTGCTGGCCAGTTATGAGCTCTGGGATCAGTGAGAGCCCCTGTCTGAGAAGATAAAGTAGAGAGTGATACAGATGACACCAAGTATCTGCCACAGGCTGCCACACTCACACACTCATGTGTTCACATGTGCGTGCACACACACACACAGACATAGACACGAAGAGTAAAGATTTTTAGCCACAAAATCCTCAAGAGCATTTCTAGAATCATGCCTAATGTCTTTCACAATATTTTAACTTGTTACCTTCTTACTTCAGGTACAAAGTGCAGCATCCGTTGCCTTGAAGAGGCTGATGTTTTTGAAGAACGACATAAAGCCTGGGGAATTGACTCCATATTTGAAAAATTATATCTCCTTACTGAGAAGTAAAAAACAGCCCACTGGTGGTACACACCTTTAATCCCAGCAGGCTGGCCTGGTCTACAGAGCTCCAGGACAGCCAAGGCTACACAAAGAAACCCTATCTTGAAAACAAACAAAACAAAAACAACCAAACAACAGCAAAACCAATGCCCTCCCCCACAAAAACCCCCAAACAAAAACAAAAAAAAACATAGTCAATCCCTGTATGAGTTTTTGAACAATTAAACATTATGTTAAGGCTTGAAAACATAATCATTTAAATTTTTTCCTCATGCAACATACTGATCTTTGCTCATGACTTTTTGAAAATGAAACCACATACTAAAATGTTACAAGTCAGTCCTTTAAAGAGTATGTGACTGGTAGCAAAACACTAAATACTCATGTGTCTTTTTTTATAGTCAGCATGTATTTCTTTCATAACTGAAAAACAAAAATATGATGCTTATAACTTTAAGAAACAAAAAGCATATCCTGCGTGAAAATTAGAATCACTAAAAAAATGTGAGATTTTAATAGGACTTGGGGTAGTCTTAAATTCTTTATTAAAAATTATACTTATGCCAGACATGGTGGTGTATGCCTTTGATCCCAACACTTGGGAGGCAGAGGCAGGCGGATCTCTGTGAGTTCAAGGCCAGCCTGATCTACAAAGTGAGTCCCAGGTCAGCCGGAGCTGTTTCACAGAGAAACTCTGTCTTTAAAAACCCAAAAACAAAAACAAACCCTTTTTGCTATACATCCTAATCTGCTTAGGTTCTGGGACCCCATCTCCACTTGCTTCCCCCTTTGTTATAATTTTATATGTAACAGAATCAAGAAAGAGAAAAAAATTTAAACCAACCTATATGGAAAACTTTTCCTCTCAAACTGTAAGAATAAAACCTTAAAAAAAATTTTTTTTTCTGAGTTTGGTAATTTTTTTCTGTTAATTTAGTCTTACTGAAATGAGTGGCTTAAAGCTGTTTCTTGTGAAAGCTTGGGTTCTGAATGTGTCAGGTTTTATGAGCAATTGCATTTTGTTAAATCATACATCAGTCTATTTCAGCGCACTTAACACCTGCATGGTTTATATCTTTTAATTCATGCTAATACAGTGATATATCGTTTAAAAACAGGTTGCTGTGCATATATGTGCATATTTGTGTACATGCTAAGGTGATGGTTGTTACTGGGAACACCATTAAAATTGGTGAAAGCCGAGTGTGGCGGGGTTAGAACACACCTTTTATCCCAGCACTAGGGAGGCAGACACCAGCACATCTGAGTTCAAGATTGGTCTGGTTTACAGAGCGAGTTCCAAGACATAGAGAAACCCTATCTCAAAAAAAAAAAAAAAATAATAATAATAATAATAAAAGCTATGGATAGTCTTCCTAGAGATTATCCTTTAAAGTTAAGAGGACTTACTACTCTTCCAGAAGGCACGGATTTGGTTCCCCGTATTCATATAGCAGTTCACTGCTGTCTATAGCTCCCTGCTGGGGTGCAACACTCTCTTCTGGCCTTGGCGAACACCAGGCATGCAGGAAAACCACTTAACACATGAGAAACAAATTTCTAGTGCTAAACTTTGTGTAAAGTTCTTTACTGCTCAGTGCTGAGCTCACGTCCTCTCCAGCAGCATTTAGTTAGGGTGCCATTCTTAGATGCCTTCTGCCCTTGACCTACTCGGATATCCTGCTCAAACCTGCTTCTCTGAAACCTGCCTCAGTCTACAGAGTAGACTCCTAGAAACCATGAGTAACTGACTTCACCTTTGTAGCCCGCTGAAAGAACAAGGTTGGACCACTGAGCTGGGCCAATCCAATTCTCTTTAGAGATGTATTCCATTTCTTTTTAGCTCGGAGCTGAAAATGCAAGTTAGCTGCTCAGAGGACAAAACTAATGGATACAGGCAGGATCTCGGGTTGCCCTGACCTGCCACAGAGCCGAGAAGTGGAGACAGGGACAGTAGAGGGGCTGGCAGTGTTCAGGGGCCATCAGTATTCCAGCCCCCTGGTTTACTCTTCTAAGAGCCCTGCTGTCAGTGTAAGGAAGAAAGCCTCATGTGGTATGGTAGACTACTGCTCAGGCAGTAACTGGAATTCATTTCCGTAACTCAAACCCAGAGAGTCTTAAAGGAGACCAATGAGATAGCCTTATGTAGTCAATCTTTCACGTCATGCCTCTTCTCACTGAGGGAGTTCTGATGTTTAAAGCCTTGAGGTTGAAAACATACCCCCATATACATCCTGGTACAGACACTGAATTATTCTTGGTATTTTCCAAAAATGCCTCTTTTATAATGCTGTTGTTTTAAATAACAGACCGGCTGCCCTGCACCGTGATTTGCTAACTGCCCTGCTCTGCACGCATGACCACACAAACAGCTGCAGATGGGAGGAAATAAGAAGAGCGTGCCCTAGCCAGTCTATGTGGCCAAATGAGGAAAGCACACACAACGAACGACAAGCAAAGCATCCACTGACCAGCTGGAGATTGGCTCTGGAAAGGATTCGTGCTTGGGACCACAGAAGGTGGCCTGGATTATGTTTAAGAGAGGCTCTCTTGATGAACGGAAACTCAGCCCACAGAGGCATTAGCTCGCCTGCTCACTGCTGTAGGATGTTCTTGTCATTTTATTTCATAAAGGAAGCAATTTTCAGTGTGTATTTACACATGCGTGTTATGATTTGAATGTGAACTGTCTCGCAGTCTAAACACCTGGTCTCCAGCTGGTGGCACTGTTTTGGAAGGTTCTGGAAACTTTAAGAGCCTAGCTGAAAGAAGTAGGTCACTACGGGTAGGTTTTAATGGTTTATAGGGAGCCTGGGTTCTGGCCCAAGCCTCCTCTGCTTCTTTCTTAGTGCCAGTGAACAGTCAGATGCACAGCATGCCAGCTGCCTCTGTCCAAGCCCTCCACCATGTCTTCCCTCAAACCCGGAACCAAAACAGACTCCCCGTCTTCCTTAAGTTGTTTGTGCCTGGTGTTTGGCCACATCAATAAGAAAAGTAACTAGTGCATGTGTGTCTGTGGTCACTGTGTGTGGGTGAGAGAGAGGAGGGATTTTTTAAAGAAACCTTTCTGGATGCTTTTATTAGAATTGTCTTTAATTCACATGGCTCTGGCTTTCTACTTTGTGCCATTGAATGCATGTTATTCCTTGTCAACATAACAAACCCACCAGAGCAGCCAAGTTAATAATGGGCACGGGAGCGGATTCATATGTGAACCTTAAACATAATTGCCCTGTTTTTAGTAAACAGTCCCCATCTCCCAGCTTTGTATAACCTTAATGTGTAAATTTTTTTAAATCGGCCTGAAAATCTTCTGTGAGTGCTGAAGAACAGGTGGGGAGAAGACAGGGTTTCTCTGTGTAGCCCTGGCTGTCCTGGAACTCACTCTGTAGACCAGGCTGGCCTCAAACTCACAGAGATCTGCCTGCCTCTGCCTCCTGAGTGCTGGAATTAAAGGTGTGCACCACCATTGCCTGGTCGAAGCAGTATTTTAAAATAAGAGGTGAGCATTTATTTATACTCTAATGATAAAAAAACAACTGGGCATGGTGGTGCATGCCCTTAACCCCAGTATTCGGGAGGCCTAGGCAGGCAGAGCTCTGTGAGTTCGAGGCTACCCTGGTCTACAGAGCGAGTTCCAGGACAGCCAAGGTCACAGCTGGCTTGAAAAACAACAACAACAAAAAGGTAAAGACCACATGCTGAGAGCTGGAGCAGTGGCTTGGTGGCTAAGGGCACATACTGCTCTTCCACAGGACCCGAGTTCAGTTTTTAGCATCCATGTGAGGTAGCTCAGAACCACCTATAACTCCAGGTCCAGAGGATCTGATACCCTCTTTGTTCCTCCATGAATACCCTCACGTAAGTGGCACATACATGCATTCAGAGAGCATACAGCATGTAAATAAAAATTAAAACTAAGTCTTTAAAAACTAGTAGTAATAATATGCTAGGTTTGGGATATCGCTCAGTGGTAAAATGTTTGTTATTACAAAATAACCATACTATCTGAAAACTTGGGAAGTCTAGGGAGGACTACCAAAGGAAAACAAAACCAACCAAACAACCTTTCACTAGAGGCAAATCCTGCTAAGAGGTGAATGTTTTCTTTTAAATTTTTTTGTTTGTTTTTACAAACTTATGCTTGCACTACATGCCCCAGGACACATCTGTAACATCGTCCTTTCAAGTTCTTTGGACATTTTCTGAGTGACAAAATTTTTCTCAGAAGCAAGACTTCGCTTACCAGGAAACTGAGACAGAGGGGAAGACATCCTATTGGGACTCTAGATGAGAGAAGCATGGGAGAATAGCAAAGTAGAAGGATCCAGAGGGTCCTAGAAACCTATAAATAGAACATTATGATAGGCAGATTTGGGCCCAGGGGTCCCGCTCAAACTAAGGCACCAGCCAAGGACAATACAGGAGGTAAACTTTAAACCCCTACCCAGATCTAGCCAATGGTCAGAACATTCTCCACAGTTGAGTGGAGAGTGGGATATGACTTTCTCACGTACTCTGGTGCCTCACATTTGACCATGTCCCCTGGAGGGGGAGACCTGATGGCACTCAGAGGAAGGACAGCAGGTGACCAAGAAGAGACTTGATACCCTGTGAGCATATACAGGGGGAGGTAATCCCCCTCAGGAACAGTCATAGGGGAGGGGAATAAGGGGAAAATGGGAGGGAGGGAAGAATGGGAGGATACAAGGGATGAGATAACCATTGAGATGTAACAAGAAAAAATTAATAAAAAAATTTTTTCTCGGAAGCTAACTTTTTTTTTTTTGAGACAGGGTTTCTCTGTGTAGCCTTGGCTGTCCTGGACTCACTTTGTAGACCAGGCTGGCCTCAAACTCACAGCGATCCACCTGCCTCTGCATCCTGAGTGCTGGGATTAAAGGCATGGGCCACCATGCCCAGCATAAAAGCAAACTTTTTGTTTTATTTTATAAAATTCTGATTGGTTGGTGCTGGTGCTGTAAAGAACACATATTCTACCATGGAGCTACCTGCCTAACCCAAGGCCTTTATTATTTTTTTACCTGAGGCTAGACCTTACTCTGTAGCCTTGGCTGGCCTGGAACTCACAGAGGTATGCCTACCTTTACCTCCCAAGCACTGGGGTTAAAGGTGTACCCCACCACATCCAAGATTTTTAAATCCCTGCATATTTCCTCCTGTCCCGATAACTGCATTCACCCAGTAAATGGAGTACATACATGCCTGTTGGGCCCGTGATGGGGACGATACAGTGTTGAGCAAAACGAAAGATGGACTTAGTGTCCCTTCAGAGACAAAAGCAATAAAAAGAGATGAAAATTAAGTGCAAGGTTTTGGTCTTTTTGTTTTGTTTTGTTTTTTGCTTTTTGTTTTGTTTTGTTTTGTTTTGTTTTTTAAAGACAGGGCTTCTTTGTGTAGCCCTGGCTGTCCTGGACTCACTTTGTAGACCAGGCTGGCCTTGAACTCATAGAGATCCCCTGCCTCTGCCTCCCAGCCTGGCTGAAGTTCAAGTTTTTAAATAGATTAGGCAGTCAGTTAGACTCTGTATCTTTGGTTATACAGAAAGGAGACCTGCCTGGGCTGTCATCTTGGGCTGCTAGAAACACTAGAATAGACTGGTGGAGCCGTGGGATGGAGGCAAACTATGAACGTGATGATGGCTGAGGACCCTAAACTGCGATAGACTCAAGCTTGAAGCCTTGCATATCTGAGGAAACCTCAACTGCCAATCAAACGCCACACTTTCAATTTGCTACTTGGACCCGGCACAGTAGGAAACACCTGTCATGCCCGGACTGGGGTGTTAGAGGCAAGAGGACCATAATGTCAAGGCCAGCCTCAGTTCTTTAACCAATGTGAAGCCAACATGAGCTACGTGAGGCCCTGCCTCAAACAAACCAAACTCTTGTGAGGTGCTTCTTAGTAAAAACCCAGGAGGAGATTGTGTGCTTGCTGTTCTGCAAAGCTGACCCTGCCTGGGCCTAACAGTTCTAGTGGTGTAGTACTGCCAATAGCCTCACGGAGGCAGCAAAGGACTGAGAAGGCAGAGAGGGAAGTTTAGCAGGGTGCGAGCTGTTGGACGCCCCAGGAGGACACAGCTTGGCTGCAGTCAGCCTTGAATTAGGGTGTTCGAATAGTTTTGATGCAATGCTGGAGTGGAGATGTTAGACACAAGTAAGAGATTTGATGAGGGAAATACCTTTAAAAAGTAACATCTATCATGACTGGGTCTATATTTGTCATGCTCCGTGTGGGAGCCACCAGCCACAAAGGGAAGTTAACTGAACTGAACTGGGTACACCCTCAGTGTAAAACATGCCAGATTTTTACTTACTACATAAAATGAGTATAAAACGTCTCATTCACATTTTCAGGTGATTGCAGTGTCCAAATGGTGGGTTGAATAAAGTATACAACTAAGTTAATTTCCTTTTTGTTTTACTTAAAAAAAAAAATAATGGAGCTGGAGGAAATTATTTTAAGATGTGGGTTTCATCATATTTCTATTGCTCAAGACTGGTTCTAAAAATAGTCCAGTTTTTGTATCCCAACTGTATTTCTTGATTTAAAAATCCTTTCTGAGGAGCTGGAGAGATGGCCCAACAGTGAGGAACACTTAATGCTCTTGCAGAAGACTGAGGTTTGATTCCCCGTACCCATAGAGTGGCTCACAGTCATCCATAACTCCAGTTCCAAGGAATCTGACGTCCTCTTCTGATTTCCCACAGCAGCAGCCATGTACGTGGTACACACACGCAGTGTAACAAAAACACTTATACACAACACTGTAAGTCTATATTATGTCTGAGGAGCTGGAGATATTGCTCAATAGTTAAACACACGTGCTGATCAATCCTGAGGACCCACGTTAGGATTCCATTACCCACATCAAATGGCTAGAACTGCCTATAATTCCAGCTCCCAGGTACCTAATGCCCTCTTTGGACCTCCAAGGGTGTGCACGTGCGCGCGCGCGCGCGAACACACACACACGCACACACAGAAATGTGCACATACACTTACACAGACACCCACCTGAACACAAAGAAATAAAAATAAACAAATAAAAATTACTACTAAAAGAAATTTCTGTGAGCCGGGTGTGGTGGCGCACGCCTTTAATCCCAGCACTCAGGAGGCAGAGGCAGGCAGATCGCTGTGAGTTCGAGGCCAGCCTGGTCTACACAGAGAAACCCTGTCTCGAAAAACCAAAAAAAAAAAAAAAAAAGAAAGAAAGAAAGAAAGAAATCTCTGTGAGAGAACATTTTCAGCTGCTTTCTTATTTAGAATGGGAATGCATTCTGAAGTCATAGCATTGGCTTGATTATTCAGTCTCTGAGACTTGTATTTTTTAAAAGTGCTTTTCTTGGCCTTCCAGAGACTCTCTCTCCAGGGGTATTAACAAAGGATTGAATCCTCCATTTTCTTGGAAATCTATGAAACAAGAGGGCGAACAATCATGATTATGGCCTTTAAATGAACAGGGATGATCTCACACATGGTTTTACCAAGGACCTTGTGCATGTAAGACAGAATTAGCTCCGGAAATGAGAGGTTTGAATACCGCAGTGGATTCCTGAAGGCGACACTGACCGTAACTTTAAGATTGTTCTAAGATAAATGCTAGATCATTTTCATCCAATCATTTTTAATTTTGAAATATTTCTCATACTTCTTTATATGCAGGTGTCTATATTTGTGTGCCACATATATGTATGTACCAGGAGGACACCGGATTCACTGGAGCTGGAGTTACAGGTGATTGTGCGCCCCCCAGTGTAAGCTCTGGGAACTGAACTCGCGTCCTCTAGAGGGGCAGGAAGCGTTCTGTACCGCTCAGCCATCTCTTCAGTCCCTTCACCATCAGTCTTACCTGAGCCTGGAAGACTGTGGGATGGAATCACTGGCTCAAATTTACCTCTATGTTACGTCAGCCCAGCCCACGAGGGACCGGTGAAACCTTTGGCAATGAGACTCAAACATTTGTCATACACAGCCATGTTTGATGACCTGTGCCAGATAGTGAGAGGGCCTATAGTCAATCTGCCGTGTTCCAGTCACAGCCCAGCCATTCTTTATCCAAGCCCTCCAATTGTCCATGGGGTTTGAATAAAACAATGCATGAGAACCACTTAAAGGAAGGCCGGTATGGAGTCAATTCTATAGGAATTGCTATTAACTCCAAGTTTCTTGTTGTTTTATTTGTTTTTGAGACTGGGTCTCACCATATAGCTCTAACTGGTCTAGAACTCACTATGTAGACCACCATGCAAGGGAGCTAACCCATTTCAAATGTTTGTTAGTTTGCTTCCCTCTCTCTCTCTCTCTCTCTCTCTCTCTCCCTCTCTCTCTCTCTCTCTCTCCCCCCGTCTCTCCCTCTCTCTCTCTCTCTCTTTCTTTCTTTCTTCTCTTCTCTGTCTCTCTGTCTCTCTGTCTCTCTGTCTGTCTGTCTGTCTGTCTCTGTCTGTCTGTCTCTCTCTCTCTCTCTCTCTCTCTCTCTCTCTCTCTCTCTCTCTCTCTCTCTCTCTCTGTTTGTGTGTGTGTGTTTCAAGATAGGATTTGTCCTGGACCCACCTGGCCTCTACCTCCAGAGTGCTAGGATTAAAGGCGTGCACTACCACACAGGGCTCCACAAGTATTCTTTTGTTTGTTTTTTTCGTTTGTGGTTTTGTTTTGCTTTATTTTGTTTTGGCTGGGTTTTTGTTGATGGTGGTGGTGGAGTGTTTGCTTGTTTTAAGACACTGTAGTCTAAGCTGGCCTCTAATGACCAACTGCTATTCTCCCGTTTCTGCTTCCTGAGTTCTGGCATTACAGTTACCACACCCAGCGCCGCGAGTGTTACATTCTCACAAGTGTGATAAAACACACCAAAGAAGTATGCACACCTGCCTCGGCCCTTGAAGTTATTTTCTTTCTTGTTTCTCTGCCCTCAAGAGTCATAATATACGGAGACTAGGAGCCCTGTCATTCCTGCGCAGCCCTGGTACCCAACACCTAGGGCAGCTGATTGGTGCTCCGCTGGGCATCAGCTCCGGGAGACTCTCATCTCTAAAGCCCCATCTCCCTTCCCATGCGCATGCGAACGGCTGCGGCGTGTTCCCGCCAGAGGGCAGCAGCGGGCATTCGGTCCGGGGCCCTGCGACGCCGCACGTCAGACCGGACGCCCCGCCCGGTGACCGTGACCGTGACGGAGGACTGCGAGGAGGCCGCTGCGCGGCGGGAGCGATGGGGGAGGAGGCGGCGGGGGTGCGGACCGAACTGGTGCGCGAGGCGGAGGTCAGCCTGCTGGAGTGCAAGGTGTGCTTCGAGAGGTTCGGCCACCGGCAGCAGAGGCGCCCGCGCAACCTACCCTGCGGCCACGTGGTCTGCCTGGCCTGCGTGGCCGCGCTCGCGCACCCGCGGACGCTGGCCCTCGAGTGTCCCTTCTGCAGGCGGGCCTGCCGAGCCTGTAACACCAGCGATTGCCTGCCGGTGCTGCACCTTCTGGAGCTCCTGGGCACCACCCTGCACGCGTCCCCCGCTGCCCTCAGCGCCACCCCCTGTACACCCGGGGCTCTCACCTGCCACCACGCCTTTGGTGGGTGGGGGACCCTGGTGAACCCCACGGGGCTTGCACTGTGCCCCAAGACCGGACGTGTAGTGGTCGTGCACGACGGTAAAAGGCGGGTCAAGATCTTTGACTCTGGAGGAGGAGGCGCACATCAGTTTGGAGAAAAGGGGGACGCAGCGCAAGACGTGAAGTACCCACTGGACGTTGCTGTCACCAATGACTGCCACGTGGTTGTCACCGACGCTGGCGACCACTCCCTCAAAGTGTTTGATTTCTTTGGCCAGATCAAGCTGGTTGTGGGAAAGCAGTTTTCTCTGCCTTGGGGTGTGGAGATCACCTCTCAGAACCAGGTCCTGGTGACTGACGCAGAGGCGGGGACCTTGCACCTGCTGGAAGTGGATTTCCCCGAAGGAGTCCTTCGGAGGATTGAGAGATTGCAAGCTCAACTGTGCAATCCCCGTGGGGTGGCTGTGTCTTGCTCCACCGGGGCCGTCGCGGTCCTAGAGCATCCCTTGGGGATGGCAGGCTGTGTCAACACAAGGGTGAAAGTGTTCAACTCCACTATGCAGCTGATTGGCCAGGTGGATAGCTTCGGGCTGAACCTCCTCTTTCCCTCCAAAATAATTGCCTCCGCCGTGGCCTTCGATCACCAAGGAAACGTGATTGTTGCTGATACCTCCGGGCCAGCCATCATCTGCTTGGGGAAGCCTGAGGAGTTCCCAGCCCTGAAGCCCATGGTCACGCATGGTCTTTCCCGCCCTGTGGCGCTGGCCTTCACCAAGGAGAATTCTCTTCTGGTGCTGGATACTGCATCCCATTCTATAAAAGTCTTTAAAGTGATGGAGGGTAATGGAGGGTGATGGGGATGCTGGGGCCTGGAGTCCGAAGTCCTGTTGTCATTGGGAGTGAATTGCACCCTGGGCGAGTCAATTATCACTCATCCATCCAGGCAGGGATTAGTGTTAACTGCCTGGCACAAGTACCAGATTTGCGGCAGTCATAACTGCCTAATAAGACTAAGAATTAACTTTGTCATTTAGTGAATGCCTATTCCCGATGTTAAGAAATGTGCAAATCTTAGTTTATTTGTTCCTTAACACACAGTGGTGTAATTTTTATTATTAGTCCCATTTTAGAGATGGGAAAACAGTCCCAAAGAATTTAATATGATTTATTCAGAGATGTATATACCGGGACAGTCGCAGATTGAACTCAATTCTCACTTCAAACCACGTGCTCTTAAATACGATGTCAGATGTCAAAAAAAAAAAAAAAAAAAAAAAGTCATCGGGTCTTAAGTATGCTCTCTGTATAAGTAGCCAATTGATGAAGCGCACAAAGAGACAAAGAAAGGGGTCTCCGTGGAATCTTTAAGAGAGGGGATTTTGTGTGGTGTTAGTCACCTTCACCTGTGAGCTCCCCCAAGGGCAGAGTGGAAGGATTATTATCAATCCCAAGATTTGAACAAGAAACAAAGTTGAGCTCTTTCCTTGTAAGACAAAGGTTGCCTAGATGTTAGTGTGTGTCGATGATCCCAGCACTTGGGAAGTGGAGGCAGGAAGTTCAGTGTCACCTACCTAGTAAGGTTGAGGCTTGGCTGAGCCTGTGAAGTGTTCTCATCTCCCTCCCCCCTTCCCCTCCCCCTCCCTTCCCCTTCCTCCACAGGCACAGGGGGCATTCCCTAAGTGATGGGTTGTGAAAAGCCTGCAAAGCCACTGTATGCTAGTACCATGGGCAGATGAGATTCTTGTGTTTGTTAGATGTCTCCCCCAGCTCATTCATGGCAGAAGTGATTTTTGCTTCCTGTGTGGTAAATCTCTGCTGCCGGGAGCACCTTGTGATGGAAATCTTCTCTGTGCCATTTAAAATGATATTCAAGCACTGTGTTCTCAATAAACAGTTGCCTCGTCCCTTCAGAGCACTGTAAACATGTCTTGAACTGAAACGTACACAGCCTTGACCGACTCAAGGGCTCCTTGAGGTTGTAATTAAGGAAAGGACTAGGAGGGCATTTCGGGTGACAATCCTGACTCACTTCATAGACCAGGCTGGCCTCAAACTCAGAGATCCACTTGCCTCTGCCTCCCGAGTGCTGGGATTAAAGGTGTGCGCCGCCGCCGCCACCACACCTAGCTACAAAGAGTTTTGGATAGTGATGATGCGTCCACTGAAGATTGCCTAAAAAATATGAGTGAAGCATCTTCCAAAAGATAGGAGTGCTGACATTAGGAGCCCAAGGTAAAAGCCTAGCTGCCATACTACACCATAAAAGTCCATGTTGCTTGTTGTTGTTTTGTGTGTTTGTTTATTGTGTGGGTGCATATGCCGTCATGTGTGTCGGGGTCAGAGGACGACTTGTGAGTGAGTCTGTTCTTTTCTGCCCCCATCTGGGTCCCAGATGTTGAACTCAGGCTTGGTAGCAAGCATCTTCACTTACTAATCATCTTCCTCCCCTCCCCCCACTATTGCTTTCACTGCTTCCATCACCTAATATCAATAGTAGCATTTTGAGTAGCCCACACCACCACTGGTCCTCTAACAGGAACTCGGGTGGTTGATTCCTTCTATTGCAGCACACACCTCTAATCCTAGCACTTACTAGGCTGAGGCCAGCTTAGGCTACATAGTTAGACCCTGCCTCAAAAAAAAAAAAAAAATCAAATAAATTATCACTCATAGACCAGTGACTTCACATCTCCTTTGAATGTTCAGCAGCGAAACTTCTACAGGGAGATGAGATGTGAGTTCAATTTCAAGGAAGGTAGGGTTACCATGAGTTGATACTAGAATGGTTTCCTTCAGAACATGATATTTAAACACTGCTAGTGTTCATTGATCCAATTAAAAAGATTTAAAAAGTATGATCAATCACATCTTTTAAGTTTTTAAAACATTTTAAACTTTATTTTTATTTCATGTGCATTGGTGTCTTGCCTCCGTGAATGCCTGTGAGGGGCTGTTGGACCCTTTGGACCTGGAGTTACAGTCGTGAGTTGCCGTGTAGGTGCTGAGAATTGAACTCCAGTCTTCTAGAACAGCCAGTGCTCTTAGCTGCTGAGCTATCTGTCCACCCACATCTTTTACTCTACATCTCATGTGGGATTTTTCTGTTGTTGTTTTGGTTTGGTTTGGTTTTGCTTGGTTGGTTGGTTGGTTTTTCAGTATACTCTTAGCTGTCCTGGACTCGCTTTGTAGACCAGGCTGGCCCCAAACTCACAGAGATCTGCCTGCCTCTGCCTCCTCAGTGCTGGGATTAAAGGTGTGCGCCACCACGCCGGGCATCTATGTGTTTCTTTTCTTTTCTTTCTTTTTTTTTTTAAGAGAGCATATCCCACACCCAGGGTGGTCTGCCATGAATTGTATCCTACCAGGCAGAGCATCAGGTGTTGGTTTGTGCCACAGTGCTGGACTACACTGGAGATATGATGACTATAACCTGGCACTTTGTGGCAGCTTGTCTTTCTTGGGAGGTGGGTGGGTCAGGCTATGCAGCAGGAAATACCTAGGGCAGCTCTTCCTGTGAGTCAGTAATACGGAGCAGTTTGACTGTTGCTCATCTCCAGGCTGCGGGACTCATGTCAGCAGCCTGTGGTGTAGTTCTAAAGTTTGTCTTCTGTGCCATATTCTTTAAAGCAAGCTGAACTCCAGATGATTAAAAATGTGGAAGAGTTCTCAGGTAATCAAGAGGAAATGGTTCCAGCAGATCATTCGGGATCAGCTGAAATGAGAGGAGCCTATGACCAAGAGTCAAGAAAGAAGGAAAGGAAATCCTTCCAGGACACCAGCCATACGTTAAGTAGTGAGACCACAGAAGCAAACACAGTGCCTGCTCCCGTCTCACATCACCTCTGTGCCTTCCCCTCTGGCCCCGGAACTGATTCTGACCTCACTCTGCCCTCCTGATCTGCCTTTCTCCGCCTTTGGCGTTTTCTAACAATGATTCTTAACTCTTCTAAGCAACCCTAGCTTTGGTACCTAGGACTCAAACTATCAAATGTGGTAGCCCTTGGTTTAGACATGTCTGGGCCTCCACTTGGAGGGATGCAGACCCCACTGGAGAGGGTTATAGGAACTCTTTGAGGAGGAAGTGTAATCCCATATACATCGGGAAAACAACCAAGAGCGGCTGATGCTCACAGATTTAGTAGTCCTTATGCTTGGCACAAACAGAAGATGTGTATCCTGGTGATTTGTGTTCAGTTGGTAGTGTTATGCCATGGTTATTCTCATAGCCTAATACATAGAAAATGTGATTGGAAGCTAGAAAAACTCATGCCAACCCCTGTAGTGGGCACTGTGGTGTCTCTGTGCCCATAGCCCCTTGCATATGCCTATGTTCAGCTATATCTGCCTCCGATCCTTCCAGCAAGGCAGACTCAGTACTAATCCACATACAACCCAACAACTGCCAGCCCTTCTCTGATGCCTCACCATGGTTTTTGTTTTGTGAGATAGGGTCCCATGTAGCCCAGGTTGGCCTTAAACTCAAAATGTAGTTGAGGCTAACCTTGAACTTCTGGTCCTCCTGCCTTCATCTCCTGAGTGCTGGGATTACACGTCTACTCCACCATGCCCAACTGACATGGTACTGGGAGATTCATTCATGCAAGGCAAGCACTTTACCAAATTAACTGTATCTCCGGCATCTACCAAGGGCTTTGATTAAACTAGGAATGGGGACTGGAGAGATGACTTGGCTATTAAAGGCTGGGCTCACAAGCAACAAGGAAGGCTCGGACTGTGGCTACAGATTAGCCTGGGGTGGTCAGATTTTTACAAACAAACAAACAACAAGAAGAAGAAGATGAAACAAAAAACAGAATGAAGGAATCCAATTTGGCTCTTGTCCTTGAGATTTGGATTTTTAGAAAGATGGAGCAAACGGAAGGTGAAAGAAAGTTAACCTCTGGGAACAAGGCAGATCACAAGGAGAAGTTTCTAGGCAGAGAAAAGAAACCTAGTGGAGGAATTGGCTAAGGATGAATTGGAAGGCCAGGAAGGTGGCCCAGCCAATGAAGACACTTGTCACCAAGCCTAACTGCCTGAGTCAGATCCCCAGGACCCGCACGATGGAAGGAGAGGCCCAACTTCTGCAACCTGTTCTCTGACCTCTATATCTGTGCTGTGGTGCACACACACACACACACACACACACACACACACACACACACACTAAATGTAACAACAACAAAAAACCCTACAATGTAGTGGTTTCCAAGCAAGTTGACTCAAACCTCTAGAATATTGATCCCTGGAGCTACCAAGGCTCCACTTAGCATCTCTGCAAGACCTACTGATACTATGATTTCTGATTTTAGAATCCCAAGAACTTTTGCTTATATTGTATGACACCTTAGAATAGAGTTATATCCTGAAAACCCACCATTAATTAAAACCATGGTATTCAAGAAAGCATCCAATGCACTTAAACCCACCCTTCTACCCTAGTTACTCCAGCTACCCTTTCTACCTCAGCTACCCATTCCACCCCAGCTACCCCTTCCAGCCCAGCTACCTGTTTCACCCACAGCTACCCATTCCACCCCAGCTACCCCTTCTACCTCAGCTACCCATTCCACCCCAGCTACCCCTTCTACCTAAGCTACTCATTCCACCCCAGCTACCCCTTCTACTTCAACTAGCCCTTCCGCCCCAGCCTAGCATCATAGCAGACTAGATGCCTCAGCTCTTTGCTCCCCTTTGGTATCACAAGAGAATACCATACTGCATCTATCTTTAGATCAAACTTCAAAACTGGACCTTTTCCTGAATATATAACACTCTAACAGGATCATAAAGTAGAAAAGTCATCAGTGGACACATTGGTAGAAAAATCACAAAATGCAGCTGGGCGTGGTGGCACACACCTGAAATCCTAGCACTCGGGAGGCAGAGGCAGCTGGATCTCTGTGAATTTGACGTCAGCCTGGTCTATAAAGCAAGTCCAGGACACAGAAAAGCACTGCCTCAAAAAAACAAAAAACAAAAACCAAAAACGTCCCTGGTTACTCCAGCTTGTGTGGAATTTTCTGCTTTTTGCAAAGAAAGTTTTTAACAAAAGTTATACCTTTCTCTTAACTGTGTGTTACCACCTAGGTGGTCCTCAAACTTGTAATCCTCCTGTCTCTGCTGCCTCCCAAGTGTGGCAATTTCCATACTCAACTCAAAAGCCATACTGTTCAGTTGATCTGTTTGCAGAAATTTGGACTTAAACCTACAAGTTTTGGTGCCAAGAATAAAAAAACCCTAACCCTGAAGGGAGTAAACCTTCCCGTGAACACATCGACAATCCTGGTGTCCCTGAGACTGGCACAAGTGGAGACTCTTATGCCATGGGGGCTGAATACTTAAGTTATAAAATGAGACACACTGATCTTCCTACATTGGCAAAGGTAAATATAAATACTAACAATATGCTCTCATTGTGAGCTGGAAGCCAAATTACATTTTGAATATTTGGAGGTTTTCCCCAACTCGGCGATGATGCATTTTAAGAAAATTGTGGTGACATACATCTGTAACCCTAGCACTTGGGAAACTGAGGCAGGAGAACCTCAAGTTCCAAGCCAGCTTGGACTGCAAAGTGAGACCCAGTCTCAAACAGACTGAAACATACAAAAACGTAGGCCAAGCTGAAATGTCTTTAAAGGCTATGAAGAACAGATTTCATTTTCTACCAGCTTTTAATTAGAACATAATCCATCACGAAATATATTTGTGCTGCTCAAAGCTGTATCTCTTGTGCCCGACACACTGAGACATTCGAGTCTACTTCTTGAATTAGTGCGTGGTCTCCCCACCCCCCCCAAGACATTTTCTAGACCCTGTTTTCCACTCACTGCTAAAAAGTGAGGTGGTGAAGGGAGCTGGGACCTTGGAGATGTGGTCTAAGGTGATCAGTGCTGGCTTTGCTGGGTGACTAGGGGACACAAAGGCGTTGTGGTGGCTTTGCGGTAGCCTGGGTTGGCTTTGTGGGAAGAGCTTTGCGTTCACAGTTGCCACCCTTTCCTATCCTCACCCATGTGCTAGGATGTTGATCCTAGGATCCTAGAGCTCCCGAGTCTCACATCCTTGGTCAACCCTTGAACCACCAGAGGCGGCACCGTTGGCTAACTCTCCCATGTCAAACAGTTCCGGAGGCAGAAGGAACTCGGAGCTCTCGGGTCATGCGTTTGAAGCACTGCTGAAGTCACCTCCAAGTTCATTTTAGTTAATAATGGGTGTACAAAGTAGCTTCTGCCTTCCCCAGGAATGAACCACATAGGAAGCTTGGCCACAGGCATTTGCCGACTCCACGTTGCAAAAATAATGCGTAGTGTATCCATTACTGTAGCTGACAAGCAGTCCCTATTTTACTGAAAAGTGATGGCGTTTTAGGAGCTAATCTCCTGGCAAGAGATCTTAACCAAATCATTGATTTAACAAATAATGACATAAAAGCAGCTACAGAGAAAATCTAAAGTCATTTACAAAACGGTTTTAAATGACCATGTGAAATTGTGCTTCAAACCACTCAGTTTTAGGAATGGAAAGAAATTCCAACAGTTTCAATTACTGTGTACTCCAGCTCCAAATGAGGCCGATAGAAATAGAGAACTGGCTGAGGTCACACAGTTAAGGAAGGATTAACTAGGAGTAGGCTCCAATGTGACCCATCTAGTGGGAGAGGATTTGAAAGTCAATGGCTGAGAACACACACACACACACACACACACACACACACACACACACACACACACACACACACACACATACACACACCCCTGTTCTTGAGCTTTGCAAATTGCCCTAAGTGAACGTTCATTGTTTCATAGCATCTGCTGGGATGTCTTAGTGTTTGCTTCCCAAATAACATACAAGTTTGTACACACAGTGGCCCAAGAGAACATTGCTATTTCCCACAGTGATTGGTTTTACCATAACCTTGAGGTCACTCTCTTTAGTTGTTGTACATGTAAGCCTTATGGGCCCAGAAGCATAGGGTTCAGTTCCTACAGGTGCCAATTCTATCCCATGGTTATCAAATATCATCTGTGCTCATTTTGTCACAGAAAGGAGTCTGTGGCTGCAAGAAGCCCATGAAAGATCATAATGTGACTAACATGTCACCATGTTCATGTGACTTTAGAAAGCAATCGTTTGTGTGATCTTTACAACATCTCTTTAAGTAGCCAGGTTTTCTCAAGTTGGTTTTTTAGATATAGAAACTGGGACTGACAGAAATTGAGTGGCCTGCTCAAGATGACACAGCTGAAGCCTGGTATTTTTTATTTGGGAGAATGAGCATTATTTATTTATTTAAATTTATTTCACATGTAGGGATGTGTATCTGCATGCTCGTCTGTGCACCTTCAGTGTGCAGTGCCCATAGAGGCCAGAAGAGGGCACTGAATCCCCTAGGGCTAAAGGTTGTGATGGTTGTGAGTTGCCATATGTGTGCTGGGAATTGAACCGGAGTCCTCTGGAAGAGCATGGAAGAGCTCTTAACCATGGATCCATCTTTCTAACCCAGAGAATGACTGTTTTTAACACCCCTTGCCCACCAAGGTGATTTCTTGTTCAGCCAAGGTTGGGCATCACTCTGTGCCCAACTAACATAGAACCTAAGTTTCCCTTCATGGTGTCACCTCCACTATGCTCTCCATTCCCATCTACCCCAGGGGTGTTTAAGGGGAGGAAGGGGGCCCCCCATCTGCAGGACTCAGAGCCTAAGCTCACAGTGAAAACAGTCAGTTCACTTCTGAGTGCTGCGTGATCTGCACAGTGGTCTTTGACAAACACACACATACATACACACACACACACACACTCAGAGAGAGAGAGAGAGAGAGAGAGAGAGAGAGAGAGCTCCCAATATGAAGGGTGTGCTTATGAGCTGGAAGATCTTCAACAGGGCTTTGGAGAGGAGGGTTCATGATGGGAATCACATTCAGTGAATTCCTCTAAGTCAACTGCTTTCATTGTAAAAAAGAAAGAAAGAAAGAAAGAAAGAAAGAAATGAAATGAGCTAGCTTTCAGAATTGCCAGTATTCTGTAGTTTTCTGACCAGACTACTGTGTAGGGCAGACTCAATAGATAAGTGCCAAATGATAGGCCAAAGGGACACCTCTCTTTCCAGAATTGGAGGCCCCAAAGTAATCTTCTAGTTCATCCTCTTGTCACCTAAGAGGAACAGAAACAATAGAATGCACATGTGTGTGTGTATGTATGTATGTATGTATGTATGTATGTATGTATGTATGTATGTATGTATATATTTTAAGAGGAGATTTGTAGAATGGTTTACACCATAGGATTTGAGTAGGCCAATGGCGGTCATCTGCAGGCTCTAGAGGAAGAGAAATCGTAGCAGCTTACTTAGTCCATGAAGCCTCGACAGTCCCAGTCTGTTATTGAAGGCCTAAAGGATTGCTGGAGAGCTGCTGGTACTCAGTTTGCTTTGGAAGGTGAAAGAAGCAGCAGTCTGAGGCAGCAGCAGCAGCAGCAAAAGCAACAGCAGGGTAGATACACTCAGGAAGGAGTGGAAGCAGGCAAGCAGGCAACACTACTTTTCCTTGAACCTTTTCATATCTGGGCCACCTGTTGGAAAGCGTTGCCCACTCTGAGAGCTAATCCTCTCCCTTAGTTAATCCTCTTTGGAAGGAAGCTCACAGGCACACCGGATGTGGATCTTCTAGGTGATTCCATTCAAAATCAAGATTAGCTATCCTGGTTGTTTTCCTGGTGGTTATTTATCCCCTTCCCCACCCCCCCACACACACTATAGAAGACACATGTTTATTGTAGCATTGGAAAATGCAGCTAAGCATAAAGAAAATGCAGCTAAGCATATTTTTGCATTGAGTTGACTGTTGCCAGCCCAGGATTAACGTTCTTAGAAATCACGTCATATACCCAAATTTCGTTAAAACAATCAACACATCCATAAGCCACAAATTCTTCTGCCAAAAAGGAGATTTAAGGGACATGCAACTAACCACGGGAGGCAAAGCTCCGTGGGGATAGGAGAGAGCACTAAGTCAGCAGACATCTGCCCTCCTCATGTCCCACTCCTCTGCAGCTCAGCAGGATCATGTGACCAGTTCTTCCTGTGATGTGAGAGGACGGAAGAAAGAAGACAAAAGTGATGCAGACACACAGATAGAAGGTGAGTTGAGCTGAGCGCTCATGTTTCATAATGCAAGCACTGAAATCTGCACAGACGAAATACTGTTTTGCAGGGAACTTAAACGAGCTAACATAACACTAGTCTTGCCATTGGTGAAAGCTTGCATCAAGAGGGAAGTTCAGTCTAATTTATGTGTTCAGGATGCCCCCCACCTCCACGCCCCCACTAATTCTGCTGAAGGCTGAAGAGAGGTGAGCTCTTTAAACATGTGGAATCAAATGCTGGTGGAGAGGGAGAGAGAGAGAGAGAGAGAGAGAGATGGAGAGGAGGAGAGAGGAGAGAGGAGAGAGGAGAGAGGAGGAGAGGGAGAGGAGGGAGAGAGGGAGAGAGAGAGAGAGAGAGAGAGAGATTTACAGGGTGATGGATGTGATAGACACAGAACTGGTCTAAGCTTTTTGTGGTGGCCCCTCACACCCCCTCCCCAGCCCATGCTTTGCTGAGCAAGGTGTCCCACAGCAGTCTTCCTGTGAGATATGCCACTCTGTGCCATCAAACCACTAACTGATATACCCAGGCTTAGAAAGGGCGACACAGAAAGCTAATTCCATGACATTTTGGAGTTAATTTCTACATGGCCATAACTAGTGTTTCCTCACAGACACCAAAATAAGAATCTCTTCTGTCAAATGAAAAGTCTGACAATATTTACTTGGTAAATCTACTAGAAGTATGCATGGGGAAGGAAGATGAGGACAATCAAGTGCAACCCTTTGTCCTCTATGGAGTTCTCAGCCATTAGAGCTATCTGTACTGGTCCAATCAAATGAGTCAGAAAATGTCTCTCCCTTTAATTTCCAAAATAATTAGAGCAGCATTATTATTACTGTTTTCCTCAGTGTTTGGTAGAAGTCACTAGTGAACTCATGCAGTCAGGAATTCTCTTGTTTCCAAGATTTTGTTTAATAATGAATTTAATTTCGTTACTACGCGGGGAATCAAGATAGTTTTGGCTTCATGTTATTTTTGTTTTATAAGGAGTATTTAAAAAAAAAAAAAAAAGGTCTAGTTAAACCAAATTGTTTCATTTGTTGCTAATAAAGATGCTCACAATATACCCCTTTCATCATTTAAAATTCTGTAGGACCTGCAGTCCTGACTCTTCTCTCATCCCAAAATTGCTGATATATATTTCCTTTATTTTTCCTGATCTGTCTAATAAGGACTTTACTGGTTGTGTTAATTTCAAATAGTGGGTTTTAGCTTTGTTAATTTCCTTCAGGGTTTCTCTGGAACTCTCTCTGTAGTCCAGGCTAGTCTCGAACTCACAGAGATCCACCTGCCCCTGACGCCTGAGTGCTGGGATTAAAGGGGTACGCCATCACCACCTGGCTTCTTATGTTTCTTATACTTAAGATATTCTGTGCTAACTTCACAGTTTCTTTTCAAAAAGGTCTTATTGCATATATTTACTTTGTGTGTGCATTTATGTGTGCCATAACACACATATGTGTGTTTATGTGTGCCTTGGGTCATGTGTGGAAATGAAAGAACAGCTTTCAGGGGTTGTTATCGTCTTCAGTTACATGGGTTCCAGGAATCAATCTCAGGGCACCAGGCTTGACAGGAAGCTCCGTTAGCCACTGAGCCACCTCCCCAGTGCAGCTTTCCTGCTTCTTAAGCATTAGGTCACTGACTAGAGCTTTTTTTCATGATGTGCTATAATATGTATGTGTATGTGTGCATGCATGTATGTATGTACATGTCTATGTATGTGTGCAGGAGCTCTTATTCATGTTGTATATATACATGCATGCATATATGTTCATGTGCAGAAGGTGCATATGTAGGTGTTCTCGTTAGAATGATTTGGGTATTTGTTTAATTCGTCCCTTGTCATCATGACACAGGCTAGCATCGCCTGGGGAGAGGAACCTTAGTTGAGGGAATGCTTCCATTGTATTGACCATAGGCATGTCTGTGGGGCATTTTCTTGGTACGATGGGCAGTGCCACTCCTGGGCAGGTAGTCCTGGGTGGTGTAAGAAAGTGAGATGATCAAGCCAGTAAGCTACGTTCTTCCATGGTCTCTGCCTCAGTTTCTGCTTGAGTTCCTGCCCTGGCTTCCCTCGATGGTGGACTATGATGAGGAAATGAAAGCTAAAGAACCTTTTCCTCCTCCAAGTCATTTTTGGTCCTGATGGACAGTGTTTTGAGACAGTGTCTTTCAGTGGCCTGGAGATTACCACATAGGTGAGGCTGGCTGGCCAGACAGTCCCAAGGATCCAGTTGCCTCTGTCTCCCCAGAGCTAGGATTATAAGCAAGCACCATTGCATCCAACTTCCTTAGTGGGTCCTGGGGACTTGAACTCAGGTCTTCAAGCTTGTGTGGAGGCACCTCACAGACCGTGTGCTCTTTCCTCAGCCCAGAAATCCCCTCTTGGGGTGGTTCATCAGCATCCCACCAACCTTGATAAATATTTTATTCAAAAGCTTTTACTTGATTTTGTTTGTCCTTTGACTTTTGTGTTTTGAGACAGTGTCAGATGCAACCTTGGCCAGCCTTAAACTTGTAGCTGAGGCTGTATTTGAACTCCTGGTCCTCCTGCCTCCAAAAGAAATCTTAAAAGCAACTTTTAGCAGAGAATGGTAGAGGTAGCACACCTCTTTTGTCAATTCTCTTGAACAGACTATTTCAAAATGTTACTTAATCTATAAATATTTGCAACTTCCCTATGAATTTTATTCACTTCTAATGTAGTAATTAGATTGTATGATTTTTAAAATCATTTTCAATGTGTTAAAATATGCTTTACAAGCCGAGCATGGTGGCCCATGCCTGAAATCCCAGCACTTTGGAAGCAGAGGCACGAAGAGCTCTGTGAGTTCTAGGCCAGCCTGGTCTACAAAGTGAATCCACGACAGCCAAGGCTACACAGAGAAACCCTGTTTCGAAAAAAAATTTTTTAAATATGCTTTATGATTCAGCCTGAGCTCTATCGTCATCAACTTAGCCTATACACTGGAAGGAATGCACAGCCTGCACTTCTCAATGTCCCTTAAATGCAGCTGCACATTACTTAGTGATGGAGACACAGTCTGAGTAATGCATCATTAGGGGATTCTGTTCATGTTTAAACAACGCACAGTGTACCCACACAAACTTAGGTCCATCATTTTAAAAAGAAACTTTTTTTTTTTAAGTTACATCATATGATGTGCCCATACAGCTGAGGACGACCTCGAACTTCTGAGCCTCCTGCCCCTGCCCCCCATTCTAGGATTTCAGGTGTGAGGTACCATTCCTTGCTTATACCATGCTGAGGCCTGAACCCACAACTTCCTGGAGGCTAGGTATGTATTGTTTTTAAAAATTATCTGTATTACCTGTAGGCCCAGCTAGTAATCAACTAAGACACAGACACTTGTTATATTTTAAAATAGCCTTAGTTAACCTGGGGCGGGGCAGATATCTATCCTCTAAACTACCTCCCATAGTGTGGCAGGCATGGGATCCTTGCCTCAATCCCATGCCATCTGTTTCCAATAACTTCTATCAAGCTACCTCCCGTCCATAACCCCAAATACTTGCTGGTGTTCTTCATCCGGATTCTCCATCCACGCCGCCTGGCATGTGCTTCTCCGCCAGCTAACCCATGGCAGCCTTCCTCTCTTCACTTTAGGTCTCTCCTTCCTCCTGGTGGTGGTCCTTCTTCTTCCCAGAATTCCTCTCTCTCCTAGCCCCACCTATCTCCTTTGCCCTGCCCAGGTGGGATGGCTTTTTATTAAGTAAAAGGTCAGTCACACACAGCAAGCAGTAATTAGCATCAAAATACATCAGACCACCCCCCAGCAGGCATGCACTTAGCCCACGGTATTATATCTGCAGCCCTGATGTGGCCTCTTGATGAGATCAAGACACTGTCAGAAGAGGCTGCAGTTTAACACGGAATACATTTTCATAGGAAATTTTCCTTTTTTTGAAATGTGTGTTTTGCTAGGCTGGCCTTGAACTCCAGCTGTCCACCAGCATCAGCCTCTTGGATGATGCGATTTTGAGTGTACACCCCCATGCTTGGCCTGCAAACTACTGTTTGTACAAGTAAGAGGAACATACCCTAAAAATACCAAGAAGAAGCACAGTAAGTCTATAAATGCAACACAACCATTTACTATTAAGGTTGGGTTTTACACACTCTCTATGATTGTATGTGCTATACTTCTGTATGATTGACAGCACCGTGGTCTGTTTCCACCTACATCACCAGAAACACGAGGAACTCACCACCACACTCTGATCTTACAAGCACCCAGTGTCACCCAATAACGGATTTTCCAGTGGCTTTGTAACCTTATGGAGCTATCTTCACACATATGGCTTATTCATGGAGTGTATGCTGCCCACATGCTCTTGAAACTGTCGCGTGTCACTTTCCTTATAATTCTGCCCTTGTTCAGCTCATGCATTGTGAAATTCTACACACCCATCATTCTGACTGTCAGGGGCTCCTGATATATTCATTCAGCCGTAAAAGGAGTGACTCCATCATTCACAATCTGTTCCCAGTGTTTTTCTTTGGCTTCCTTGAATCTCTTGGTCAAACTTTAGCAAACCCAGCAACCTCCACATTGTTTCTGCAGAGCGATGACCCAGTGTCCATGTTGCAGGATTTGTGGAGTAACAAGGTGTTAACCCTTGGGCGCTTCTCCGCTAGGTTTCTTGCCTTCGTTTGAGAGTTATTTGGGAACACATTGGCGGACCCCGTCTTCTTTGGAGAAAGTGAGGGGTAAGTGGATTCTGCCAGGTCAGTGGGGACCCCAGACGATAAGACATAGTAGTATTCATCCATCCAAGCACCCATCCATACAGGCAACCGCTACCTCTGAGTCTGCAAGCTCCTAATGAGAGGTATAGTCTGGTTCCATTTCCACGAACTTCCGGCAGCCAGAGGCTGGGAAGGAGATTCGCACAGGGAAGCCTCTAACTCGCTACACAGCCAAGAATGACCTTGAACTTCTGATCCTCCTGCCTCATCTCTTCCTGCATGCTAGGATTATGGGTTTGTGATACCACAGCCAGCTTCTGAGTGTTGTATGTCAGGCCCAGGGCTTTGTGCATGATGGATGAGCCCTCAACCAACTGAATTACAGGTCCAGGGCAGGAAGGAGCTATTCTGCTTCATCGTGATGTCTATCCTAATTCTATTATGGCATTAAGCCAACACAACAGGAATAGCTATTTTAGCACCAGCCTACATCACATGTGTCCATTTGAACAAAGCTTGCATGTGTTACAATAGAATAGTTCCCATGACATTTTATGACTCATTCCCATCTTCAACTCTCTCCTCTCACCGAGACCAACAGAGATTTCTTATGAAAGGAGTCAACTTGACATAACACAGTTTTCCTTGTTCCTAGCTAGTTGTCTGCCATCTTCTTGGCACTGAGTATCTTGTTGCCAATGCTCACTGTTGGGCAGGCCTCTGGCAGGCACTTTAATCAGAGGGAGGGTGTTTCTTAAGTTCTCTGTGCTCCCCAGCTCCAGTAGTTCAGGTGGCGTGGCCCCTGTGCATTTACTGAGGGAACACGGAGGGGCAAAAAGATGGGGATCAAAAATGTCCCCTCTAGGTTGGGAATCATCTTAAAGGAGGTCTACAGCCCTGGCTAACAGGGAGCAGGGCAGGGAGCCTGAGGAGAGTTTGATGCCAGACACTCATCAGTTAGTTGGGAAATTGAGAAATGTCTCACAATTCAACCACTACAATGATGCACTGATTTCACGGGCTATCTCGCAGTCCAGTTTTAGAGGTATTTGTTGCCAGCTTATATATTACATTTTCTATGAGGCACTTGCTATCTTTGTGGTGAAGCTTGCCAATAATTTATGAATAGTATTTAGTGCCATCCCTTCATGGGCTCGCCATCAATGAAAGACTTCCTGTGAGGATATGACCTTCACCTGGGTTCCATACTCTCTCTTCCAGCCAAGTTGAACTCATTACCATCTCCCTCCTGGGGAGACTGGGCTGACCCCCAGTGCTCTCCCGCTGGCACACTCTTAAAGCTGGTTCCTCTGGTCCCTCAGTTTTCAGGTCCCTCGTTTAATCAGGGGCTTTTGTTAAAAGATTTTCAACTGGGATGTGCCATCCAGTGCGTAGGCTTGTCCCTGGCCCCCCGACTAGGCTGGCTGACAGCTCTGACTCTGTCCTACTCTCAGTCCCAAACTGACATAACAGACACAGTCATCTTCATTGGAGGTGACCCCCTGCTGTCTCCTCTGCTTTTGCTACATTGTGGTGCCTCAGCCCTACCAACAGGCTCTACTGGGTCAAGGTTATATAAAGTAGACACTTTGACCACGAGGGCCGCCGCTTCTGTTCCAGCTTGCCCAACTTGGGTAGCTCAGGTGGCAGAACCCTTGCACTCTTACTAGGTAACGATCCAGTTCAAATCAAACATCCACTGTGATATGTTTTTGTTAATCTAATGCTACTACAGGGTGAATACCCGTGCTGGCTAGTTTTATGTCAGCTTGACACAGGCTAGAGTCATTTGGGAAGAGGGAACTTCAGTTGAAAAAAAATGCCCCCACCAGATTGGCCTGTGGGTTCTTTTTTTTTTTTTCTTCTTAATTAATGATTGACGTCAGTGGGACAATCAAATGGTGCTGTTCCTAGGCAGATAGATGGTCTTGGGTGTGTAATAAAGCAGGCTGAGTACCCTGGGGGAGCAATCACATCCTCTATGGCTTCTGCTTCAGTTCCTGTTTCCAGGTTCCTGCCTTCAGGTCCTGCCCTCACTTCCTCTGATGACAGGCTGTGATATGTAAGTGTAAGCCAAATAAATCCCAAGGGGGAACATGGCAAAGATAACCTATGCATAGTTGTGGAATCATAGCTATATAGAAAATAGTAGAATGTAGTTGCTTAAGAAAAGAGGTTATGTATTTAAATATATTTATGAGGTAAGTGGATTTCTTTCTTCCTGGAGTACTTCAGTACTCTGTGCCATTGGTAAGTAGTTTTGCTTCATAATCAGGGTTGCACATGGGCTACAATGCTTTACAAAGCCACCATGTCACAAGTCTAGCACCAGGAACACCTTAGTGGAGGCAAGAATTTACACATTCCCCTAAAGCTGAGCAACCACCTGTCTTAATGATTCAACCTGTCTTTCCCCATTTCTTTTTCTTTTTCCTTCCTTCCTTCCTTCCTCCCTTCCTCCCTCCCTCCCTCCTTTCCTTCTTCCTTCCTTTGAGACAGGGTCTCACTCTGTAACCCAGACTGGGCTTGAACTCATGGCAAGCCTGTCTCAGCCTCTCAGCCTGAGATGAGCTACCACACCTTTTTCTCTGGCGTTCTTTCTGGATAGCTCCATTCTTCAGTTCTCAGTCCCCTGCAGACATCTGTATTTTTTTTTTTCAACCCATATACTCAATAGTTCTCTTGTTATGACTGCTGGGTGTGAAAGTTTTATTCTGTGGCTAAAGAGGCCCACTGAGCCAATGTCTCTGGCAGATTTTAGTCAAGGAGCAGTGATTGGCATGGCCCACTCTGAAAGAAGCAACCCTGACTTAACTATATATCAATAGGCTCCTGCCTCCTGTGGGAAAGGGCCTGTACCCATGCCTTCAGATGTCTACAAGAGCCATGAAGGTCACTGTCGCCATTCAGGCTCACTCCCAGCCATGAGCATGACAGAAAGGTCTCTGAAAATTCATAAAATCCTGTCCTGATTGCCAGTATGTCACAGGCAAGACAGACTCAGCTCAGCGTCTCCTCTGGCCTAAGGTAAGATTTGTATTCTGACTAGAATCATTTTCCTTTGTAAGATCTGTGGCAACGATCCCTACGTATGTGCTGTCTTCTCTTTCACAAGTACTTAGTTAGCTTGCGTTTTGTTTTGAGATAAGGTCTTATGAAGCCTGGGATGGCCTCAAATGCATCTATGTGGCCAAGGCTAGCCTTTTTTTTTTTTTTTCTGCCTTCACCTCTGGAGTCCTGGGGGTTTACAGATGTGCACCGCCATAGCAGCTCTTTCTGAAGCATTCTGTATTGTCTGCATTTTCTTTCTTGTGCTTCAGAATTCTACCCGTCTTTGTGAGCACGCTCTGCGCAGTGGGCAGGGTGTGTTCGTTATTTAAATCTGCGAGACCCAGAGTCTTATCCTAGCTGCAGGCATCACATGGATGCTTACATACAACAGGGCACTGGAGTCGACAGCACTGTTGAAGCAATTGGAGTAAAATCATTTTTTTAAACAGTTTATTTGTTTTGTCACGGGACTTATGCTCCTTTTGGAACATTACCTATGCCTTATTTGCCCCTCCTAAAACTCAGAGGCATTTTGTACAAGTCTGTCTTTTACAGAGTTTCGGGAACATTGATGAAGGATATTGGTGTTAAAGCCAGGCAGGAAATTTACAGGCCAGGTAAGATCTGCTGACACAGGCAGATCTGGAAAGACTTTGCAAGCGCTCATTGGCGTCAGCTCCATTTCCAATACTGCCAAGACCCCAAAACAGAGTCTCAAAGGCTGAACATAATGTTGTTTTTAGCTACTTCAGCAGCACTCCTGGACACATGCACGGTCCTTCAATAGTTTATATGGAGCCAAAGCCCATCTATGGATGGCTGCTGTCAAACATCCCTATTAACTAAGGAGCTGGCCACTTGTCATTACATATTTTTCAATGTATTTTTTAAATTTCTAGGCGTGTGTGTGTGTGTGTGTGTGTGTGTGTGTGTGTGTGTGTGTGTGTGTGTGTGCATATATGAGTGCAGGTGTCTACAGAATGCAGGCCGGGGAGGGTGGGGCTTCAGATCCCACCAAGCTGAAGTTATAGGCAGTTTTGAGCCATCTGATGTGAGTGCTAGGAATCCAACTGAGATGTACTCTTAACTGTTTAGCCATCACTCCAGCCCATGTCATGATACATTTGTAAACATTCTGGTTTATCTTGAGATGTCTATGTCCCAAACCTCTGTCTCCTTGGCATACTGAAAGAGGACTGTACCCAACCAACAGAATACCCTTCAGGTTCCTCACCCAGCCTTACCTTAAGACTCACTAAAGATGATACCCATTGCCTACCCAGAATGCCCCTCTCAGGTGTAACTGAAGGAAACTAGAATAGAGATGAAGGGTGCTCTGATAACACCCAGACCTCTCCCAGGAAGGAGGAGGCTAACCTGAGCACTGAGTGTCGGGTAACCGGGTAAGCGCATCCTGGCTGTCCACTTGTTTAAGAAAGTTGACTGTTTGGCTTCAGCTATACTTTAACCCAGTGGTAAAGGCAATAGATAAAGACTTACAAGGTTTGGGCTTAGAATATTCTCATGCACATAACTTCTTTCCCTTGTCACATTGCATCCAGAGCCTGTGACTGACCCAGATTTCAGGACATAGCTTGAGCTGACAGGCAGGCTGAAGCAGAGACTGGGGCTCACTTCAGAATGCCTCCCGCTCTGTGCAGCTGTGGTAGCCACCCAGGCTGTCCAACTGTCCTGATAGCTTCCGGGCTCACCTGGATTCTGAACGGAACCTCAAAGCCTTGCAGAGTAGGGCCACAGATTTTCACATGTGTCTGAGGGATTCCGGCTAGACAAAGCAATGCCTCTTCTTCTATCAGAACAGCTAACCGGAGGACAGCCGGATTAAAATTCCCACTCCTAGCCAGGGTACCAGTGGGTAGCTTTGACAAGCAATCAGGAACCAAACTCAAGCTACCTGAGGACATTCACTCTTACGTCATCACGCCAGGGGCAGGATGGTTCCAAAGTGCATCCAGCCAGTAGCTCAACAATATTGCCACCTACTCCCTGTAACCCCTTTGTGTTAGTTACTTTTCTAGTTGCTATGAACTTGGGGCACAAGAGATGGTTCAACAGTAAAGTGTGTCTACTGCCTTTGCGGAGGACCTGGCAGTTTCCAGCAACCACATAGGGGATCTTACAACTACCTACAACTCCAGATCCATGGGAGTCCAATGCCTCTGGCCTCCTTGGACACTTACACTCATGTGCAATACCACCCCCCCACCACCACCACACACATAATGAAAATGAAATAGACCTCTAGTTTCTGTGACCAAACGCCTGACAAGAAGCAATGTAAGGGAAGAAATGTCACGGGCTGCTATTTTGGAAAGGCATTGAGATCGTACTGTGGAAGCTTTGCATTACCAGGCACTCCCCTCCCTCTGCTTTGGTTGACCAGATGTTCACAGGCAGCCTTCTGCACCTGCTGCCACAGCTGGGACCCACTCCTGTCACCATTCCATCTCCTTCCACATCAGACCATCTAAGGATCTGACTTGGAATATGAAACAGGAATCCATTGATTGTTTTAGCAACTAAGTCACGGGCATCTGAAATGTCTGCGTTTCTGCATCTTAACATCATCAGTGGACGAACACCAGAGCAGAAAAGTTTGCCTTCCTGTGGCTCATCTCCGTTGCAATGATTCTGCTATGCTGTTGGCTTGAGGCTGGTGTGAAGTGACTGATCAAAAGACCATCTGAAGCCTGGGGGTTTTGCTCAGCTCTCACGTTAACAACAGTCTGGAGTGGAGACTCTTGCCACAGGAAGTGGTGCTGAGGGCAGTAAAGAGTGAATGTCAGGTCCAAGGCTGTAAGCACCCTCTGAAGAACTTCCAGTAAAACATGATCAGATGGCAAAGCGATGGGTGGGTACATCAGGTGCAGTCACTTAAATCTCCTTAAAGCTCTGTGCCTACACTTTGTCATTCAAAGGCAACACTTGTCACTTGTCCTGGTGCTTTCTATGTGCTCTTTGTTCTCTAGACATGATACTTTATTTTTTTTTCATTTCCATTATTTGAGTGTGTGTGTGTGTGTGTGTGTGTGTGTGTGTGTAGATATGCATGTGTCCATATCTTTATGCATGGAGGTGCTTGTGCATATGTATGTGTGTGCATGTAGGGGGCAGAGGTCAATCTCTGATGTCCTTGTTTTTCTGAGACAGGGTCTCTCACTTTTACCTGAAGTTTTCTGAGTTGGCTTGGCTGGTTGACTAGTGAGTCACAGGGCTCTGCCTATCTCTGCCTCTGTTGCACTGGGATTACAAACATACACCACCATTCCTGGCCTTTCTAAAGGGGCTTGTGGCATCAAACTCAGGTCTGTCATGCCTGCATGGCAAGCATTTTACTGGCAGTCTTGCCAGTCTCTAGAGTCACTGCTAGCTTGTCCCATCATAGATTATGATAAGTTTCGTGGCTTAAAATAACATGTTTATTGTCTCTCAGCCCGAAGTCCCAGGCATAGGATGCCTGCATTGTCTCCTCCGGTCCTCGTGAGGCAGAAGTCAAGAGGTGCACGGGCTGAATCCTTGACTCAAGCCTGAGCTTAGCTAAGGAAGAATTCACTTCCAACCTCATTAAGTTGTTGGCTGCAAAGACAAAGGAGCTGGGTTTCAAGTTGCCATAGGACCTAGGTGCCTACGTTCTTCTTGGCTGTTGACTGAGAATTGCTTAGAGAGGTTGCTTACAGGCCCTTGGCTTGTGACCACCCCCAACTTCAAAGCCAGAGGTGAAGAAACTTCCTGGCATTATTAAATCGTCTGCATGCTTTAATCTCTTTTTCTGTAAGCCTGGAGCTTTGATATGGTCAACCTCTGGCCTCTACATGCATGCACACACATTTAGATATGCATACACACACACACAGCACACACAAAAACATACATGTATATGCTAAGAAGCTCAATGACACTGTCATTAGGAAAATGTAAACCAAGGGGCCAGATGTAGCTCAGTTGGTAGAGTGCTTGCCCAGTAGGCACAAAGCCCTGGGTTCAATTCCCTGTGCTGTGTGGAACTGAGCATGGTGGTGCATACTTCTAATTCTAACACCCTAGATATGAGGCAGGAGGAGCAAAGAAAAAAAAAATGGACACTTTCAGCAACAGTGAGAGTTTGAGGCCAGCCTGGGCTACACCAGACCGTGTCTCAAAATGAATGAATGGACGGATGGATGGATGAATAAATGAATGAATGGTAATTTTAGAAAAGGAACAAAAATACTCATCAAAATGATGAGATCCCATTTTATACTCATAACAATTGGTATAAAACTAAAGAAAACAGAAAATAAATATTGATGAAAAATTTAGACTGGAGACCCTTAAACATTACCTATAAGGACGTAAAATGTTGTTGCTGTTGGTGATTCCCCAAAAGATAAAATGTAGAATTGCTATAGAGGTTAACAGTTACCCTTCTAGACATATGCTCAGAAGTGAAAACAGGGTCTCAGATAGATAATTGCACAGAATAGCCTGAAACTGTAAACTATCCAGATGTCAACCTGTAGATGGCTGGATACATAAAATGTGGTATATGCATGCAAAGGAATATTATTCAACCATGAAAAGAAAGAAAGCCAGCTGGGAGTGTAGCACAATTCCACTGTTCTTACCTAGTGTGCACAAGGCCTCGAGTTCCATGCTATTACTCAAATCCCTTCCCACCCCCTAAGGTCTCAACAAGTGATACTGTCTTAGGCAAGGTCTCTGTTGGCGCCATGAAACACCACGACCAAAAGGCAAGTTTGGGAGGAAAGCATTTACTTGGCTTACACTTCTGCATCATAGTCCATCACTGAAGGAAGTCAGGACAGAAACTCAAACAGGGCAGGAACCTGGAGGCAGGAGCAAATGCGGAGGCCATGGAGGGCGCTGCTTACTGGCTTGCTTTACATGGTTTGCTTAGCCTGCTTTCTTACAGAACCCAGGACCACCAGCCAGGGATGGCACCATTCTCCTCTCCCATTGGTCATTAATTAAGAAAATGTCTTACAGATGAATTTTATGGAGCCATTTTTTACAATTAAGGTTTCCTTCTTTCAGAGAAATTTAGTTTGGGTGTCAAGTTGACATAAGATTAGCCAGCACAGATGCCACCAACGTTCCCTCATGGCACCAATGAGGGGTTCTGGAGAACTCAGGTCATCGTGGGTGCATAGCAAGTGTCTTTACCAGAACCATCTTGCTGGCCTGATGAACATATTCATAAGGGGCTGACCTTCAGTTGTAAGCACCCCACTAACACTCACCACAAAGTGCTGCCGGAAGCACTCTTCTTCAAATTACAAAATGTGTTTGCTGAGTGACAGAAGATATTTTTCTCCATCAAAACAGCCGCTGGCCTGGTGTACTGCCAACGCCCCTAGAAACTATGAAGATGGAAGCCGTTAGAATATTCCATGGGCATGAATGGTAAAATTAAAAATGAAAGACGTAAATTAAAGCATTTTTTTTCTTAGTCATTAAAACAATCTCTGCCTAGACACTGCCAGTGCTATTAGATGCCAGCCAACAAATAACAAGACCACCAAACCCATTAGTGTCTATTTTCATGTGTGCTCTTGCCTGCACCTGCGCTTTGAATGTTTCATCTCCATCTTGCCTGCTGAAGACAGTTCTCATGCTGGCCCTGGGATCCAGTGTTGGCTTGAAGACCTTCTGAGGCCTCATGCCCGTCACCCTTGATGTATTGAGGGTCATCTGATCCAGGAGGGGGTCACTAACCATGACGCCCTTATTTTCTCTTGATGTACACCGATTTTTCACTGTTACAATTCTAAGGCAGGTCTCATGTAGCCCAGGCTGGCTCCAAGCTCACTCACTCTATAGTTAAGACTGGTTTTGAACTCCTGGTCCTCCTGTCTCCACCTCCCAAGTACTAGGATGACAGATGTCCACGACTCTGCCCAGCTTTGCTGATAATGTCTGTGTTAATATCCTGTTAGTAGATTTCAGAGGAATTACTGATTGCCCAAGAAACCAGAAACTTACTTCATACTTAAAACACCGGGTATAGCTCAGGGGTTGAGCACTAGCCTAGCATATGCAAGGCCCTAGGTTCCATCTCCAATACCACAAACGTAGCTTTTATTTCTGTATATTTGTTACTGCTTTTGTAATAAGGGTTATTGAGTTGGGCTAAGGACAAATGAGTTACTGGTCAGTCATGCTGAGCTCCTTATTAATTGTGTCTTTTGGGTTAGACTGGCCTCTGAAGTGTAAATGCCACAACAGGATGACATGGGTATTCGGTACTGAGTTGTGTGTGTCCAAAGTGGGAATGTGGAAGTCCTAATTCCTATCACCTCAGGAAACCATTCTCTTTGGAAATAGTATTTAAAGTTGAAATTGGTTTTAAAAAGAGGTCATTAGTGCAGGCCCTCATCCAATATGATGACGTCCTTATATGAGAGCAAATATACACAGAGACCAACAGAATGCACAGGGAGAGGTCAGCCATCTGCAACCCAGGAAAGAGGCTTCACAAGACACTAACACGTCAGACATCTTGACCTGAGAGTTCCAGCTTCCGGAACCTCAAGACAATGTTTTTTGTTGAAGCTAAGCTAAGCTGCCTGTGACACTTGGTCATGGTAGGACAATGGGCGAATGCAATAAGTAAAGATCTATGATGGGGGGTGTTGTAGTGCGCGCTCAGGAAAAGATAGAGGAGGTGGTGGGGGAGAGGGTAATCCGGGTACAGTGCAAGTAGGACTTCCGGGGATTAAGAGAAACAGAAGGACAGGGTAGGACAACTTCCCTCTGTCTCACCTGTCTGGCAGCCCCTGAGAGACTGCTGCTTGTTAGAGAAGTCCTCCCTCCTGGCTCTAATACCCTGGTCACACTCAGAAGGGACTTAGGGGCACACGGCTGGACATGAGCGCTGCAATAGACCTACCTACAGGCGGGCTGACAGCCATTCACTCTCCCCACACACAGTGTGTTGTGTTGACAGGAACCCAGGCAGCTCACCTCTACCACAGTCATGTGCCTCAGGCCTGTCCCTTCCCGGGACCTCTCCTCTTCCCTGCCTGGCATAAAAATTCTGTTCATTGAGAATCCTCATGGGCTAGAGGATCATAGGACATTAGAAACAATGGGAGGGAAATCTTACCTGGCCGGGCTTGATCAACTGTGCCTGTAATCCAGCATTTGAGAGGCCAAGGCAGAAGGCAAGCATGGATGCCTCATTAAAGGTCAGCCTGGGATACACAGCAAAGCCTGTCTCAAATACCAACAATGCAAAACAATGAAAACAGCTGCAGATACCGCCATACCAAGGAATACTTGTAAAACACCATTGTGAGGATATCAACCTTTCCCGTCTCATTGGACTGTAACCCTTTGAGAGAACCATATAAACATGTTACACACACACACACACACACACACACACACACACACACACACACACAGAGTTACTGTACAAGGAATGCATATGTACATTTGTACAAGCAGGCACATACCTGTAATCCCATCACTCAGGAAGGTGAAGCAGGAGAACTGTGAGGTTCGTATCCAGCCTGACCTACATCCCAAGACAGTGTCTCAAAAATACCAACAAAACCAGGCAAGGTGATGCACATCTTTAATCATAACACTCAAAAGAGAATGAATGGTGGGTGGAACTCTAGGAGTTCGAGGCCAACCTGGTCTACATAGCAAGTTCCAGGCCAGCTATGACTACATAGTGAGACCTTGTCAAAACTCAAAACCTAAAATACCAACAAACTACAAACAGCATAAAGCTGGAAACCCTCAAAACTACAAGATTAAAAAAATATAAATTCCTAACCTTGGCTCCCCTTTGAAGAACACCAACATCTTGGATAAAGGCTGGAAAACTTAACACAACATCCATGTTCTAGTACTTTCCTTGGCTCCATTTTATTCTTCCACTTCTACCTTTTGACCTCACTTGCCCATCTTCCAACATGTCGTGATCTCTCTCATCTTTATACATACCATTTCCCTTCTACAATGTTCTTTCAGGCTCCCATCTTGCTGACTGGCCCAGGTCAGTGGTGACCTAGCTCAGCTCCTATGCAGGGAGCAAGGCTGGATTCAAGTTGAAAGTCTTCTTCTTTCTTTTCCTCTTTTCTTTCTTTCTGTCCCCCTTCCCCCAGGACAGAGTTTCTCTGTGTATCTTTGGCTGTCCTGGACACACTTTATAGACCAGGATGGCCTCAAACTCACAGAGATTCCCCGTGCCTCTGCCTTCCAAGTGCTGGGATTATAGGCGTGCGCCACCATGCTCAGCTCAGGTTGAAAGTCTTACCAACTCTCACAGTTTCATCTCTCTCAGGCTCGCTACCTTCAGAGTCTTCTTCTACACTTGTATTTTCTGTTTGCATAGCTGCATTCCTACTCAGGGGCAGGAATTTTTGTTTTGCTTGTGATTGTCACCCTAGCAACTATCACAGGAATGTGGTCGTAGCACTCACTGGGCTTTCAGCTGAGCTTGAGGATGAACTGCACTGCACATGGACTCTGTAAAAGGCCTCTAGACATTTTCAATGTCCGAATGCACTAAGTAGTTACAAAGTGCTGCCGTTCCTGCTAGCCTGTGCATACATCTCACTCAGAGAAATGTATATTGAATTATTTCCTAGCAGGGGTTATGATGCATCTTTTAAGTTTATGGTTTATAATTCATGAATAGATGATCCGCAACCACAGCCAATCAGGGGACAGGGCTGAGAAAATGGTATGTGTAAAAGCACAGCCAGGCTGAACATCATTACCCAGAGTTCCTTGCTGTGACCCATTTTAGTAACATTAGAAGCTAAAGATAAGCATTTTAGTCTGTGCTTTGTGCTACTGTAACAGAGTAGCTGAGGCTGAGCGATGAATAGAGACAAGAATTTCTTTCTCACAGTCGCAGAGGCTGGGAAGCTGAGGGTTACGGGTCCCATAGTTGCTAAGCCTGACTTGCATATCAGTCTCTGGTAAGAAGTAGAGAGGAGAGAGAACTGGGGGGAGGGGAAGAAGGAGAGGCAGCAAAGGAGGAGAAAGGGGAAACGAAGAAGAGGGGAAGAGAAGAGAGAAGAGATGATAAAAGAGAGGGAGGGCAAAAGGAATGCGGGAAAGAGATGGGAAGAAAAAAAGAGGGAGAGACAGAGACAGAGAAAGATGAGAGACACAACTTGTGAGGCTGAGGACATGGCTCAGGAGGTAAAGGTGCTTGCCCACAACCCTGACCGTCTGATATCTGGTTGCAGTCCGGATGTTGGCATAGTGATTATTTTTTTTGAAGTGTCTACTGTCTCGATGTTGTGTAAACATTGTTCTCCATTATCTTTGATTGGTTAATAAAAAGCTGAACAGCCTGTAGTGGGACAGAAGGGTTAGGGTGGGACTTCTGATCCTATGGAGGGGAGGGTCTCAGGTGGAAGAGAGAGGGAGGGAGGGAGAAAGGAGGAGGGAAGGGGAGAGGAGGGCAGAGGGAGGACGGAGAGGGAGAGAGAGGTGAAGAAGATGGTCATGAGCGAGTTGCCATGAGGACACGGATGGAGCAGCCAGGGCAAGAGTAAGATGGCAGGAAATGGGGCATGTGGCTGGGAAACAGGCCGGACCAAAGTAGACGGGTTAGAATAGCTCAGTATCTGCCTAGGTATAGTGCTTGAGGCTAATTAGCACATATAATATGTCTCTGTGTCATCATTTAGGAGCAAGAGGGGGCATAGAAAAGCCCACATTTTACAGCTGATGACCAGAGTTCGATCCCTGGGGCCCACCAGATAGAAGGATACAAATTGTGACTCTCACATGCACAAAACAAAACAGTTTTGGAAGCAGTTATTTATTGTTGTTGGTTTGTTTTTGTTGTTCTTGTTGTTGTTTGTTTTGCTTTGTTTTTCTGAGACAGGGTTTCTCTGTGTAACCCTGGCTGTCCTGTAGATCAGGCTGGCCTGGAACTCAGAGATCTGCCTGCCTCTGCGCTGGAGTGCTGGGATTAAAGGCATATGCCACCACACATGGCTTTGTAAGCAGTTTTTGGTCTTTGTCCTCACACACACAGAATCACAATTTGAGGTGGGGGGAAGAGACTTAACTAAAAATAGCTATAGGAATGCTTACAAGATATGTTTCATCTTTGTGGGTAGGTGGCTGAGGGCTGAAGCAAGCACCTGAATTACTGCAGGAGCATCTACAGAACGGGACTAATTTGTTGGGAGCTGAGGAGCTGAGCTGAGACACTGGTAACAAGCGGGCAGGGGCTGTGCATGTCCAGCACTGTGGCAAGTCCTAGGGCCTCGTGAGAGCTAGCGGCGCAAGCAGACCAGTACAGCTGATTACATGTCACCCTTTTTACAGACCCAGTGGGGTGCTTATCTCACAACCTTTGCTTTAGTTTGTTACAGGAAATGATTCCAGTGTGTGCCAACAGGATCGCATTGATCCGTCAATCAGGTTAATTCTGCGGAATGAAGATTTAAGATAGGCTTGTGTGGCAAAGGTTTCAATAATTGGCAGTGAGTGCTGTGATCACTCAATTATTTAGTAATGGAGCAACTACTTATTAAAAGTTCATTATAAGCCGTTACCACATAAAGCATAAGCATTTCAAAATTAATAGAGGGCTGGGAACTGGCTCAGTGAGTAAAGTGCATATGCATGGGGGCCTAACTTTGGTCCTTAACATCCACGTAAAAAGGTGAGGTGAGGGGCTGCAAAGATGGCTCAGAGGTTAAGAGCACTGGCTGCTCTTTCAAAGTTCTGGAGTTCAATTCTCAGCAACCACATGGTGGCTCACAACCATCTGTCATGAGATCCAGTGCCTTCTTGGGGCGGGCAGGCGCACATGTGGGCAGAATACTGTATAAATAACAAATAAATCTTAAAAAAAAAAAAAAAAAAAAAGATGTCTTTAAAAAAGGTGAGGTGACCTGTGCCTGTGGTTACAGTCTAGGGGAGGCGGAGGCAGCATCATCACTGGGCTTGAGGGCCAGCCAGGCTCAATGACTTGGTGAGCTCCACGTTCAGTGATGGACCCTGTCTCAAAAAATAAGGTAGAGAGAGTAGAGGAAGACAGCTGTTGAGAATCTTGCAGGCCCCCTTCCCATGCATATACACATGCCATGCACACACAATATTTGTGGTCGTTTGAATAAGAATGTCCCGTATTACCAGGGATGTTGGTACATGTCTTTAATCCCAGCACTTGGGAGGCAAAGGCAGATGGATCTATTTGAGTTTGAGGCCAGCCTGGGCTACAAAGCTAGTTCCAGGTCAGCCAGGGCTACACAAAGAAACCTTGTCTCAAAAAACTAAAAAACAAAACAAACAAACAAAAAAGATTGCTCGTCAAAGGCTTTGAATGCTTGATCGTTAGGGAGTGTCACTACTTTGTAGTGATTAGGAGGTGTGGCCTTGTTAGTTTCAAAATCCCAAACCAGTCCCAGTGACTCTCACTTGTGGATCCTGATGGAGACCCTTAGCTACTGTTCCAATACCATGTCTGCCTGTGTGCGGCCGTGATGATAATGAACTAACCCTCTGAAATTGTAAGCAAGTCCCAATTAAATGATTTCTTTTATGAGAGTTGCGATGGTTATGGTGTTTCTTCACATAACAAAACGCTAGCTAAGACGATGTTAAATAAATGAACTAGGACCAGGGGTATAGCTCAATAGTAGAGTGTTTGCCTAGTATGTACAAGGTCATGTTTTCAATCCTTGGTATGATGGTGATGATGGTGATGATGATGGTGGTGGTGATGGTGTTGATGATGGTGGTGGTGATGATGATGATGGTGGTGGTAATGATGATGGTGATGATGGAAAGAAAGGCGGGAGAGAGGAAGGAAAGGGCAAGGGAGGTTGGAACTGGTCTGCAATTCTGACAATTTTTAAAGAAGATCTGGAGAAAGTAAGGGAGTGAACTGAGTAGAGATCCAAGAGAGAGGCATTCTGAACAGGGAATGAGACTTAAAAGCTCCAGCAGGAGAGTACAACCAGGAAACAAGGAGGAAGGGCTGCTGGGATGGATGGAGAAGCAGCGAGCGGGACCTTAAAATGCAGAGGTAGGGATGGCTGGCCACAGTCCTCCGAAACCTTTGTTCTGGAGCCTCAGCAGATGGATGGCCACCCTGTGCCTCCTGTGGAACAGTTATTGATTGTTGATGCCCTTAGGGTGTCAACAGTACCTGGGGGGGGGGGGGTGACTTCCTATGTGACGAGGTGTCCACAAACAGAACACAGGATGAATTACTAACCTCCAACCCAGCACAGGGGAGTGGCACCGCCTCTGAGGCGCAAGGCTTTCTGGAACATAGAATGAACCTAGAGATCAAATGAAATGATGAGACGAAAGGAGCCTTTACAGAGAGAGCCCTGTGTGAGCTGGCACTTAAGATGATCCCTCAGAAAGAACCAGAACCAACCCCAGAGCTGGCGACGGGTGGCAGGGGTGAGCCTGATCGGTGTGTCATTTACACTCCCGCCGGGAAGCTACATGGTGCTCTTTTAAGGAGTTAACCTGGACAATGCCCTCTTACTCGGGATTTTTTCTTTTTTCATAAAAAAAAAAAAAAAAAATATATATATATATATATATATATATATATATATATATATATATATATATATATATATATATACACACACACACACACACACACACACACATACAAAACAACAACAACAACAACAAACCCAAAACACATAACATAAAAATTGGTCCAGTCATCTCACGGATGTTATCAGTGCCTTACACTGCTGTGCCACGGATCTCCCACACGCCGTCCAGAAAACCCAAACTAAACAGCCGCAGCGGGCAACCTGCCAGTCAATCTCCGTGCTGCTTCCTGTCTCTATGACTTTGAAATTTTTAGATAGTTCCTATAAGTGGAGTCAGGAAACATTTGTGTGTTTGTGAGTGGCTTATTTCACTCAGCGTAAGACCAGCAAGGTCTGTGTGTTCTGGCCTGCGACCGATTAATATGATAAGTAACACCGCCCTTTGCTTATCCATTCATAGACACCTGAGTTGCTATAACGCTGTAATGAACATGAATATTCAAATAGCTGAGAGCTTGACTTACTCCCTGTAATCCTTCCCTGTCTTCCTTCCTTTTTCCCTCCCTTCCTCCCTCCCTCCTTCCCTCCCTCCCTCCCTCCCACCCTCCGTTCCTCTTTCCTTGCTTGCATCCCCTCTTTTGTCTGGCTAGTTGGTTCTGGATACCAGACCCAAGGACTTCTGCACGCTTTCACACACTCTCTCCCTCAGGCATCCCCAGCCCCCACGCTTTTATCAGCAGGCACTCCTTCATCCTATGACAGCTTGACTTACAGCTTCTGGACTTGGCAAGGGCGTGAATGGCACACATTCAGCAGAAACTGTACTTTGAATTTTGACCTTTTACCAAGCTATTGATGTATATAATGCAACACTGTTTCGCAACACTGGGCAGCGACAGGAATCAGGAGCTCTCAGAGAGCCCTGTGATCAAGATGAGGGACAGCCTCTACTCTTCAGTGTGTTGGGTGGCTAAGCCTGGATTCTAGATAGGTCAGGTGCCTTGAATTGACTGCAGCTAAGCCTGGGTCCTGGGTGGGTTAGGTGCCTTGAATTGAATGCAGTTTTGACTAACCTCAGACTTAGCTGGGCAGGGTGGTGCATACTTGTAATCAAAGCACTTGGGAGATAGAGGCAGGAAGAGAAGGAGTTCAAGGTCATCCTTTGCTCATCAGTGAATTGGAGGCCAGCCTGGGCTACAGGACACCCTATTTCAGAACAAACAAACCTAAGAGTAGTCAGAATGCCCCCTTATCATCAGCCAGAGAGGATCCATGTACCCAGAAATGGACTTTCTGGCGCAAATGATATGTACATTTTTACTTTTCTACCCAACAGAATCTCATTTTCACAGTGGTTCTGTCGTCTTATCCTACCAACTCTGTTCAAGTGTTAGTTTTTCCACCTCCTCCTGGGACTTGTTATGTGGGGCGAGGGTATTTGGTTTGTTTTTATAGTAGTAGTGTTAACAGGTGCAAGACGTTCTTTGTGGTGCTTCTTATTTGCTTTTAAGTCATAAATTTTTATTGAAGGGATTTCACATGTGATGCCCTCACTGTCCATCAAGGTCACTGACGGTCAAGATTTCCCAAGGCAGCCTTTTCTCAGCTGATGCTAACTGCACAGAGATCTTTGGAATCGTGTTCTTCAAACAATCTACTTTCAGAACCATCTAAGGCCAGATCTACCTCTCACATGCTGGCACCCCATATGAGCTCAAGTCATACACTTTCCTTTCACATGCTATGAGTCTGTATGTAGCATATGCCAAGTGTCAGAAGAAGGCGAGGGAAATAGGCAGGGAGGAGGAGGAGGAGAAGGACAGGGAGGAAGAGAAAGAGGAGGAGGAAGAGGAGGAGGAAGAGGAGGAGGAGGAGGAGGAAATTATTGAGTCTTTCATAGTTAACTGTCTCATAGTTGGGAAACTATGGGCCCAAGAAAGAGTCCTATGAACAAGCAAGACCACAAGTACTGTATGAGGCATTTCTCACGCTACAGGAGAAACCCTACTAGGATAACCCTTAGTCTTTGTTGTTTTTAAGTTAAGCGTTATTCTGTCAATTCCCTTCCCTGCTTCTCCCTCCAACTGTCTCAGTCTGCATGCCCAGCCCACTCCCACTGAATTCCCGGATAAAACTTTTCTAGAACAAGTCCTAACACTTCTAAGCTGTGGGAGTCTAAGCCAGTAAAAGGAAGGAATGAGTAAAAATACACTCTTTTTTTAAAAAAAAAAATCATTTTACATTTTAAAATGTTACTTATTTGTATGAGTGTGTGTGCATATGTGCACACAGGAGTGTGTGGAGATCAGAGATCAACTCAAGGGAGTCGGTTCTCTTCTCCTTCTGTGTGATCAACTCTGGTCCTCAAGCTTAGCTGTAAGCACCTTCACCTGCGGAGCTCCCCTCCCCAGCCCACCCCCACCTCCATCCCAGCCCAAGTGTGGCAGGTAGGTTGACCATGAACTTAGCATTTTTGCTAATCTCTGTGGCTAGCCTTAACCACAGGACATGAACTCAAGAGAAGTCCTTTTCCTTGTCCCCTTGAAAGCCAAAGTGGCATCCAGTTCCTCACGGGACGACATCGACTTAGCCAGCATACTAGTTTTGGCCTGTGTAAGGATCCATACTTACCTAACACCCCATTTTTATAGTTTGGCCGTTAGGATTGAGTCTCCAGTTGATTAGATAAGGAATTCCAAGCAAGGCAGCTCAGGGTGGAGGAGGAAGTTGATACATCACAGCCCGTCCTGTTCCGGCTCTGAGAAGCCCCCTCCGCCCTCTGAACTTGCCTCACCAAGCATGTCCTTGGCAAGCACTGAGTCTCCTTTGAAAGTATTCTGTGTTGAATAAGAGGCCTTTGATTTTTTTTTTTCCTTCTGACCTTTTTTTTCTTTTTTAAATGGCTGTAGTTAAGAGCCAGGTCCTGCCCCTAGTTACTATTTCTGTGGCATTTGGATTATACACATAAGCAAACGTTGAGCTGAGTTCGTTACAGCCTTTTAATAGCGACTTGCATCTGCAGTTGTCTTTAGAGTGACGTCTGCACACATAACTGTCCATGTGCCCCACATAAATACAAACGCTGTGATAGATAAAGCAGAGATCAGTCCTGTCTTACAGAGGAGTTGAGCCTCAGAGGGATCAGATGACTGGCCCTAGGCCACACAGGCAAACACAGGACTCAAGCCCAGACCTTTTGACTCTTAAATTGGTACCGAGGAGGATTCTGTTTTCTATTTGGTGATTACGGAATCATAAAAACACACGGAAAGGTAGGGTAATGCATTATTCCTGTGTCTAGTGCTTGCTGAAGATTTTAAAAAGTGTGGGAAAGAATATAATCAAATGAAAACAATGTGTTCGCAACCTGGGCGTTGTGACCCCTTTGGAGATCGAGTGGCCCTTTCACAGGGGACACCTAAGACCACCGGAAAACGCAGATACTTACATTACGATTCATAACAGTAGCAAATAGCAATGGAAATAAATTTATGGTGTGCATGTGGGGGGAGGGGTGTCACCACAACCCGAGGAACCGTATTAAAGGGTCGCAGCATTAGGGAGGTTGAGAACCACTGGCCTACAAGGACAGGATGGAAGCAATAAAGAGATTGGCTCCTGTGTGGAGTAGAGCTCCGGCCTCCAAGCCCAGCAGTCTCGAGGCTGAAGTAGGAGGGTCACAGGTTCAAAGCTAAGCCTGGGCCACAAAATAAGACCCTGTGTCAAACAGAACAAAACAACAATAAAAACAAATGAAGGAAATGAGCAAATAATCAAAAAAGCAAGAAGAAAGGAGGGGAGGCACATATGTGTATGGAGGGAGGACCCCTGCCTCAGAGTCACGGGTTCGGTAGCAGTCCCTACATTGTTCAAGCAGCCTCTGCTTGGAATTCACCTGGTTTCTCTGGGGTCTGTGTGTTAACCACTGCTGAGGGGGGCTGAAGGGAGTTCACTTGTTTTTCCTTGCAGTTCTGTGAGTTTTTTGGCTTCGCATTTGACTAAGCGCTGTTGGGAGGCACATGCATTACAACTCATGCTGTTTCTTAAATAATCGACCTTTAAAAAAAATACATAATTTACATGTCTATGTCTGATTGTGTGAATGCACACTTATGTGTGCAGGTGATCACAGAGGTCAGAAGGGGCTGTTGGATTCCTTGGAGCATTTGTGAGCTGCACGCTGTGGGTGCTGGGATTTGAACTCTAGCCCTTCGGTAGTAAGTTCTCTTAACCACTGAACCATCTCCCCAGCCCCTAAATGACCTTTCTATCACTATTATGTTCCTCTGAATAATAATTCTCCTGGCTCCCAAGTCTACTTTGTCTGAAATAAATATAACCACTCTAGTTTATTCTTTGATAGTATTAGCCTGGTATACCTTCATAAATTATTTAGTTAGTTAACATTGGTTTGGGGTGTATGTGTGTGTGTGTACTCCAACTAGTTTCCTTAAGGTTGCTTACAGGACCATGGGCACCTTGCCTGTAGTAAGTGGCTACTTGAGTAGGAAAACATTTCTTCTTCTGCCATCTATTAACTTTGTATAAATATTTAGGGATAGATGGGCTCCATGGCCCCTCCTCCTTCTGTGACTCGGTGTTGACAGGCTCCGTTTTGTATGGATCTTGGCCAGGTAATCACAGCTATTGCTAGTTCAAGAGTGCAACACCCACATCATACCTGCAAGTCAGCGTTCCACAGGTCTTCCCCAGCTTCTCCTGCTCATACTTTTTTTTAAAATCCCCCCCCCCCTTCTTTTTGGGTAAGTTTCCTGTGCCTTGGAGGCTGTGATATAGCTCTCTCCCTTATGGCTGGACATTTATTTATTCTCAGTACTTTGAGCAGTTACGAATCTTTGCAGTGGCCACTGAAAAAAGAAATTCTTCTGATCTATGGGCATAAACATAGTTAATTAGAAGGCCATTTTATGGACGCATCGTGGCAATTCAGCCAAACATCAGCAGTTGCTTTTTCCACTAAGGCCTATCCTATGACTTCCCTACCCACTGGCTCTAACTGGTTTACAATACCAGATGTGAGTTCCTTCCTGTGTGTGGGCATCCATGCCAATCAAGGCCTCATTGATGCACATAGGGCTCACAGCTGTCCCTGTGACTGCTGTGGTAAGACTGCTGATGACAGGCTGAAGCAGCCCGTCTGCTGACACCACGGGGCCTCCAGAAGGGAGGAAAGTTCCAGTCCAGTTCCAGAGTGATTTCTTTATGTTTGTGAACAAAGCCTGTGGCTTGCATGGGCTTTCTATGGGAAGTATCATGTAATTCTTATTCCTTTAAAAAATGATCAAAAATTTTTTTAATGTGCATTGGTGTTTTGCTTGCATGTATGTCTAAGTGGGGGTGTCAGAGTCCCTGGAACTGGAGTTATAGACAGTTGTGAGATGCCATGTGGGTGCCAGGAATCGAACCCAGGTCCTCTGGGAGAGCAGCCAGTGCTTGTAACTGCTGAGCCATCTCTCTAGTACCTGTAATTCTTATTCTTATTCATCTTATATGGCCACTGTTTCTTCTCTGTATTGTTCAAGATTTTTTTGTGTATTTTATTTTCTGCACTTTGAATATTTTATAAGTGTGTGAGAGTGTGGTGTGTGTGTGTTTCTTCAACCCTCTGTGGATCTGTGATTTGGTGTCCATCACTAATTTTGGAAACACTTTAACCATCGTTACTTCTATTGTTTCTTTGCCCTTTTAAAGTTCTCCATCTGCACTTCCAGGTACATGTATTTTACGTCATCTTCATAGCAACTTCTTCACACTGACTACATACTGTGTCCTGTTGGATTTGTTTGTTTGTTCTCATTTCTTTTCTCTTGGCATTTCAGTTTGAGAAACTTTCACTGGTGTATCTTTCAGTTCACTGATCCTTTCTCTGGCCATGTCTAGTCTATAGCTAAGTCCATCTATGCTTTCTTTGCATCTATTGGTTGTTTTTCTTTTTAAGATTTATTTATTTATTGTATATGAGCGCTTTATCTGCAGAAGAGCACATCAGATCACATTATAGATGGTTTTGAGCCACCATGTGATTGCTGGGAATTGAACTCAGGACCTCTAGAAGAGCAGGTGGCGCTCTTAACCACTGAGCCATCTCTCCAGCCCCTATTGGTGGTTTTGATTGCTATTATTTCCTTTTGGTTTTTACTTAGATTTCCTGTTTTTCAACTTATTCTTCATCTATTCTTGCATGCATAGTAATTTATACACATTATCTCATAATTCCAGAATCTATGTCATATCTAATGTTTCTCTTTTTAGATTGTGCCTTTAAAATATTTCTTGTCGTGTTTTTTGCATAATTTTAAAACCTTGAACATTACTTTCTCATTCCTGCTACCAGGATATTAGGGATTTTTCTTAGGTCTTCATCTTGAGAAAGTGTGGAGTCTTGGAAAACAAACTCCACAGATGCGTGAGGAGACAGTAGAGGGGAACACAGAGTGTCTCTGGTCTGTTCCTCACCTCCCACCTGCTGTAGAAGCTTCTGTTCCAGGTAGGCCACACTGTCTATCTGACTCCTGATTTCTTTCTTTGTTTTTTCAAGACTGGGTTTCTCTGTATAACAGCCCTGGCTGTCCTGGAACTTGCTTTGTAAGCCAGGCTGGCCTTGAACTCACACAGAGCCACCTGCCTCTGCCTCCCCTAGGCTTTGAAACTCTTGTTATGCAGCTTGCTTTTGGTGGAGTCTATAAGCACCTCCCAACTTTCCTTTCCTGATAGTATTTTCTTCCCTTCCAGCACAGGGAAGGTGAAGGCAGAATGTACTGTATAGGCACACAGTTTATAGCAGTTAGTGGGAGGAAAAGGCAGGAGAGTCAGGAGTTCAAGGTTACCCTAAGCTACATAGTGAGAATCAGGCCAGCCTGGGCTACATGAGACCATGTTTTAAAAATAAATACACATCTACATACATACATAAGTAAATACATAAGTAATACATAAGTAAATAAATACTTCAGAAGAAAAAAAAAGATAAGGAAGAAGGGAAAAACAGGAAGGAAAAAATTAAGAAAACAGGTGAAGATATGAACCATTGTGATTTTTAATTTGGTGGTGTACACACACACACACACACACACACACACACACACACACACACACACACACACAAATTATTTGTTCCCTGAGGACATTACAACAAATTACTCCAAATTTGGCAGCTTAAGCAATATTAGTTTAATCTTTCACACATCTGGAAGCCAGCGGTGTGAACTCCAGCTCTCACAAGGCCACCTCTTCTGAGGGATGTAGCCATTGAGTCTTCCTCGCTTTCCCTGTTTCTGCTGGCTCTGAACCTTGGCTTGTACTGTTCCATCCCAGTGCTTGTTCTACGGCTACGCGGCCTTCTCCTTGGTGCGTCCCCTTTCTTCTACCTCTCAGAAGATCGCTTGTACACGCGCAACCATTTCAGGCCTTGGGAGGCTGAGGCAGGAGGATAGCCAAGGCTACCGTGTGAAACCTTGTCTCAAAAAAATGAAAAACAAACAAACAAATAAACAAATGCAAAACAGCCATCAATGGATTGCTGTCCAGATAACTCAGGACATTACCTCAAGATGATTGAGCTAAGTACATCTGTACAGACTGTTTTCCCAGTTAGGGTTATAGCCATAGATTCTTGGGGTTAGGAAATGGAAGAGTCTATTTGAAGACCCCATTCAATATACTTTTTGGCATATCATGTATGCTGTTCATTCTGTGCCCCCAACTGTGTTGTTTCCTCTCTCTCTTAGACAGGGTTTTTCTTTCTTCCTTTAAAAAAATTATTTATTTATTTGTTTTATGTATATGAGTGCTCTGTTTTCATGCACACTGGAAAAGGAAATCAGATTCCGTTACAGATGGTTGCCGGGGATTGAACTCAGGATCTCTGAAAGAACAGACAGTGCTCTTAAGCGCTGAGCCATCTCTCCAGCACCCTAGACAGGATTTTTCTGTGTAGCATGGGACTCCAGAACTCATTGTGCACACCAGGATCCTCCTGCCTTTGCCTCTTAAATCCTGAGATTAAGGGAAGGAGCAAAGAAGATTTAAATTTCTTCCTCTTCCATATTCTTCCTATGGCTAGAAATGGCCAGGAAGGAGATGGGGGTCTGGGTGCGTGCCAGGTGTCTAGGTGTATTAGTTACTTTCCTGCTGCTGTGAGAAAACACTCTGATCAAAAGCAACTTAAGGAAGAAAGGGTTGGCTTTGGCTTATGGTTCTAGAGCGACAGTTCTGAACCTTCCTTATGCTGCGACCCTTTAATAGAGCTCCTCATGCTCTGGTGACCCCCAACCATAACTGTAATTTTGCTACTATTATGAATTGTAATGCAAATAACTGATGTGCAGGATATCTGATGTGTGACCCCTGTGAAAAGGCTGTTTCACCCCAAAGGAGTCACCACCCACAGGGTGAGAACCGCTGTTCTAGAGGGACAGAGTCCCTCATGGTGAAGGCATGGCATAGTGGCAGGAGCAGAACTCTGACAGCCCATATCCGGTGAAATACTTCCATCAGCAAGGCTGAGTCTCCTAAAGATGCCAAAATTACCTCCCAGAACCACACCAACTAGGCATTCAAATACATGAACCTTTTCAAGATATTTCTCACTTGAACCACCACATTGACCCCCGACCCACAAAGGCTCATGGCCATGTCATAATGAAAAATACGCTTAGCCCAACGTTTAAAATCCCCATAGGCTTTAATAGTCTCAACACTGTTTCACAACCTGAAGTCTCTTCTGAGGCTTAAGGCAATCTCTTAACTGTGACCCATCTGTTAAAACAACAACAACAACAACAAATTAAACATATAATGGCACAGAATATGTATTCCTACTCCAAAAGGAAGGGATGGGGCCATAATGGCGAAATGCTGGACCAAAGCTGTCTTAGTTAGGGTTTCATTGCTGTGACGGGACAACATGGCCAAGGCAACTCTTCTAAAGGCTAACGTTTCGTTGGGGCTGGCTTGCAGTTTCAGAGGTTCAGTCTATTATCATTGTGGTGGGAAGCGTGGCATCGTGCAGGCAGACATGGTGTTGAAGTTGCCAAGAGTTGTGTACATCTTTATCTGTGTGCCACCCTGGGCAGAGCTTATGCATAGGAAGCCTCAGAGCCCACCCCCAATGGTGACGCACCTCCTCCAATAAGGTCACACCCTCCAATGGTGCCACTCCCTATGGCCAAGCATTCAAATGGGTGAGTTTAGGGGGAGGGGGCAAACCTAGTCAAACCAACATGAAAGCAGGACAAACACCAGCCAAATCCCGTAGTTCCATGTTCAGTGTCTGAAGCTTCAATGTCAAAGGACTTAGCCAACTCCAGCCCCTCCAGCTTCACTGCCTGTGACTGAGGATTTACCGTCCATTGCTTCACTCAATGGCCTCTCCGAGCTTTCTCACAGGGACTCTGACCTTGTCACCTGTTGTCTGGCCTTGGCATCTCTGGGTAGCTGTGGAAGAAGAGTCTATGCTCCCCCTCCATCTGACACATCTTTCTTGTCTCCAAAATCAGTATCGTGTCATGGCACTACCATGTGTATCTGCTAGCTTAGGGTACACCCTCCTCGCTTGACTGCCGTAGCAGCAGCTTCTCTGTGGGGACACAGTTGCTTTTAGGCACAAGCAACTGCTTAGGCTCTCTTGCATACACTGGAGGCTTAGCTGGGTGGGGCCTTGCCCGAGGGCGCCTTTTCTATCTTTCCAGTGCAGACTAGGAAGCCTTTCTTCAAAGGTGCTAATCTTAACAATTACAGTGTCTTTTTCAGCACATGACCTGACCTAAGCTTCCTAGTGTTCTTTTTCCTCACCAAATTGTGCTTTTTCATTTATTTCTGCCTCTCTTGTTGCTCTTTTTTTTTTAAAGACCTGAATACAAGTGGTCAATAATAGCCATGCTATAGACTCAATATTATGTTGTCTTGAAAGCTCCCCTGCCAAGAAAATTAATTCATTCCCTTTAAATTCAGCCCCAAGTAAGTTCTCCAAGCATGGGACAAAGGCAGTTGGGATTTTACCAAAATATCACGTTTATGGTCTCTAGCCCAGTTGCTAAAGAGGCCTTGCTCCCCTTTGAAACCTCACAGGCTGGGTCTCCACTGTACACATTACATTACTCTTAGCACTTCCCTTCTAGGATCCCCCTAGACTCACCCATTAAGCTTACAGCATTTCTAGCCCAAAGTTCCAAAGTCTTCTACACTCCTTGAAAACATGGTATGCTGCCTTTTTCCCCAGCAACAGACTTGCTACTGCAACCAAGAACCCTCTCGCCTTCCTCGCCTCAAGCTGTGAGCCAGAACAAATCGTCCTCCCTTCTTCCTCCAAGTGCTGCTTGCTAAGTATTGGTCATACAGTGAGAAAAGTAACCAAAACAGAACAGGACAGGACCCGAACAGACGTAGACTCCACATGGGTTGGACATGACTTACTTACAGAGCCTGAATGTGGCCAGACAGTTCCTCTGTCAGTAATTCAAGCTGCAGAGTTGGAAGAAAAGAAGTTGTTTAGTAGTAGAAGTGCGGAAAAAGGAGGAGGGGGAGAGGGGAGGGGAAAGGAGGGTGGGGAGGAGGGGGAGAGGGGAAGGGGAAGGAAGGTGGGGAGGAGGGAGAGCCATAAGAGGAGACTGATGTCAAAGTGGGATTGTGTCCATGTTATTACAACTACAGATGAAGAGGAGGGGAAACTATGAGTAATGATAAGAAAAAATGATAAGAGAAAGAGCTACAAGAAGAAGAAGATCCCCAGTCCATACGAGATGCAAAGAGCAATCAAGTTCCTGGAGCTAATTCCAGGTCTAGAACTTAGCATTATCCTTCGTGTGTGTGTGTGTGTGTGTGTGTGTGTGTGTTGTTTTGTTGAGACAGGGTTCCCACACAGGCCAGGACGTCCTTGAACTCACTATATAGCTGTGGCTGGTCTTGAACTCTTTTTCCTTTTGCCTCCACCTCCCAAATGCTGAGATTACCGGCTTGCACCACCCATCTTGGCTTAAAACCTTTCTCAATACAAATTTACTGGGTCTTTCAGTATCCAAAATATCCAAGCTAGAATAATCTTTTCCCCACTCTATGACATGTTGAATTATGCTTTCTTTGTTCAGCCCACACTTCTGGCCAGAAAACACTTGAGATGTTAAATTATAACCAGAACAGGAAGTGTCTTGAATCCCCACCCTTCTGGAAAACTACTGTGCTTACCAAGCTGCCAGGACACCTATGCTGAAAACCTAGCCCTGGAAGTCCCGAGCTGCTCTACAAGGCTGGTGAGGCAAGGATGTGCTGGGGTCATGAGGAAGAAAGATCTTGCCACCCGTAGCACTACCTCCTGATGTTTTTCTTTACCATGTTTTCTCTCATTTGGAATCAGAATGTGGGGCTCCTGTGCTGTCTCCATTTCACACCCTGTCTGACAACATCACTTCCCAGTGACTGCACAAGGCACGAATAGAATGGGCTGCTCCTGCCAATACTTTGTCTATACTGATGCTAGTGTGGATTTTCTTCAGCACCAGTTTTCAAACGGGAGTGGAAGGAAGAAAGAGGAAAAAAGAGCTCATGCTCTTTGCTTGTAGGGCTACAGAGATGGGCCAGCAAGATGGGTCCTCAGGAAGTAAAGCATTTTATTGCCAAGCCTGATGACCTGAGATCAATCACCAGGACACACATGATGGAAGGAGACAACAGATTCCACAAGTACACACACGCACACACACACACACGCACACATACACACACACACACACACACACACAAATAAATTCAATATAAAAAAGAAAACTCATTCAAAGGCATATCAAATATAAGTATACAAACTTTGTTACAATTATCATTATTGTTACTACTACTATTAGTAGTACTATTGTGATTTTGGGGTTTTTTGAGACAGGGTTTCTCTGGGTAGCCTTGGCTATCTTAAAACTTGCTCTGTAGACCAGGCTGGCCTCAAACTCATAGAGACCTGTGCGCCTCTGTCTCCCAAGTGCTGGGATTAAAAGCGTGCGCCACCAGTGCCTGGCCTGTTGTTACTGTTATTGAGACCGGGTTTCACTATGTAGACCTAGCTGGCCTGGAGCTCACTAGATAGACTAGACTGGCCTCAAACTTGTAGCAATCCTCCTGCCTCTGTGTGTTCCTACTCTGAGTACTGGGGTTATTAGCATGCACTGCCATACCTGGGACTAATTAATACATAAAATAATGGGCTTTGTTACAACATCTTCACGCATCTCTATCATTTCACTTTCCTCCTCGTCACCCCAGCTATTGGTTCCGTTTTGTTATAGTTTGAACGCGAACTGTCTCCCGTTGGTCACCTGTTTGAACAACCGGTCTGCAGCTGGCAGCGGTGTTTTGGAAAGCTGCAGACACTTCAGGAGGTGGAGCCTGGGTGAAGAAAGGGAGTGGGGGTGGGGAAGGGCACAGTGAGTTTCCTTGTGCTCCTTCTTGGTTTCTTTGAGACAGGGTCTTACTAGGTAGACAAGGATGGCTTCAGACTCCCAGAGCTCCAGCTGCCTGTGCCTCTTGAGTGCTGGGATTAAAGGGGTGAGCCACTACCACCCAGCAATTGAATCCCTTCTTAAACTCTAAAACCAAACAAAACCTTCCTCCTTAAAGCTGCTTCTTGCTGGACATTTGAGGACTGGCGTTTTTTGGTTGGTTGGTTTGTTTTTCAAGACATGGTTTCTCTGTGTAGCCTTGGCTGTCCTGGATTCACTTTGTAGACCAGGCTGGCCTCGAACTCACAGTGATCCACCTGCCTCTGCCTCCCAAGTGCTGGGATTAAACGTGTGCGCCACCACCGCCTGGCTGAGGATTGGCTTTTTGAATCCGTTTCCTAATATACCTCAGGCTGGCCCTCACCCTGTGTAGCCAAGGCTGGCCTCTAACTCATAATCCTCTTGCATCTATCCGCACACGCTGGGATTTCAGGTGTGATCCACCATGTACATCAGAACTATCTTAGTTACTGTCATTTTCATCCCTCGGTGCTGACTGCTGTTTATACTTCGACTTTGTGGAATCTCTTGTTATATAATCAAATCCCCCAATGGGGGAATTTGCCTACATCATTTCAGGTACAGGGCCACACACAGGTCATTCTTTATTAACAGAGTTTCTAATCCCACTGCCCGTCTGAAGAATGTGATGATGTAATGTGTTATTGCTCCTGCAAAGCTGGGAATAACCTAGGAGATTTGGAGATGCGGGAAAGAACACGGATTTCTGCCTGGCCAAGTCTGTCATTGCCAGTGCTGCCTGGAGCCTTGTGCTGGCCCAGCAGGGAAGAGATTTCATAGGTCAGAGCCACCTGTCTTCCACATGGGCCTGATTTAGCCCAAGCTTGCTTTACACGTTAGAAATTAAAGCCTCCGCAGTTTACAATGCTCTCCAAATGCTACACCAGTTGTGGCTGACAGAGCAAGTATTGTACATTCACTGAAAGTATGGTCTTTTTTTTTTTTTTTAAACATAGAATTCTTAAGGAGGAAGGGTTAAGTTTTGGCTCATAGCAGACGACTTGTTTGTGCAATCGGAGATGAGGTAACATCAGACATAGAAGGCTGGTACATAAAACATGAAACTTGGGTCTGGAGAGATAGCTCAGGAGGTAAGAGCATTTGCTGCCCTTGAAAAGGACCAGGGTTCAGTTACCAATACCTATGTGGTGGCTCACAAGCATCTGTAGCTCCTGCTCCAGGGAATCCAACACTCACTTCTTAATTCTGGCCTCTGTGGGCACTAGGAACACACATCATGTGTATACACACATGCAGGCATGCACACATGCACATAAAATAAAAATAAATAAATCTCAAACAAACAAAAAATGTAAACTTTTCTTTTTCTCTGCAGAGGGTATATATCCAAATAATGATTAAAAAAAAAGCATAGGAAACATAGCCCAGTTACATAGCAGTGAGCCATGTGGGCAGACAGACAAGAATAGAGCCGTGAGGGCAGAGAAGGAGGGGGCGGGGGCAGAGAGAACAGGAAGGAGGAGAGAGAGCTGGAACAGAGATTAAGAGCTGGGGTCGAGGAGTCCTTATTTCCAGCACACATCTGACACACTTGTTGGCAGCAGATGATGACGTAAGTAATTGCAAGCCAGCTGAATCACCTGTGTGCTAACACCTACATTTTGTTTGTTTGTTTGTTTGTCTGTTTTCTTCATTGTGTCCCCTGATGAGCCCAGACCATTCATTCTGATCAGGCTCAATTTCCAAAACTGTCTTCTTTGCATTTTATAAGTCACTGGAGAAATGCTTCCTACCCTATATTCTGTTTTGTTTTCTCCTAGAATCTCTGGAGTCTTTTCTTTCACATTTAAGTTTGCAGTCATTACTTAGTTTGTCGTACTGTGTTTTTTGAGACAGAGTCCACTCTTTATCTCTCAGGCTGGCCTTGAACTCTTGGCAAGCCTTCTGCCTCCACTTCCTGATGGTTGATATTTTTCAGGTATAAGCCACCAAACCTGGCTCATTTGTTCTTTAGTCATAAGTGAGAAAAGGGTTTATTCTTGACTTAAGTCTGAATGAAGGAAAGCAGGTAGCACTGCTGTGCTCATTTCTCTCTGATGCTGACTGTGGGTGTGGTGTGACCAGCTGTCTCAGGCTCCTTCCTTGATTTGCCCCCAGATGATGTACTCTGGCCTGGAACTGATCGTGCCTGCACGCTGTGCAGAATGAAGCTCACAGACTCTGGACACAGAACATTCAACCAGCAATTTACTAGAGAGAAAATAAACAAAAAAAGAAGAAATTCCTGCTGGTGAGAAGGGGTCCAAGCATAGAAAAACCATCCAAGTGGGCAGGTCTATGAGTTCATTAAGGGACACGGAGGAGGTGAGGGAATTAGTACAAACGGCACCTTTCTTCCCCACAGGCACAGCTCTTCACAGTCAATGCTGATGAGAGTGAGGGAGGGCGAGGCCCCGTGCATGGCTCGGCACCTTTGCCTCTTTTGGAAGACCCAACTTCAGAGACGCTAAGGAGACTTTTGTGGCCACTGCAGCGTCTTAGCCTTCTTCTTCCGTCATTTCTTTCCACACTTTTTCCCCCCTCAAGACAATGTCTCTGCAAACCATTCTGAGTCTTCATCCCTGAAGAGTGACCATAGCAGAGCGTGTTACAAGCTGGACATATTACCTACCTTTGGAGACTGGGCTTTGATAAATCTTAAGAGTCTTTCTCAAAACAGCTCTTGAAGATGAGGGAGATGGCTCGATGGAGGATGGTACCTGCTGAATGCCTACCAACCTGGATTCAGTTCCCCAGGGCTCCACATGTCTGACAGAGAGAACCAACTGCCACAAGTTGTCCTCTGAACATACATAAGCTGTGGCACGCGCGCTCGAGCACGCACACACACACACACACACACACACACACACACACACACACACAAATAAACGTAACTGGGGATGAGGGTGGGGGAAGCAGCTCTTGAAGTAACTACAAAAAAAATGAGAGTTACAGGGAAGTTGAAATTCATTTTTCACCCCTGTTCTGAGCTGTTATTTTCATGTCAACACATTAAACCTCAATGTTTGGGTAGCCAGGACAGACAGGGAGAGACATGCCTGAAGAAAAGCACACAACGCTAATAAAAAGATCTATTTAATCCAAGGACTTGAGCAAAGCCCACCTAAATTGTTTATCCCTCATTAGCCCAAGGGGTTTCTACATAGAAAGAAACCATGTAAGTGAGTCTATCCCAGAAGAGGAAGATTTTTCTAAATTAGCAAGCAAACAGTCAACTTTGCACATACACAGAGATGCCAGAAAGAATTCGGCCAGGTGGGCCTTGCCTGGTTTCTATCAGCACTCATATCTACACAATAAAATATGTTACTGCAGAAACCCAAGAGCAGATGGGGTCAGCAAGCTTCCAGAGAGCCAAACCCCTGGAGGTCCCCGGAGGCGAGCAAGAGTTTGGCAAGGAGAAGAGAAGGAATGGGTTCAAAGATGTAGACAAGGTGGGTACTGAACATATAGCTGTAATTGTAAAGAAAATGGGAAAGGTGCACTGAGGGCAAAATCACACCCACTGAAGACTCTAGCTTGTGAAAACGGATATTCATGTGAAAGATAGCCTGTGTTGAGAATGCCACTGAAGAATCTACCTGATCAAAACCAACCACCTAGACAAGGGTTTTTCCAAGCTCAGCCAGCAAGGAACACGGGGGCCTCTACAGATTTGGCAGAAGGGGACCTTATTGCATATTGGGCAGGCAGCAGAACCTGGCAATGCCATCCACATGATACTGGTTTTGCAACTGTGCAAAATGTAACTGTTGTAGGGACATAGGGCTTGCATCAAGATTAGATTATAGACATTCACTGAGGTCAGCCAGCATATGGCAGGTTCCGCTTGTCTAAGAGGCCATTGCATAGTTCTATGAAAACCAAGCACAAATTGAAATGGAAAATAAGTATATTAGATATGACAGGCCCTTGGGACATCTACTGATGAAAACTGTAGGTACAGAATAGAATGGTTCAAGAGAGAGGACATGCATGTTACAGGCAGCAAAGCCATAAGGATGGAGCACAGATGAGGCTACAACCAGCCCCAGATGCCAGACATGAAGCTGCATGGTTCGCTATTTGCCATAGCATGTTTTGGGCTTACTCCAGTAAATCTTCCCTTCCTATCCTCCCATCCTTCCCTTTTTAAACGACTATGTTTTCATGATATATTGAAAGGTAGAAACTGAACTTTTGCTCTTCCAGGGACTCATAGTTAGGAGAATGTCCTGAAACTCAGAAGAGACTCTGGACTTTGGGGCCTCTGAGCAATGTTAGGGCCATTAAGATCCGAGGGGCTCTTAAAGATGAACTAAGTGCATTTTGTGTCATGATATGTCCCTTTGGCAGCCAAGCATGAAACATTATAATTTAAAAGTGATGTTCTGGGATGTCAAGTTGGCAACAGGTAGATTTGTCATGACCGATCTTCATTGTCAACTTGAATAGACTTAGAATCATGTATAGACACAAGTACAGGCACGCATGCCTGTGAGGCTGTTTCCTAAGCAACTTAACTGAGGAAGGAAAACTAAACACAAATGGCACCACCCCATGGGTAGAATCCAGACTAATTAAAAGGAATGAGGGGGAAAAGGCAAGCTCAGCCTGAGCCTCCATCCCTCTCTGCTGCCTGATTCCCAGCGTAATGTGACTCAGCTGCCTCCCACTCCTGCCACTACAGATGGAGTCACCAAGCCTGTCCCACACTGATGAACTCTACCCCCAATCTTTGAGCCAAAACAACCCCCTTCCTTCCTTAAACTGCTTTTGTCAGGCATTTTGTCCCCGTAATGAGAAAACCAACTATTTCACCCTCTGTAAGCAGGGAAAATTTAGAGTGTCTACGACTCATCTTTGGGAAGGAGTTATAAGCCAGGAACAAATTACAACAAACCGTATTATATATCATGATTCATATCTTAATATGAGATCTATTGGTTCTGAGGTAATAACATGTATTTATGTATGCTTTAGTCATGCCAGAAACACAACAGAGAAAAAATGATTTTATCCCAGGAAGAAATTCTTTAATTCATTCATTCCTTTCCCAGCTCTTTTTTTTTTTCTTTTCTTTTCTTTTCTTTTTTAGCTGAGTAGGCTAGGATGGTCTCAGATTCATTGAGGATGACCCTGATGCTCCAGCCACTTTCTTCCATGTGCTGGGATCTCAGGTGATTTCAGCTGTGTGCTCCCATTCCTGAGTAAAGAAGTTTCACTCAGAAGACAACTGACTGACTCTAGAGAAAGTGAGCCAGGGTGGGGGTGGGTTACACAACATGGCATGTCTACCTGTTCTATAACACTTTCCTAGGAGATGGAAATATCCCATTCTCAGTGAAGCTCCTTAAGCAAGAAGGTAATGAAAACAAAACAGCTTTTGGAAGTTCCTGAAGCTGATCAGATTCACTAGACCCCCCCTCCCCGCCAGAGTAAGCAATAAAAGCCAAGAGGCCCTCTCAGAAGAGCAGAGCCAAGCTGCAGAGAAGACTCATTAACCGGGCCAGCTGCCTGGAAAAAGCAAAAACCAGCCAAGCGAGATTTGGACCAATTCAGTCACTCAGAAGGGACAATTCTCTAACCTGCCGACTTGCCTGCAAGCTGTGCAAAGTGCTCCAGGTTCCCAGCTTCATGAGCTGGCACACCCCTGCTGGCCTGGGTAGGTCTTGGTGATGCAGCTGTCTTTGAGTCATTTCTGCTCATGTAAGTAACCCCAACAAAACTCATTGGTTCACAAAGTTGGACGTTGGTGGAATGCATGCTTTGATTTGTTGTGGGTTCCCTACCTGGGATGAGTAGATGTGTGTGTTGCCATCTCCCCAGAAAAAGTTTTGGCACGTACCACTGCCATCATCAAATGGGACCAATGTTAACATAGTGGAGGCAGCTCCACTAGCCTGCCTCTGGGTTGCTTAGCAACCTCTAATGTATCACCTGTTGCTGGGTGTGTGCCAGACTTTCAGCTGTGCTCCAGATGTTAAAGGACCAATCTGTTGCTGCATTCACACACGCTCAAGATCTCTCTCTCTCTCTCTCTCTCTCTCTCTCTCTCTCTCTTTCTCGGTTTCTCTCTTCATCCCTGTGTCTGGGGTGTCTCCTCCCCCCATCCCCACCTCTCTCTCTCTTCCATTGTCTCTCTGTCTCTGTCTCTATCTTCATGGTCTACTCAGGCCCTGACTCCTTTCTCCAAATAAATCTCTTTATATCAGATCTGTTGCATGGCTTCTCCCTCTCCCTCTCCCTCTCTCTCTCTCTCTCTCTCTCTCTCTCTCTCTCTCTCTCTCTCTCTCCATATATATATATATATATATATATATATATATATATATATATATATATTTTTTTTTTTTTTTTTTTTTTTTTTTTTTTACCAGCCTCTGCCTTCCCAGTGCTGGGAGACATGTGCCACCATGCCCGGCTCTCTCTATATTTTTAAATACAAAGGCTAGATAGATAAGATAGACCTTAAGAATATTATTAAAATGCTTTAGGTCCTGTACCTTTTTAATCCCCAAGTTCTGCTCAGCCCCAGCATTTGTTATCCATTCATTGACCTCTACCTAAGGCCTTACTGGCATTCTTAAGAAGCAGAGGACTGAAGAAGAGGAAATAAAAGGATGAAGAAGAGTAGGGGGGTGACGGAGGAGGAAAAAGGAGGAGAAAGAGGCAAAGATTCTTCTTCGGTGGTTTGGATACAATATGCTGGCACCAATGTCTTCAGTGGTGTGGTGCACTCCTCTCCGGGGTGGGCTGAGAGAAGAAAGAAGACACCTGTGAATAGGCAAGAGCTCAAACAAGGCACCCAGTTGTTTCTTTTGGTTTCAAAGTGAGGTTTTCAGAGGAGGGGGAAATCTATATCCAGAATAGGTAGTGGCTAATGATTTGGGCCACAGAAGAGTATCAAAACCCAGAATGACCTTACATAAATGAAAACAATGAAAAGAACAAAAGGAACATTGTAAAAAACAAAAGTGTAGCTAATGACTTCAGATCAACTAGAGAAAACAAGAGCAAGATATAATTAAAAAAGAAGGAGAAGAAATTTAGGAAAAGAATCCTGGAAAGTAAAATAATTGTAACAACAAGAAGAGAGTGATTTGGCTCAGTGGGCAATGGTGCTGGCTGTCAAGCATGGCCACTTGCGCTCACCCTCAGGACTCACTTGGTGGGAAGGGAGAGCCAGCTCCCACAAATTGTCCACTGACATCTATCTATACTGGTGCCAAGGCATATGCGCGCGCACGCACACACACACACACACACACACACACACACATACACACACACACACACACACAAATACATAAGTATACAAATAAAGTTTACAAAACAGAACAGGCTAACAACACTTAGATAGTCAATAGAAATGTCAAACGCTAATGTTGACTGAAATCTCCCAGGACTGAGAACAGTGGTAGAAAATAAGAAAACTGGAGAATGATTCTGGGAAGCTCAAAATCCAAAGAGGGCGGGAAGGAAGAAGGACATGTCTACGCAATAACGAAGCAGTGCTGCCCAGAACTACAGTGCAGGCACGTCATACAGGGAGCTCAGAATCCTAGTGTGGCAAGGAAGAGGCTGGGGAGTTGGCGTGGCCACAAAAGTGCTTGTCGCACAAGCATTCAGGCCTAAGTTCCAGCCCTAGGACCTGCATGAAATGCTGGGTGTCAGGGTGAAGATAGTTGGGTCCCCAGGGCTGGCCTGGTGGCCTTAACTAATTGGTGAGTGTCCTGCTCTGGGTTCTGAGGGAAGGACAAGGTCTCTGCAGAGGATGAGTTTCGGCTTCTCAGCAGCAGCATATCAGCCTCTGAAGGCCTGAACTTGAGCTGCTTTTCAGAGGCACCTTCAGCAAGTCAGTTCCCGCACACTGAAGCCTCCATTCTGATGCAGGTGGTGTGCCTTCAGACAGGCTACTTCAAAGCCTGGGTGCCATCACTCTGGATGGAACTCATGCCAGATACAATGGCTCTGCTAAAATTCTCATACAGGTGAGTTTCAGGTTCAAGGACTTCTAGCCTCCACAGTCAGGTATATGTGTGCGCATAAACACTTACACACTCACACACCCCTCGATATAGTAACAAAGAAGATGGTAATAATGTTGCCGATGATCGTGGTGGTGGTGGTGGTGGTGGTGGTGATGACGGTGGTGGTAACAATACGGCACACCAAAGAACATTGTCCTGTATTTTCATAAAACCAAAGAGTGCAAAGCCATCCTCAAAGACATTCCCTTCTCTGGGGTGAGATGGCCACAGACACATTTTCTGCAAATGTTATTGTCTTTCATCTAAAGCCACGATATTTTTTCTGTCCTTTCCCCTTTAAATTCTACTCCCCATAAAATAAGCCAAACCTCCCCCTCGCCCTCCCTTCCCCCATCTTTGGCATAAAAAAAAAAATTACCAGATTCAGGAAATTCATTAAGAGAACAGAAGTCTCAAAGGATAGGTCTGGAGGCATGAGTAATGCAGGGAATAAATCACAGCCTCCTTACGCTGAGGTTCATAACTCAGTTGGAGTATAAAGGTGTCTTTCATTTGAAAGGCTATTATTCGTCATACGCCAATGAAAACACTATGGGATATTGATAGCCAGCCTTCCTTTTCTCTTCAAACACCACAGTCCCCTTGACCTGAACAGATGGGCTCCTGTGATAAACAGAACAGCGTTCCAAGGAGCCGATGGTGACATTGACATTCTGTCCCAGTGTTCCTAAGCTGTGCTGTCCTCCCAACTAGGACTAGCCTGGAGCCGTATTTAAGATCCAAATGATAAGCAGGCAGAGGATACTTCCGGTCATCCTGCACTCCAGCCATTCTTTATAACAAGAAGGAGCTAGATGATCTCCATCAAGGAGGGATTCTGGAGAAAGCAAGGGAAAGGAGGATCCAGCCCCTCCTTCCCGGTGTCATCTGCACTGATGGCTCAACAGTGATGGCGGCTGTGCATCTTGGTTCCCACAGGATCGGGCTGGTTTTCCTTGTGCTAATGCAACTGTAATAAAGAGTGCATGTATGTACACACACACACACACACACACACACACACACACACACACACACACACACACCATTTCTACTTCAGGTGCCTCCTGACTGGCTTCTTCAGAGGCCTCCATTTTCTCCAACATCACCAGAAGCAATGGCAGCCATCACTGAATTTAGAAATTCTCTGAAGGAATGCCAGGCAGTATTTGCTGTCACCTGCAGTGCTGAGAACTCAGGTTGGGATGAACTTACACCTGAGCTCCCTTTGTCATGCTCTTGCAGAAAAGAGCTGTCACTGTCAGCCGACAAACCACAGTAAACAGCTCACTTTGTTCCAGTGACGCCGGCTGAGGTATTGAGAATAGGTTCAAAACCAAGCCCATCCTGCGCGCGCCTGTGTACACCCGTCTGAGGGCGGTGCTTTTCCCTCTCTGCCCCTCTGCCTTCTCATTCATTTAAACTCTGCTCAAGAAGGACTGCTCCCAAGTGCTTGCTGTGCATACCTTTAAGTACCCAATCCTCAACAAGTGTTTACTGTGCTCCAATCCCTAGGCAGCAAGGCTGGGGATGGTATGTGGCAGGGTAGAGGGATGTGGCAGGCAGATTCTTGTTCTTACCAGTCTTTCAGGTGACTTCCCATGCCAAAGAGTATGGGACCCACCGGGGCCTTCTTTTTGTGTGGTTGGGTTTCTCCCATATTTTTTATAAATTAATTAATGTATTCACTTTACATCCCGATCTTAGCCCCCTCCCTCCTCTCCTCCCAGGCCCACCCTCCCCTCCCTATCCCTCCTCTGTTATTCCTTGGAAAAGGGGAGCCCCCCTACCTACCCACACCAGCCTATTAAGTCTTAGCAGGACTGAGTTCATCTTCTTCCCCTGTGGCCTGGCAAAGAAGTTCCATCAGTGGGAAGTGATCAAAAGCAGGCAACAGAGTCCATGTCCGAGACTGACCCTGCTCCCCTTCCTAGTGGACCCACATGAAGCCTGAGCTGCCCATCAGCTACATCTATGTAGGGGACCTAGGTCCAGTCCATGCATGGTCCTTGATTGGTGCTTCAGACTCCACAAGCTCCTGTGGGCTCTGGGTTAGTTGGCTCTTTTGGTCTTCTTGTGGAGCTCTTGACACCCCTAGGTCCTTTTATCCTGCCCTACCCCCACTTTGCCACTAGACTCTTTATGCTTTGCCCAGTGTTTGGCTGTGAGTCTCATCATCTGTTTCAATCTGCTGCTGGGTGGAGGCTATCAGAGTTGTTCTCTGACAGGACATTATGCATAGTGTCATTAATAGTCAGAGATTGGCTCTATTTCATGGGGTGGGACTTGGCTTGGGCCAGGCATTGGTTGGACATTCCCTCAATCTCTGCTCTATCTGTTCTATCTTTATTCCTGCATGTCTTATAGACAGGGTAAGTTTTGAATAAAAGTGTTTGTAGGTGGATTGGTGTTCTTCCTCCATTAGAAGTCTCATCTAGTTAGAGGATGTCCTCTTCAGTCTCAATGGCCCACTGGGGCTTCTTTAAGCAAGAGAATATAGAGGCCAGGAATGCAGTTCACAGGTCACTGGTAAAGAGCATGCTTAGCCCATGTGAAGCCCTGAGTTCAAGACTGACTATGCAATTGTATCAAATTTTGATTTAGAAAGAGTATTAAAATGGCAAAATTTTTGACAAAGGGATTCATTTATGTGAAGGACTCAAGAGAGAAGGCCTTATCTCAAGTTCATGGGTAAGAAAAAGCAGACTTCTTCTAGTGGCTTAGGGACCTCAAGTATGACTTCAGTATGACTTCAAGGCAAGCAGTCCTCAGCTTGTCACGTCACTGAGCCAGGGCATCTGACTGGAAGGTGTTTTCCCTCTCCAGGGTACAGCTCAGGTGTTACAGGAAGGAGAAACAGGTGACCCAAATTCCAAGGAATAGTGACCAAATAAAGCAAGTATAGTCAGCCCTCATGACATTGCCATGGGATTTATGTCTTTGTAATTTCGACAATTCCAAATGTTACTGTATCTGAAACTGCTTTAAAATTCCTTGTCTGGAGGAAGGAGAGTGGGTGGACCAAGTTTACCCTTTCCCAAAATTTTCTCCTGTGAAGGATATTCAATGGTGTCACACATGAAAGACATGCGGACTTGGGGGTGGGGAGGTGTCAAGAAAGAGGCTCATGAAGTTCACAAGAGAAACGTGAGAACCAGAAAGCTGACGAGTACCATTCTGGGCATGATGTGAGCAGTAGGCAGTTGCTGGGGAGAGGAGACATTTCAGAAGTGCAGCTAACAGCAAGTTGCCCAATGAGTTCCATGCATGCAGCTATTGCGAGTCATCATGTGTGCCAGGGTGGGCTTTGCAGTGATGCCGCTGCCTGTAAGTCATTCATGTTTCTGTAAGTGACTCCAATGAACTCAGTGCTTCGCCAAGCTGGACCTGGGCAGAACCATGTCTCTGTCCATCATCGTCCTCTGTGTCTGGGGGGTGAATAGAAAGAGACCCCAAGGAAAAGTAATACAACGTGAAATGTGGTCTCTAAGAAATGCGGATGAATGGTGGTTATAACTTGCTACTGTTTGAATGTGGCCCTCGCCCAAGGCTCATGGGTTAAAGGTGTGGTCCCTAGATCAAAAACTGGGAGACAATGGAGTATGTAGGGAGTGGGGCTTAGTGGAAAGACGTTAGCTCACTTATCCCTTAAATAGAACAACTGGTATCCCACCCTTTCATCTTTCTGTTTCTTGGCCACTTTGAGGTGAGCAGGATACTCTGCTGTGTGTTGCCAGCATGAGGTTCTAAGACACCACAGGCCCTACATCAACAGGCCAACTATGCATGGACTGAAACCTCAAAAAAACTATAGCCTAAAATAAACCTTTCCTCCTTATAAGTTGATCAATTCTAGTATTTTGTCATAGCAATGGACAGCTAAGTAACACATAGCTGGTTTCTTTATTATCAATAGTTAAGACAGCACTTCCCAGGACTGAGAAAGGATTTGTGGTTTGACTAAGGACATACTGCCTTAAAAAGCAGATCTGAGGTTTCAACTCTTGTCTTTCTGGGTCTAAAAATCAAGTTTGGGCTTGGGTGTAGCTCAGTGGTAGAATATTTGACTTGCATTCTTGAGGCCTAGGACTATGAAAGAAACAAATTCAAACCTACTCACAGTTTACTTCCTCATACCGACTCCCCTGACATGAGTTCCTCTGTCACTATATATAACTTTATATAACACTATAAATTTATATATAGTGAACCTAAGTTCAGGTTGATCCCAATCTCTCTCAAAAGGAACCTGCTGAGAGGGCTAGAGAACGGCTCTTCAATTAAGATCACTTGCTGCTCTGGCAGAGATCCCAAGTCCAGTTCCCAGCACCCATGTTAGGCAGTCCACAACCTTCTGTGACTCCAGCTCCAGGGCACCTGATGCCTTCTTCTGGCCTCTAGTAAGCTGTGTGCATGATAGCAGAATGGAGTTGGGGGATGTTACTTAGAGGTAGGTAGAGTGATTGCCTAGCAAGCACAAAGCCCTAGGTTTAGTCCTCAGAACGACAAGTGGGAAGGAAGAAGCAATAGTGGCCACTAGCTCCTAGAAAGGATAAATAAGGAATAGGGTGAGCTGGATGAAGGGTATCAAAGCACAGTTACATGTAAGGAATATATTGTGATGTGCCAGACCACAGTAGGATGATGAGAGGTCACAACGATTCATTATGTATTATATGGGTATATATTATGGAGACATAAGGAGAGAGGATTTTTGAAGCTTCCCATTTCCCACCAAAAAGGGGGCGGGGGAATCAAATTACCTCAAACTGGCCAAGTGTTCATCAGCTCTCTGCTACGCTAACAAATCACTTGATATAAATAGTGTACAGGAAGGAAAGACTTGCTTTGACTTACAGTCCATCCGCATTTGGGCCCATCGCTATGGGCCTTGGCAGCACCGACCACTGCAGGAGCACATGATAGCTATGGTCCTCGAGAGTCTGCTCCAATGTGCAGACTCAGCACGGAGAAGGACAGTGCCAGCCTCCCCAAAAAGCCCCATCTAAAGAGTGGTGTGGTACAGAATTTAGCCTGAGGTGGGTCCATCTCATTGCCACTGGAGGATGAAGGGTCAGAAGAAAATAGGACCACACTGCACATGATTTGAGCTCTAATATGACACTGGAATGGTCAATAAGCAGGCAGGGACTGCTGTGCAGACCAAGGCAAGACTCATAGAGGTTGAGTCAGGCTCTCCCTAAAAATGATTACTGATTATGTAATTTTCCCCTCCCTAAATTCTTTGTGGGATCAGATCCACCCATGTGGCTTATAAATATCTCTCAATACCCAGTGAGTGAAGCAAGCATTTTTTAAGGATCAGAGATTAAATGTCTGTAACTGACACGTTAGGACCAGAACACTCAAGTGTTAATCAGAGCTGTTAAGTAAACGTTTCAAGAATTCTTTTGCACACAAACATCCCATCAGCGATGAAGTGGACATGACAGATCTAGCCCGGAGACACTCAACGGAAAGACTTGTCAGCCTGACTCATCTGTCATCCAAGAAACATTCCAAGAGGACTGTGCACCCTACACGCCGCGACATGAAAAGATCGGTCCAGCGTCATCCATCAACGCCTCTTGGAAGCATCGCAGGCTCAAATGCGTGGCATTACCCTGAGCTCCAAGAACGAACTCAAAAACTGAATTTCAACTCTCAGCTAACACCTGATTTCTCCAGAGCATCTGAATTCCTAGAGGTGGGAAGAGGGACATGACAGCTAAATCCCAGCATTGAAAACAAGACAAGAGTGAATGTGTACCTAACTCAAGGGTGTATCTATTTATCAGTCATCATCAGTCATCAGGTAATCCTGTTTCACCTACAGGCCAACGTAGACTGTCTGCCTAGGGAGCAGCCCTGGTGTCTGGGTACCTCCCTGTGGTATTCAGGTCGAAATGACCTCTTTGAATTATTAGTCAGACACTATTGTTCTTAAGATGAATACTCCATCTGTGACACGTGACCGCTAGACTAGAAGTTCTGACCTACTGCAAAACACACTTAATCATCATTGATTGCATCTTGGCATTGGGGAGGTAGGAGCCATTATTCAGCCCAGAAAAAGCCATTCCTAATAGGCTGAAGAGCCCAGGAGCCAACGTATCACCAGTGCTGTTACAGGTGGTTGTGTGAGCGAACTTCCCAATGGATGCATTGCATGCCTGTAGGGGGCAGGGAGCTTGCCCTAACTCAGACCCAAGAAAGAGATGTGAAGCTGAGATGAACCATGCATGGATTGTATTGGGGGAAGGCGCATGTGAGAGATAAGGAAGGGAAACTAGAGAGAGGCTGGAAGAACCCTCACAGCATGACTACGACCCTGAGGAGAGAGGGGAGGCTGTGCGGAAGTGCTCTGGTGTCCTTAAAGGAAGGCTCGTGACTTGTGAGGTCACACCTGTAATGGAGCGCTTGGGCGGCTGAGGCAGGAGCACTGATGTGAGTATGAGGCTGGACTGGGCTAAGTCCAAGCCAGCCTGGGCTTTTTAGTGAGAAAGAAGAAACAATAAGGGAGGAGAGAGAGGGGGGAGGGGAAGGGAGAGGAGAGGAGAGGAGAGGAGAGGAGAGGAGAGGAGAGGAGAGGGAGGGGAGGGGAGGGGAGGGGAGGAGAAGGGGTATCAGAGCAGGAAGGAAGGTTCAGGAAGGCCAGACAGCTAGAGAGACATCCCTGCCATTTAGAACTGGCTTGATGTTCCCCTGTCACCGCCTGGGAGTGGGAGCCCTGGAGACATACCTCTCAGCATACATAAACAATAGATTTCCGAGCCTACCTGCTGGGTTCCCTGGTCAGGTGCAGTTCCCCAGGTTGGAGGTCTGTGAGGCATGGTCTTGTGGTTGCCTCAGAGCAGCCTACGAATCAAAATGCCACCGGAACTAAGAATAGGGCAGCGTGTGGCTACCATACAAACTAAATTTATATTGGTGGCTGGTGAGAAACAAAAGCCACAAAGAGAGATGTGTTATGGGGTTTCTCTCAGAAGAAGGGGAGCAGAGCTGGGTATGGGAGCAAAGACCTGTAATTCTAGCACTTTGGAGACTGTGGCAGGAGGGTCATGAATTACGGGAGAGGTACATGTAAGACAGTTACAGGCCAGCTAGGCTAAATAGTGGATGTCATCCGAGGAAACCATAGCCCCCAGACAGCAGCAACATCAAAAAGACTGAGAATATAGCTCAGTGATTGGGCTCTTGCCTAGCGCTGGAGGGTGGGGCTTATATTCTAACAGTGAGGAGAGAGACGGGCAGTGATTGACAGTTCATACCCTACCTGTGAGCTTAGTCCACCCTTGTGCTGACTCAGCACACAGAGCCAAGCAAAGCCTCTCATTGGCCACTTCTCCCCAGTCGTCAAAATTGCTTCCAAGGCTGGTAATGGCTACAGTTTGGACCTCAGCCCCAACATAAGAAGAGACTCAGACTTTAGCAGATGGGGGATTTTATAATATTTCTTCCCAAAGAACCATTCATCTGTTGGCTATGTTGCTCTGAGTGGAGTGTGGGTAAATTCGTGTGAAAGTCCTGGGTATCTGCCTATTAATTTTTATAATATTCCACTAACAAAAATACAAGCCAAACTCTGACCAAAATTGATCTGTAGAAAATCAAACACTAATGGAAATTCACTACTTGATAAATATGGCATTTTCCAATTAGTAGGGAAAAAGTCATTTTATAAATTATGTTAACTGGTTGCCATTTGGTGAAATTTTTTTTTTGAATTTTTACCTAAGAAGTTATATCAGAATCTATTTAGGATGGATTAAAGATCTGGATGTTAAAAATAAAAGAACTTGGGGGCAAGGAGCGTGCTCAGAGGTTAAAAGCACTTGTTGCTCTTGCAGAGGACGGTGGTTCACAACCCTCCAGATCCCAGGGTCCAATGACCTCTTCTGACCCTAGCAGGCACCAGGAATGCACATGGTGTATATACATACATGCATGCATACATACATAGATACATACATACAAGAAAATACTCGTACAAGTAAAATAAATAAATTATAAAATACTTTAAAGAGAGAAGCGGGGAAGAGAGAACTTGGTGGCTGGAGGGATGGCTCAGTAGTAAAAGCACATGCCGCTCTTCCAGAGGACCTGACATCTCTTTCCAGCACCCACATGGTGGCTCACAAACATCTGTAACTCCAGTTCCAAGAGATCAGAGGCCCTCTTCTGTCCTCTGAGAGTAGCAAGCACAAACATAGTGTACACATCTGCAGGCAAAACACTCATATACATAAAATAAATAAACTCATCATTTAAAAAACAAATAAAAGAGCTGACAGAAAATTGTAAGCACAAGGCAGCTGGGAAGTACTTCTAAAATGTAAAGCAAACTTCAGATGCCAGGAAAAGATCAAAAAATTAATTTGATTTTAAAAGTTCACTGACGCATGGGAAAATACCTTAATCAGAAGTAGAAAAATAAACTGTGAAAGAAAGTTTGCAATTCCTGTTGGTAAAATCTGACTTCCCTAAAACAGAATGAAAACCTACAAATCCATAAGAAAAGACATTAATCAAATCCAAGAAAAAGGTAAAGGAGATAGACAGATACAAGAGAAAATAAAAAGGCTCTCACAGATTAAAATGCTCAACTTTGTGCATAATTTTTAAAAGTTATGAAGTCATGGATTTGAACTCAGTTCCTCATGCTTGTTTGACAAGCATTCTGCTGACCGAGCTATCCCCCATCCCTCACCCCTGTTTGTTTTTGTTTTGAGACAGAGTCTCAGGTAGTCCAGGCTGGCCTCCAAGTTCCTCTGTAGCCAAGGACAACCTTGGATTTCGGGTCTGTCTTCTGGAATACGCAGTGTGCTGAGATCTCCCAGATTCTGACTGTCCCTGGGGTTCCCTGAGGTTTTGTAGAAGGCTCCCAAATTCTTCTCAAGTTACCCCCATCTCTCTGAGCCCTTTGCTTTGTCTCTGGGATCACCACCATGCCACAACTAGTCCCTTTTTGCTTGTGTTTTTGAGTCAGAGTCTTAGGAGAGGCAGCTGGGAAGTTCATCTTTGTCAATAGCTTGGCGGTGGCTCTACAATCACAAGGGAAACATACCTGTCGGGGTGTTTGGAAGGGGCATTCTCAGAAACATGTAACTGAGGAGAGGAGACTCACTTTGCAGGTGCGCAGGACCACCACAAACTAAAGAAAAAGAAGAAAGCAAACTGAGCGCCAGCTTTCACCTGTCCCCCCGACTTCAGATGCCGAGTGACCAGTTGCCTCCTAATCCTACCATCATGCCTCACTCGCCATGGTGGACTTTATACTCAACCTTGAGTCAAAAATAAGTGGTTCCTCCCTTAAGTTGCATTTTGTCAGGTGTTTTATCATAGCAACAAGAAAAGTTAACTAGTGCAGTGTTCCAGGCCGGCATCAAACTTTGGGTCCTCCTAGTGGGATTCTGCCTCCTGTGTGCTGAGATTAGAGGTGTATGGATTCTGTCTTCTCTGGAGAAAGGGCTCTGGTCCACGAGGCTCTTCAGCTTCCCCTCATGTGCACGTCCTGCCCTCCAGTCCATCTTGCAGCAAACGGGCTACCTGTGCCCATTCTCAGAGCAGCCTCAGTCAGGCTGTGAGCAAGCTGGCGCTGCACAACAGCTCCATCTACGCAGAGCGTCCACCAGGGCTGCGGACTCACCAGGTGGGAGCCATCTTCCTTTAATAGCATCTTGAGAGACAAGGTGGCCCTTGTCACACACACACACAGCTCTGTTGGGGGGAAGAGTCCTCTGTCACAGTGTCAGACACAGATGAAGCAGTCCCACTCCTGATTTGTAAGGACCCCGGGATTCCTATCGTTTGTGCGGAGGGTCACCAACATAAAGAGCCTGTGCCTTTCACACATCCTTTTTAAAAATCCAGGAGCGTAGGATTATAGTTTATGTACATACACAAGAACAATTTTTGTTACAAATCACCAAAGGCATACAAAGACACAATTCGGGCCTCCTTTTCTCTGATCTCAAAGTACATTTTGGGGATTCCTGTGGGCGAAGCGTTTCAGCTGAGCCTTCCGAATCCTTTGCCACGGCCATGGGCATGTGTTAACTACTGACTCGTGTCTGATCGTGAATTATTGACAACATTCTCTTTAAAACTTAATTTGCTCTGCACTGGGCTTACACACGACCTACTTCAGGCTCGTCGCCCAGACTTTTAATGCACAGAAGGCATCTATTCCTTGTGCACTGATTGCTGATTTGGGATTGAAGCTTCTCTTTGAGATGCAGATTTGTGTTTGTTTTTAGAATATTTTTACAATATCTAAAAACATTTACAAATTTCTCTTCATAAAAAATAAAACACTCCAAGAGAGCAATTTGTTACATTTATAACTGACACTTCGCATTTTCATCTAAGTTTTGTTTGTTTGGTTTGATTTTTCCAGACACAGTTTCTCTGTGTAGCCTTGGATGTCCTAGAACTCACTATGTAGACCAGGCTAGTCTGGAACTCACAGAGATCCACCTTCCTCTGCCTCCCGAGTGCTGAGTTTAAAGGCATGTGCATCTACCGGCCCAAATCTTTAATCTAATTTTTATGCCCTTTTGCTAAGGAGAGGCAGACGAGCCTTAGGTGTTATGGTACTTGCCTTTAACTGCGTGAGTGAACATCTTCCTAAGGTGAGACATTTAATTACACAACCAAAATGCACAAAATCACATGTCACAAAAATCCACACCAGTTCCTTAACCAAGGTCACATACTTAGTCTGTACTGAAAGTTTTCCTACTGGTCCCCAAGTATCTACCCTCAGTGGGTGTGTTTGACCCAGGGCCCAGTGTTCCACACAGTCCATTCCACTGAGCTTTGTACTGCAAGTTCTTGCAGGAAACCTGTCACTCATCTCTCTCTTATTCAAAAATATGGAAGCGTTTCGACCTCTTAGGTAACAGCCTTGTAAAGCGTGGAAGCAATTAATCTATCTAAGTAGCTACAGCCTTTTGAAGATCAATAGATGTTTGTACTTCATTTTTCTCACTGTGAGAAAGCCATTCACACAACCAAGGAGAGTCTCCGCAGTCTCACACATGCCTCCTTCCTGTCTATTTTTAGGGACACGTCTGCAGGCTGCCACTATCATGCACCCACGTCTTCCTTCACTGTAGTGTGGGATTTCCGTCTTCTAAAGAGGAAAAAAAAAATCCATATTTTAGAGTTATATTCCTTCCATTCATCTCAAAATTTTGGCAGGGCCCCCGCAGCGACACATTCTAAAATTACAAAGCCGTACCTGCGGCGTTCCCAAAGAAAACCACCACAAGGGCCTGGTGCGGAAAGCTGACTGCCTCCCCTTCTCTGGGAGGGAAACCTGGAGAAAACTTTTTGCAGATTTTTGAGTTCCTTTCATCCAAAAGACTACACAATGACTACAGTGGTGTGGATAAGAATGCGCAGGAGTGTTTAAGGAGCCCTGGGGGCTTAGGGTTTTGAGTTCAGAGGCAGACTCATCTGAGGGAAGCAAAAGGCTCTTTTTGCTGGTTTGGTTGCAGCTGCTTTGGATGCAAACACAGATTTTAGTACTTCACTGCAAAGACCACCATGATGGCTGAACATCCAGCTGGGCTGACTGGAGGCAGACGCTGGCTGACAAAAGTTTTGGCTTGCCTTTCTGAGCCCAGTTAGTGTTGCCTGTGTTGCAGTGTTGGCTGATCTTGATGATTACACATTGTACCAGTGAGCACAGCTGGCTACGAACCCATGAGGGCAGTAGTCACGTGAGGCCCAGAAGACAGCCTTTTCACAGTGCTGTTCCCCATCCTCTGGCTTTCACAGTCTTTCCACCCCCTATTCTACCATGTTCCCTGAGCCTTGGTGCTGGTGGCTTATTATACATGTCCCATTTAGGGTTGACTACTCAATAGTCACATATTTTCAGCACATTGGCCAGATAGGATTGTCTGAATTAACTGCTACTCATGCAGACAGAACCAGCTTCTCTGGCCAGGGCTGAGAGCAACACTAACCTATAGATATAACATAAATATTTAGAAGTCAGTTTAACATGAACATTTTGCCAACCAGCCCTGGTGGGTTTCCCCTAGGACCTCGAACCTCCTGAGCCATAAGCTTTTGACAAGGCTTACAGTACCAGGTATCACGAATGGTTCTCTCCTGTAGAGCAGGCCTCTAACCGATTTTACACACACACACACACACACACACACACACACACACACACACACACACGGGTGGTGGTAGTATGTGTGTATGTGTTATAGCTCTGGTTTTGGAGGGAACTCCACACTGTTTCTCACAATGGTAACATCACTTTACCTTCCCACTAACAAGTTGCAGACTTTTCTTTATGTGTTCTGTAATGCCTGCTAACTCTGATCTACCTGACAAAAGGCACCTTAGTGGGTGAGGTGTGCTGTGTCATTATGGTTTTGGCTAATGTTCATCTCACTGTTAGTGATGCCCAACACCTTCCCAAGGGTCTGTTGGCCACTGGTCTTTTTTCCGGGGAAGGGGGGGCATTTCAAGACAGGGTCTCTCTGTGTAGCCTTGGCTATCCTGGACTTGGCTTTGTAGATCCAGCTGGCCTCAAACTCAAGTGATCTGCCTACCTCTGCCTTCTGATTAAAGGATTAAAGGGATTAAAAGCATGCGCCACCACACCCAGCATTTTGGCCACTGGTCTTTTAGAACTGTCTACTCTGGTCCTTTTTCTTTCTTTCTTTCTTTTCTGTTTTTTTCAAGACAGGGTTTCTCTATGTAGCCTTGGCTGTCTTGGACTTGCATTGTAGACCAGGCTGGCCTGTAACTCAAAGAGATCCACCTGCCTCTGCCTCCTGAGTGCTGGGATTAAAGGCATGCGCCATCACCACCTGTGAGTCAGTCCTAATTTTGCAGCCTTCGTTTTTACAAACTTGCCTACTTGCTAAGACTTGTCCCTCAAGTCGATATTTCTAGTGCTGCTGAGCTCATTCACAATCAGGACTTTGACTCACCTGAAACACAGTCCTAGTGAAATTCAAAGAAAATGTCCTTTTTGAAGTTGATCCAGTATTGAATTGTTTTTGCTGTTTAGAACCCTTTGTGCATTCATTAGTCAGGTCGTTTGGATTTAAGTCAGGTCATTTGAATTCTTTCTTTTTTTTTTTTTTCCTGTTAAGTTATATTGAACTCTAATTCCTTAAAGAGCTCAGAGTCCAAGCTAAGATACAATTAAATCACTCTATTACAATGGGCCCTGATATGGAGTGCTAACAATCACCAAATGTTCACTATGGGAAGATGTGAAGCGAGGTACCTTATAGTGAGTCATGGTTAATTTCTTGTGTCAACCTGACTGGGTCACATAGAGCCTTTGTATTTTAGCAGACATTTCTGGATGTCTCTACAACTGTTTCTAAAGGGGACTAATATCTGGACTGGTAGGTGGAATAAAGCAGGCAGCCTTCCCTAATATGTGCATGCACCAACCAATCCACTGAGAGTCCAAATAGAACAAAAGGCAAGGAGGTTGACTGTGTTCCCTCTGTTGCAAGGCTGGGCCCTTGTCATCTGTCCTCTCACTGACCCTAGCTCCCTGTTCTCAGATCCTCACACTTGGGAGATACTTTCCTGGGTCTCCAGCTTGCACAGAGCACGTCATGGACCTCTTAATTCCCATCACCACAGCAACCAGCCCCTTAAAACAGACTTCTTTAATTCCACTGGTCTTGTTCTCTGGAGAGCCCTGACTTTATCTCATTTCGTCTTTATAATCATTCTGCAAGGCAGTCTTATTACTAGGGACATTTTGTAGGTGAGGAATTAAGACAGACAAGTTACCCAACTTACCCAAGGTCACCCAGCAGGTACATAGATAATGCTAAAATTGTAGCTAAATCTGTAGAGTGCTTGCTTGCTTAGCATGTGTAAGGCCCTAGATTCCATACCCAGCACCCCAAGAATGAAGCACGGTGCTGCATGCATGCACATAATTATAGCAGTTGGGGGGTGGGAGCAAGAGGATCACAACTTCAAACTCATCTTTGGCCATATAGCAAGCTTGAAGCCAGTCGGACATACACATGATCATATTCCAAATAAAGAAGGTTGATGGAGTAGGGCAGTAGGAAAGGATGTTAACCACAAAGCCAGATGACCTAAGTGTGAGCCCTGAACTCCACATGGGAGAAGAGAACTGAAGAACTCCCACGGGTTGTTCTCTGACCTTCACACAAATGCTATGGCATGTTTGTACCCGCCCACACCACCACACTAAATAACTTAATATAAAACAAAACAAAACAAAAAAATACCTCCCAGGCAATCTGGGATATTCAGCGATCTTCGGTCATTTAAAAAGGGGTTGAGGGGTGGGGCAGCAGCCCAGTTGGGCAAAGTTCTTGCTGTACAAACAATGAGGACATGATTTTGATTTGTAATACCAACATAAAAGCCTGGTACATTATTGTGTGGCTGTAGTTGCAGCACTGGGAAGGCAGGCTCCCTGGTGCTTGCTGGCCAGCCAGTATAGGCACATCAGTGTGTCCCAGGCTCAGTGAGAGGCATTGTCTTAAATATTAAGGTGGAGAAAAATATTGAGAAAAACACCTGACATTGACTTCTGGACTTTAAATGTGTGTGTGTGCGCGCACACACACACACACATGAAATTGAAAGTCATCCTTGGGTACATAACAAGACAAACATATCACAAACAAACAAATGGTGGCTGTTCCTGGTCGGTGATAGCAGGAATGAAGATTGCTAGATCCTTCTACACCAGCAGGGATTTGAACCGTATTGGAGAGTCACAGGACTCTCTGTTCACGAGTGGAAAATCAAGTAGGAGTCCCTGAAGAAGGGAGCACGGGCAGCTGGGAATCTAGAACGGCCCAGGGCATGTGACGATGATGACAGCCTCAAAGACAGACACTCTAAGCCAGGACCACTTGTCCTTTCTTCCATTGCATTGAGTTAAGGTTCTGGACTTCTGAGGTCACAACATTTTGTTTGTGACCAGTGAGTGACAAGACAGTGAGAGGCCCTCCATTGCTTAGCCTCATGTTTTCCAGACTCCCTCCCTTCGTTCCTCCTTCCTTCCTTTTTTCCCCTCTTTCTTTCTTCGATGGTATATTAAGCCATTGCTTTACTCTGTAGCCTGGGGCAGTCTTGAGCTCATGCATCCCAAGCTGGCCTTAGCCTTATCCTCCTGCCTCAGTCTCCCAAGTGCTGTCTGGCCATGTCTTTTTTATCAGCAGCTCTTCCCTCACCCAGTTCCCTGGACAACGCTTTTTAAAACAGGCAGAGGTTCTGAGGCAGCAGTGGATTCCCTTTCCTTCCCCATTGGCTCCAGGGCTCCTCTTTTCACATGAGCCACTTCCTGTGTTGTTTAGACATGGTTCCCACCTAGAAAGGAGACAGCAGGCAGGATCCCAGGAGCAGGAGGCCCTGGATAATGCTTGAATATCGTGTGAGGGTGTGCTTTTGTTTTTCTACCAAATGAATAAATTAACCTTTCTCAATGAATTCAGCAGTAGACTAGTAGAGCTTGGCTAAGGAAATTAACTCCCTACTGATACCACATACAGGGTCTCAATCCTCAACCTGCGGTCTCTGTCTTTCCTAGGAACCCTCAGTGCCTCACTCTAGCCCTCTGGCTACAGACATAACCTGCTTATCCACTTCCTTGATGCTTGCTCTCTTCTCCCTCCCTCCTTCCCTCCCTCCCTTCTTTCCTTCTTTCCTTCCTTCCTTCCTTCCTGAGAAGTTATTTTCAACTATGAAATAAGCCAGTTCAAGCCAAATGAAAGTAGAATGCAGGTTTATTGGTGGCAGCTCTTGGGTGAGTTCACCAACCTTGCAGAGGGAAAGAGAAAAGCAGGGGAGAGGGGTGGGTAGAGAGAGAAAACATATGAACAGGGAAAGGGGGAGGGGAGGGAGGGAGGGAGAGAAGGTGGGAGGGAGGGAGGGAGGGAGGAGAGAGGAAATGCCTCTGGGGGAGAAGAAGTCCTGGGCTGGAAAGTTAGGGTAGAGAGCTGGTTATGCCAGCCATGCCCTGTACAGGTAGGGACTGAAGGATGCTGGGAGAGCCTGGAGGCCAAGTCCGCTTGGTTAAAAAGGCATCTTAGCCAGTTGTCCCCAGGTCTGTCCCCAGTCCTTCCTTCCTTCCTCCTTCCTTCCTTCCTTCCTTCCTTCCTTCTTTCCTTCCCTCTTTTTGTTTGTTTGTCTGTATTCTGAGACAGGGTTTCTCTGTGTAGCCCTGACTGTCCTGGACTCGCTTTGTAGACCAGGCTGACCTCAACTCCGATAGCCAACTGCTTCTACTTCCTGTGTGCTGGGAATTAAGGTGTGCACCATCTGAGTGTATGCTCATTTGTTTTACTTATTTATTCCTTTCTTTCTTTCAGATAGATTTATTTATTTATTTTATGTATACAGTGATCTAGCTACATGTACACCTACATGGCAGAAGAGGGCATCAGATCACATTATAGCTGGTTGCGAGCCACCATGTGGTTGCTGGGAATTAAACTCAGGACCTCTGGAAGAGCAGGCAGTGCTCTTCACCTCTGAGCCATGTCTCAAGCCCTAAATGCTCATTTCTTATGGCCACAGACTCAGTGTTACTAATATTTTGGTTCCTCTGTTTCGGCTGCCTTTGTCACTAACCCTGACCCCACATTCTCACCTGTACAATTGTGACTTTAACTGACCCAAATTCATTTAGAAGACAAGATATGTCAGTTGGCCTTTTGTACTCATATGGTCTCCATCTGTGCATTCAATCAACAGTGTGTTGACACATTCTAAAAACTGCATCTGTGCTGAATACATACAGATGTTTTTTTCTTCTCATTATTACCTAAACAAGACAGTATAGCAACGGCTTAGATAGAATGTACATTATGTTGGGTAATGTTCGATTACCAGTGTATAGGAGGGTATGGGAAGATGAGCTTAGTTCTTAACGTTCTTGCCACACGAGCATCAGCTGAAGTCTGGGTCCCTAGTATCCATGTAAAAGCCAGACAGATATGGCAGACACTGTGATCTCAGCACCGGAGAAGCACATGGGAGCGCACACAGGGATGTCCCAGGCTGGGAAAGTGGGGGATTGGAAGGCTGCTAAACTAGCAGGAACTGGGCAGCTCTGGGTTCATTCACATGTGCACATACACCTCCCCATATGCATGTACCCACACACATACAAATTCACATATATGAGTACCGCACACATATACATAGAAACTAAAAATAAAAGTGTGTGGGAGGATATGTGAAGGTTATATGCAAATTCTGTTATTTTAGATAAGCGATGTCAGCACCTAGAGATTTTGGTGTCTTCAGGGGTTTGCAGAACCAGATCCCCATGGAACTGAAAGGACTGGCCTCTGTACAAGATACCCCAAGACCAAGTTCTCAGCACAAAGGAGATTTATTTGCCCAAAAGGGACAAAGATTGAAGCAGAGGACTAGGGAGAAGGGAAGAGGAACATAGGAGAGGGAGGAAAGGAGAGGGGGAAGGGCTATTTGCCTGGAGGACAAAGGCCTGCTTTGGGATTGAGAGAAAACAGACATGGCCTACAGGCAAATGGCAGTTTATAAAAAGCACAAGGGGAAAACCCATATTAGGACGCAGTGTTTAATTTTAATTGGACATGTTAATTAGGTGAGCCAAAGGGGCTTTTGATTTCTGGAGTTCAATACTTTGATAGCTGGATCTTGGTAGTCAGCCTCAGGAGGAGGAAGTGGCCAAATAAGTGAATTAGACCTTGGTGGCTAGCTTTAGGAATGTAGTCTAATGGGTTTTTTGCGGGGGGGGGGGTGTTAGATGGGATGGGGGAGAAGGGCAAGGCAAAAACTGAAGGTGCCATACTGGGCCAGCCTCTTCAGTATATGATACAATCCCCGATCAGCTGTTACCAGGAAGCAGAACAAGAAGGTCAAATACACAGACCCCAAGGCATCTGGGTTTCATTAAAATGGCCAAACCCATCTAGAGAGAGACGGAATTAAATATGCAGAGAATGGAATAAAGGCCCACATGGCTATATGAATAGAGGGCGGTAACTGAAATTTCCAGCTGTCCAGTTCCTGGCTACAGCCCCCAGTCAAAGAGATGCGTTCTCCTAGCACCTGCCAGCTTGAGTTAGCCACTATGGTTTGTGAGCCAGCAATTCCTGATAAAGATAAAGCTGGGCCTGTTCTTGCTTTTGCAAGCTCCCTTAAACTCCCAGTGTGGTCATTTCTAGATCCCCTTTGTTTTCACATGTGGGTCTTGGCAGCAGCGCTAACTGAAGGAGGTAAGAGTGGAGCAATGGTATGAACTCCCTTCGTTCATGTCTTCAAATGCACTCTGAGCTCTAAGTGGATGCCTTCTCAGTTCATGGGATACCAGTGACATTTTGGACTGATGGGAGGATTTCTAGAACATCAGAGTGAAGAATGACTAGAAACTCATTTGCAACCTTTGCACTGTGGGCCTTTGAGAAGTTTACATTAATTCCTGAAACCGTCAAGAAGGAAAGAGGTTTGTCACATTTCATAGAAAGATGGGAGGCATCCATACAGGAGTCTCTGCACAGATGCTCAGAACATGGAGTATCCTCGGGCTTTTTATGCCCGCAATTGCTATAACAGCTTTCTATTTCCTAGAAGTATCAAGACTCTCATGGTTCAAACAAGAGATCCCTCGGGTACCAGAAGAGGGAGTGACATCATCTGGGCCACCATGTTGGAGGTGTTGTAGCTATGGCTGATAATGGCCCCAACACCAATGTGTCAGTTCTTCAGCCCATGGCAAGCAGTTATGTTTGGACATGAAATACACAGCGTCTGGCAAGGGAACGGGCAGTCTGGAGGTTTCAGATGAACTTGAGACATCACCAGTGAGAAGAGGTTACCTCTCAGTAGTGTACATGCAAAGAGCCAAGTCTATATCAGCAGCGATACAGACCTGGGGCAAATACTTGGCCACCTGCTCATTGTAACACATCTACTGTGCTTTAGGCAGTTTTGATTATGTCAGATATTGTAATCCTTTTGATGTTTACAGAGACACCATCTCCCTTTAAGCTCTTAATACTAAGGGGAGTCCCCACAGCATTTTACCATCATTCTTTTTTTTTTTCAGTTTGAATGGGATTTTTTTTATTTAATTAATTTATTCAGATTACAACTCCCATCACTTGTATCCTCCTGTTCCCCCCTCTCTCCTGCTTTCACTCTATTGTCCACCCCTAGGTTTTTGACCAAGGGGGACCTCCTCCCCCAGTGTATGGTCATAGGCTATCAAGTCGCATCTTGGTAGCCTGCTTATTCTTTCTTTGAGTGCCATCAGGTTTCCCCACCAAGGGGAGGTGGTCAAATATGGGTTTACTCTCATTCTTAATCGATTTCCGTACTGCTGCTATTGTTTCTTCTTTACTCTGCCTGCCTCTCTCCCCAGAGTCTCACTATGGAGTCCAAGCTGCCCTCTAACTCTTGTTCCTCCATCCATGCAATTCCCAACCTCTAGTCTTCAGATCAGGATAAGTCCTGCAAGAAAGGACTGTTTTGTTTGGGCCTTTTTTCTTCTTCTCACTCACCCATAGGCAAGGATGGCCTTGAATTTCTGATCCTCCTTGTAAAGATTTTTCTAGAGCAAGGGTATCTTGCAAGTTGGAAGCCAAGGAATACCACAAAGTCACACCATGCAACAAACCTCACACAAGGGACTTACTGGGGAGAACAGAGTGGCAGCTGCCTGTGAACAGCAAGAGAGACAGCAGAGGGCTGGGGGAAAGGGGGAGGGCTTTTATATGTTTTTGGAGCATGTGCAGTGAGGGAGTGGAAAAGTACATTGTGGATGGTTGGTCTTCAGTGGACATTGTTAGTGAGTTGGGGGTGAAGAGGTGTGTATGGGGGTGTTGGTTCCAAGCCTCCAGAGTTCACGGTCAAGCCGGGAGACAGGGTACTTTTTTCCTTTCTCTGGTCTTCACACTCCTAGCTCCTCCTTCCAAGTGCCGGGGTTACCATCATGTGCCATCATGCCCCCACTTTCTCTTTCTTTTCAACGCATATGGAGGATAAAGGATACTAATAAGCATGTGCATTTTATAGGGTTATTGTGAAGATCAAATAATGGAATTGTGCTCGGTGGACAGTCAAAGCTTAAGGGATGTTCTCTATTGTTAACTATTATAATATATAAGTTTGGTGGTGGTAAGTTATTTTCTAGGCGAGAATTATTCTTCCCTTATTTTGCTTAGATAAATCATGTGACTTACCTTATCCATTGAAAATTATAAAGTCTGGAGCCACTAGGGAAATCAGTTCCTCAGAAAGCTGGGAATATATCTTGTGTAACAGTTTCCTCTGAGACCAAAACTTCCCCATCCTCAAGGGAGGCACCTAAGTAAGAAGGTAAACAAATCAAACAACTCAGGGAGTTCCTGAAACTGACGATGTTCACTAGGTCTCTTCCTGGCACACTAAATAATAAAAGCTGAGAGCCTGAGACCAGATCAGCTGCCCAGCAGAAGCAAAAACCAGCAAGCTGCCTGAAAGACACTTAAACCAACTGAGGCACCTGAAAAGGTCACCCTCCAACCCTTTGATCTGTCTACAGGTTGTGCAGTGTCCCATTTCCCATCTTTTGCGAGCTGTCACTCATGCTCGTGTGAGCCTTGATAAGTCACCTCTCCTGTAAGTAACCCCTCACCCACACTCCTGTGAGTAACCACAATGAAACTCATTGCTTCACCAAATTGGACTTTAGTGGTGTCCATACTTTGGTCTGTCATAGGTTCCCTGACTGGAGTAAGTAGAGGAATGTGTTTTCTCCCCAGGAAAAGTTTTGTCACACAACAGATCGACATCAAGATCCAGCTCTACCACTCTCATATATCCAAAGGGCTCTACATCCATTTGATCAACCATGTTCACAGCCAGCAGCTGGAGACAGCCTAGATGTCTATCAACAGATGGGTAGATAATGAAGATATGCAGGTTAACACAATGGAATTCAGCTATTTTTTTTTAAATGAAGTCATAAAATTCACAGGTAAATGGATGAAGCTAGGAAAAAAATTATCCTGAGTAAGGTAACATAGACCCCTAAAGACAATGTGTACTAGCTTAATTGTGAATGTTAGCTTCTAAGCCGTTGATAGGCATGCTGTAATCCATATAACCATAGATGTTAGGTATAGAGTAAGGGACTGGGGCAGGCCGAGATAGAACTAGAAATGGGAAATACAACATATAATTATGGAGAGACAGGGGAAGACTGGAATGTAAGGATTAAATGGAGAGAGAAGAGAGAGCTAAGAGAGGGCATATGGGGAGGAACGTCTAACACTAAGGGCCATTTGAAGGAATCATATGGAATTCTACTACAGTAAAGCATATATATATATATATATATATATATATATATATATATATATATATATATATATACACACACACACACAAAAGGAAACTAAGTGGAGTCACCAAATAACAGGGGAGACAATGTCCCAACTAGACATGTTTTACTACAAGGTGAAACTTCCAGTGCCAGTAATGGGTCACATCTAGTTGAGTTGTTGGCCATTGAAGCCTCATGGAAAACCTTGAAGCAAAACAAACTATTGCCAAGGCTTTCCACAGATTGAATTGCTGAAGAAAACACCCACACAACTCATTTAACACGAAGAAGTTGAGCCTGTGTCTAACTAGAGCTTACACACACACACATCATCTCCCACTGACAAATGTTCATGGTGCTGGAAAGTACTCTGCATACTACCAGAGGAGAAAAGTGACCACCAACCCAACTACAAAACCTGCAACCTACAATGGTGATCTGCCTGCATGAAATGCTGGTATAATAGTGGCATAAATGTTGTAGAAGTAACCAATCCCTATCTGCATGGATTTAAGCCCCACTCCACAAGATGAAACCCATCCCTGACACTGTTCAGGTGGCCAAGAACCTGAAATTAGATAAGCCATGGCCTAGGGGAAAACAAAATACTATTGTTCTGCTAAAGGAATATAGCAATAGAAGGATTTCTAGTGACATTCTGCTATACCGATAGATCAGTGTCTCAATCAGCCATTGTCAGAGGAACTTCCTCCTGCCTGAGTTTGTAAGAGCCAGAGGGCATGGATGATACCAAGGAAACAAGACTGACACATATATGAATTCACAGATGCTGTGGTAGCATGCACAGGGTCTGCACAGGTCCAAGCCATACACAACCTCTCATCTCTAACCAAGAAACTATCTCCAATTGCTGGCAAAAGATCACTTAGTTTTTTTCAGTGGAGTACCACGGCACATAAACACCACACTTAAGGGCAAGGCTCCATGTCTAACAGTTGATGGCCAACACAAAATGAACTGAATGGTATTTATGTAGATTTTTCTTTGTTTCATATTGGTTTGATTGGGCACTTTTTATCTTACTGGTCTTTTGCTTGTATGTTATGGTTTCTAATTTTGAGTTTTTATGGGTTTTGTGTGTGTGTGTTTCTTGTGCTTTTTCTTTTTAATTCTGATTTTCTTTGCTTGTTTTTTAAATAGAGAGAAACAGCCAAGTGTGATGGGACATGCCTGTAAGTAATCCTAGTACTTGGGAGGCAGAGGCAGGTTCAAGATTAGCCTGGTCTACAAAGCAAGTCCTGGACAGCCAAGGCTACACACAGAAACTCTGTCTTGGAAAAAAAACATAGAGAGAGAGAGAGAGAGAGAGAGAAAGAGAGAGAAAGAGAGAGAGAATGGTATGGATGGGTAGATAGAGAGATGGGGAGTTGGGAGGAACTCGGAGGAGATGGAGAACAGGGAACTGTGATCAGAGTATATTGTATGAAAAAATATACTTTCAAAAATGGCATGCCTAATAAAGAGACTTTCTGTAGTCACTAGTTTTTTAAACTCCATTTTATTTGGTGTTCCTTAATGCCTCTACCTCCCTTGTAAATCCCCGACCCTAGGTAGGAGAGAAAGAAGGTTAGAAGGGACAAGGCATGTAGATCACCATAGACTTAGTTCCGCTGGTTAGGGTCATTGGGTTCTTTGGGAAAATACTGATCTCAGTCATCAGGATACCTAGCAGTCCAGCAGAACCAGCAGCTTTCTTCTTTCTCTGTCTGTCTCCTCAAAGCAGCCTTCCTCTCTCTGGGCTCTGATATTTATACCCTCTCAGAGTCCTCAGAATTAAACTAACTGCAGCCTGCAAAGACCATCCCCCTCTCCAAGCCCCCCAGACTGTTACCATCTGTGAACCAACTAAAAGCAGCTCCATATTCCACACTTGGGGTTAAAACAAAAACTTCCACTACATTTTCAAATCTTGTAGAGGCCAGTAAGTAAATAAAGTTTTCAATGTTCAGGAATAAAAGGGAAGAGAGTTCAGTGAAGACTTGCAGCCGACGGACAGTTCTGCATTTACCTCTGTGGCCGTGATATGGACGTCAGCATGAGGCGGGAAACGATGGCATCAGGAAGTTGAGTTTCAATAATTCTCATGACATAAATTAAATTTATGTTATTGGTGATGGCAACATTTGTTGAATAAAGTACAGAGGGATATTAGTTGCTAAAATTTTTAAAAAAGAAAAGGAAAATGCTAAAATCTCTGTTGTCGGTACAACATGAAGAGCAGTTGGGGGACCTTTTCCTTTCCGTCTGTGTCACAGCCAGCTCTGTCTCAACTAAAGACTGACTTGTCATCCTGGGACTCAGAATGCAAGGGATGAGAGCAGAGCCATACCCTGCGGTGATGGATATTCACCGGAAGGAGGTACTGAGCTTTGGAAGAGGCTGGTCACCATGGAAATTGCAGCGCAGACTGAGGGATGCCGTTGCTTAAGCTAGATTTATAGAAAGCCTCTTAGGAAGTATTTGCTGGCCCTGGGATTACCTCTTGATTCTCTGATGACTTAAGCCATTAACATTTTTTAGGTCATCCTGACAGCCTACCACTGACTGGAACAGCTTTTGGACTTAGTCTCACAGAAACCAGGTGATGCGGGAGTGCCCCATGATCGCTGTCTTTGGAAACCAGGGCTTTCCAGTTTCTCTAGGAAAGCTGAGGCAGCTAGAACTTTCTAGCTCACAAAGGCCTCAGTGGTTGGTCATGGTGGTCTTTAGGAAATGCAAAAGTGAGTTTGAGGAATGTTTGGGCCAGGCTGTGTTGTAGGGAGCAGTCACTATCTGTCCCATAGCCTACCCCGAGTCTAGAGCTTCTTTCCAGGGAAGACTGCCTCTCTCCTACACAGAAGCTCGTGAGCTCAAGCTACTACTTTATTTCAGGGTCCTTTCCTCAGACTCAGAATAAACTACTGTCTGTCCAACCCCTAGAGCAGTGGTCCTCAGCCTGCCTAATGTGTTACTCTTTAATACAGTTCCTCATGTTGTGGTGACCCCCTCCCATGAGTTATGCTACCTCATAACTGTAATTTTGCTACTATTATGAATCATATTGTAAATTTCTGTGTTTTCTGATAGTCTTAGGCCACCCCTGGGAAAGGATCATTGTGATCCACAGGTTGAGAATCGCTGCCCTTGAACCCTTTTGTTGTTGTTGTTGTTTCTGTGCTGATAAAAAAATGAAAGAGAGAGAGAGAGAGAGAGAGAGAGAGAGAGAGAGAGAGAGAGAGAGAGAGAGAGAGAGAGAGAGAGAGAACAAATCAAATGAGAGAGTTCCAGGTTCTCTGTTGAAAGTCCACTCAGTTAGGTTCTGTGGCCTTCTTAGACAACTACTTGGATTTATGCTTCCAGCTGTCTTTGAGGACTTTTGATTGGGGGTGGGGTGGGGTGGAGACACATACCTTAGCTTTTTTACAATCAAAGAAGTTTAAAGAGCCTTCTTAGCTGGACAAGAGGTTTGTCTGTGGCCTCCAATGGATAATCGGCTGTTCTGAGGGGCTCTCAGTATGGTGGGCAGCATGGGATATATTGGGAACTTGAGAAACGTGGTAGGTGGCACATCTCCTATGAGTAATCTATGCTCCCAGAAGGAAAGGATCCTGGATCAGTGAATAATAGTTGACGTTGGGGCTGGATGGATGCCTCACCTGTCAAGAACACTCACAGCTCTTGCGGGGCACTGGGGCTTTATTCTCAGCACACACAGTTGTAACTTGTCTGGCCTCTGTAAGCACTGCATACATGTAGTTGCTTATATCCATGCAAGTAAAACACACATATGGAATTTTTAAAAAATCTTTAAAAAATATAGTAGATGTGATGATGATGATGATGGTGGTGGTAATAAATATAATGGTGATGATAGTGCTAATGACTGTGCTGATGACATTATTTGGTATTTAACCCTTACCACATGTTACTGCCCTAGGTGAGTGTGGTTCCGTAACATAAGCACCACTATTTTAGAGATCAGACATTGGGCCAGGTCACACGATTTGCCCATGCCCAAGCTGGAGTGTAAATCTGGATTGCGTGACCCCTCAGTGAACTCTTTCCCTTCCTGATCTTGGTGTCTTCCATGTGCCATTGTGTTTATCATGCATGTATCCAGCTTTGCTTCTCCCCTCTCTGAAAGGGGCTCATCGGAGGAGAACTGAGCTCAGGGTGGAAGGGCGGGGTCAGCACCAGCCTATGGGATTTATTGACCCTTTCTGTGTACCATTTGCTGCCCCCCCCAGCATCCCAGGTCTCCTCTTTCCCATGTTAATTCCACCCTCCCCATAAAGAATCTGGAGGTGGGGACACAGCTCATTCTTGGTGGGGTCTCTACTCTTATTGCTGTGAAAAAATACCTGACCAATACAGGTCTATCATGGCTGGAAAGTGAGGTCACATCGTGCCAGCAATCAGGAAGCAGAAAATGGCCAATGCTGGTGAACATGGCCAATACTGGTGAACATGGCCAATGCTGGTGCCATCCAGCCTTCTCTAGCTTTCCTTTGTATTTGGTCTGGGCCCCCAGACTTTGTTGCCTCTGCTCACATTTAGCTAATCCTCTTTGTAAATGCCCTCACAGACACGCCAAAATGCACGCCTCCTAATGCACTAGGCATGCCTTAATCCAATCAAGCTGACAGTTAAAATGAACCATCGCAGGGTCTGGATTTGAAGGCTGCATGGTTTGCACAAGTCCAGAGAGTCCTCTTTTCTCTAAATATCCCTGGGCAACCGCCCCACTGTCCTCTTCCAGAGCAGTTTTTCTTCGTGGCCTGCTAGCGAGAATGACAATACATCCACTCAGTAGCCTTCAGGATGACTTTCAGGAGGGACCAGCTGTTCACAGTCTGTGACGAGATCTTCACAGACATCAGCTGATCTTATCCCTGTGGCCCCGAGAAGTAGACACTTTCACTACCACCATCTCCCCATCCCATTGCTTCAAATGAGGGAGCCGGGGTTTAGAAGAGCCCATCCAGATCTGCTGGTCCACACAGGGAGGTTTCTGACTTCATACCTGACTTCCTGCATCTGTGAGTTCCACCATCACTCGCCACCATCAGAATCTCGGATTCCCAGAGGGAAGAGTCTAACAGGCACATCGTGAGGCAAGAATTACTGTACTGAGCAGGTGTGGCTCGCACAGCTCAAGCACAGCCGTTCAAGGAGCCGATGGGTGGAGGGTGGGGGAGGGAGCAACAGCAGTTCTCAGAATGGAATCTTCCACTTCACGTGTGGTGGGAGTCCAGATTCCCTACTCGTTGTTCATGAGCCAACCGGAGAGTACGCTGGCTCTGTGCTAGTGGTGAGTGAGATAAGACACCACTTCCACAGCTGTCCAGGGAGAATGGCTGCAACAGTGGGAGGACACATTGTGCTGGCATGGCACTTTTCAAAACAAACCAAACCAAACAAAAAAGGCTGAACAAATAGCTCCTGTTCTCCGTGTTCCTCTTCAAGTATAACTTGACATTTCCTCATGGAGATAATGGGCTTTGGTCCTCTGCTTGAATCTAAGTGCCCTGTGCTGACAGCAGATAAGCTACCATAGGATTTCTGCGGTTGGGTCAGAAAAGGTAAGAGAGATTCCCCGGGGAACTTCAAATGCTTGCTTACCCTTGGAGCACAGCCTGCTGTGTCGTTAGCCTTCTGTCGTAGTCAACAAAATATCTGAGGTAAACAACCTATAAGGAGGTCTTACAGTTTGAGAGGTGCTGGCTTCCTTGCTTTTGAGTCTCCAGGAAGGCAACCACCATGATTGGGATAGTGTGGCAGACCAAAGCTTCTCACCCAGTGGTGGCCACAGAGCCAAATGGAAGGAAGAAGGACAATTCTATGTAATCACATCCACAGTGCTTTGACTTCTTTCCACTAGTCTCTACTACTGAACATTTCCCATCAGGTCCCAACCTCACCACCAGCAGGGGACCAAGCCTTCAACACATGGGGTTTGGAAGCCATTCAAGATCTAAGCTCTATACCCATGCAGAGAGCCCATAGAGAGTGTGAGGCGAGAAGTGGCTGTTCAGCTCAGTTGCTCCTGTCGCCCGCTGTCCGAGCTCCATCCAAATGCACTGATGGTAAAACCTGAGGCAGACCCCCTCAAGTTCATGACTCATTGGAACTGCAAGGGCTATTGGGTGGGGGCAGGTCTATTATATAACAGCATACGCTGAGCTCCAGAGGTCTCCAGAGGGAAACAAATGTCACTTGTGAGTATCTGAAGGATTTGATATGTACAGGAGGTAGGCTTGGAGTGAAACAGGCAGCATTGAGAACTCAGGCTAGGATTTTCAGGGCACAAATTTGGTTCCTCACAGAGGTCTCCTCTGAGGACAGAACTTTCAAACGAGTCACTTGATGGCATGCTTGAAACTGGAGTTTCAAGTGGACGGTGGACTGCAACTTTGGGGGGATATGGAAGAAGAGCCTAGAAGATTTCTAAAGATACATTGTAGCTTGTAAAAGTCACAATTATACATAGTGAGTTCCAGGACAGCTAGGGCTACACAGAGAAACCTTGTCTTGAAAAACCAAAATAAGAAAAAAGAAAAACCCAAAACACCAAAACCCAAAATAAAAAAGCCATAGTTATTTTTTAGTGTGTATAGGCACATGTGACAGCCAGCAAAATCAATTTTCTCATTCCACCAATTAGGTCCCGGAGCCTGTATCCAGGTTTTCAAGCTTGGCTGCAGGCATCTTTACCTAGTGAGTTATTTTATTGGCCCAAGGTACAAAATTTTTTTTTAAAGATATTCAAATTTTATTTTGTGTGTATAAGTATTTTGCCTGCATGTACATAGGTGTGCCATGTGAATGCCAGGTTCCTGGAGAGTTCAGAAGAGAATATATCCAATCCCCTGGACTGGAGTTACAGATGCCAGTCATCATGTGGGTGTTGTGAATTAAACCTAGGTCCTCTGCAAGAGCAACAAGTGCTCATAACTACTGAGCCAGCTCTCCAGGCCCTAAGACATATCCCCCCCCACCCCCCAAGACAAGTTTTCTCTATGTAACTGTCCTGGACAGCCTGTAGACCAGGCTGGTCTCAAATTCACAGAGATCCTGCCTGCTTCTGCCTCCCAAGTGCTGGGATTAAAGGCGTGCGCCACCACGCCAGGCAACAAAAATTTTAATACGTGAAGATAAACTGATTCTGAAGGGCACATATTTAGTCAACTCTTAGAAGGAGTAAAGAGTAGATGGCCGTTCAGGTCCAAGAAGGCTGGAAAAGTAGGAAGGGGCTCTCACAGTGGAATGGTTTAACCAGGAACACTTACGTCACACCCTCTCTCTCACCTTAAGACCTCTCCTTAGCCACTTAGGGTCCTTTCCTAATTGCGCATTCCTTCGCTTCCTTCACGCCTCACATCCCATGGCTTGCTAAATCATGCTACTTTCATCTCCACGGTAAGTGCCCTGCCTCTGTTTCTTCTGCTCCACTTGTGGCTTCTCGCCTGGAAGCCTGCAACAGTCCTCTCCGTGGAGAAAAGGCTGCAAATGAGCTCCCTAAGGAGATGGCCCCTGGTGTGGCGGTGCCTGGTTTCAAACTCCGAATCTTCACTTCCTTCATTTAGAACAGAGACAGTTTCTCAAGCGCTAGAGACACTGATGATGTGGCCAATATGACGAAGGTCCTGGGTTCGGTTCCCAGCATCGCTAAAGACTCTACTAGTAGAGAAAGAGAAAGATAGAAATGGACAAGGAGGAATCTCTCTCTCTCTCTCTTCTTTCTTTCTGAGATGGACCCTCCCTCTGCAGCTCAGGCTGCCTGGGAACTCTTGGTGATCCGCCTGCCTTAGTGTCTGGAGTTCTGGTTATAGCACCTACCACGTCTGGCTTCTTGCACTTAAGTTTCTTAAGATTGCCACAATATGTTACTATGAACATTGTGGTATAAAACAAACAGAAATATATTATTTTCCAGACCTAGGGGCCTAGACCTCCAAATCCAAGATGCTAGTAAAATCATACTTCTCCTGAAGGTTCCAGGGAAGAATTCCTCCTTGCCTTTTCCTAGCTTCTGGTGGCTCCTAGCAGTCCTCTGCATGTCTTGGCTTCTAGATGCATCTGTCTAGTCTTGTCTTCATCTCTCCCTGCCTTCTGCTGTGTATGCCTGGGCCTGGGGCCCCCTCCCGCTTTCACAATGGCACCAGTTATTGGGTTCAGAATTAATTCTAACCCAGTACGAATGCATCTTAACTTCTTTTAAGGTCTTGCAGGCTCTGAGGGATAAGACTTCAATGCCTACTTTAAATTAAGGACTTATTTATTTGTATGAGTGTTTGCTTGCATGTACACCCGAGGAGGCCAGAAGACAGCATAGGATCCCTTGGAACTTGGGTTAACAAAACGTTGAGAGCAGCTGGGGGTCGGTTTTCCCAAAAGAGCAGCGAGTATCCTCAACTCCTGCACTGCCTCTCAGTCTCTTGGATGTGTGGTTTTGTTTTGTGTTATTATCGTTTTTTTAAGATTTTAATTTTTACTTTATGTGAAAGGGTATTTTGGCTGCATGTATGCCTGTGGACCAGCTGTGTGCAGTGCCTTCAGAGGCCAGTAGAGGGTACAGAATCTTCAGGGACTGGAGTTACAGAACACAAACCGCTTCAGTGAGATGCCATGTCATGTAGGCGCTGGAAATGGAACCCAGGTCCTCTGGAAGAGTAGCCATCGCTCTTAACTGCTGAGCCATCTTTCCAGCCCTGGGTGTATCGTTTAACATGCTCAACACTGTAAAACTGCCACTGTTGGAAAACGCCACAGCAGCACTTAACGTAGGGAAGGTATCTTGCTTATTGAATAGCGCTGGAAGATGTGAACAATTTTGAGACTAACAGGAGGTCATATCCCATAGGGCCAGACAGAGGGATTAAAAACAAAACAAAACAATAAACCCCAGAACATTCATAATCACAGAATAGAATTTTAATTTCCTGGCAGCTGGATACAGGACAGCATATAGGAAGCAAAGCTAGGAAGTTTAGTGAGGAGAATGCCTCCGTAACCCAATGGTGAGAAGCGCCATGTGGGGCTAGACTGTGAGCCTCAGGGGCTGTGAATCCTGTTACAGAAATAGCCGAGGGCCTGTAGCCAAGAGCCTACAAAAGTGTCTGGCGCGCAGTGTTTGTATGTGTGTGATTTGTTGAAGAGCTGAGTGGAGGGACAGAGTAGGCGTGTAGCACTAGGAATGGGGGGGGGGGGGGGGGGAGGCAAACTGCAGTAAGACCCTCCTCGGTGGCCTGAATTAGTAGGTTCTGAAACAAGGCGGGCGTGACTAAGGAATAACAGTAAAGCATTGCTTAATGTCAGGCTTCCTGGGAGCTGGAGATCTGACTCAGCGGTACAGCGGTAGACCGCATATGCAAGTCAGTCGCATCACAGGGCACCCGTTGGTGACAGACTGAATCCCTCATATTTAGACCACCTGCCACATGTGGTTTACCATAATAAGTATCTCTCCGCCCTCAGCGTGGCCTCTGGAGAACAGGACGAACAAAGCTGTTCTTGCTTGTGTGGTCTCTATAGCACCGCACACAGTACGAACTCAATAAAATTGTCCATAAAGTAGTCGATGAATGAGTGAATTTGGACATTCACGCAAAATCGAGATTTCCCCGGATCCAAAGTCTGTTAGGCTGGAGCGCGTTTCAAAACGCCTGGCACAAAGTAAGCGCCGCCCTCAAGCACTTGTTGAACCAAACAGAGTAAATCTGCTTCGCTCAGTTCCGCCCAGGCAGGGAGGTCTGGCTTTGGCAGAAGCACAGAATGTGTTGCTGTTACATTCTTACGTAAGAGTTAATGAATCCTCCCTGCTCTCTATACTCCTCCCATTACAAGGGCGCAAGGGAAAGAAAAAAAGCGCAGTATTTACAAACACTCGGTTCTGGTGGTCCATTTCAAATTCATTTCTAGTCTCGGCTCACCACAAAGAGTTTAAAATACAACTGCAGAGCTCGGTGTAGGGCGCCGAGGGGCGGCGCGCTGTGGATTTCGTGGGAGGCATAAGAATGGCGTGTATTAGGCCTGCGCACCCAGCACTCTGTGCAAAGCCCCTCAATACCGCCCCAGGGCTCTTGGCTGTGAGGGTGACAGCGGCCCCTGAAGGTGACTCGAGCTAGAGGCGGTGTCCGCGAGGTGCCCGCAGGCTCTGGAGTAGGGAAAGCAAAGATTCCCCCCCCCCTGCCCCCCCTTCTCTAGGCCCAGCTGCCGGGAGCCCAAGGCAGCCTTTGCTGGGCGCCCCTTCCTGGGTCCCAGCTGCCCGGAGCCCAGAGCCCGGAGCCGAATGCCTTTGCAAAGCGCTCCTTCCCGGTTCCCAGCTACCGGGAATCCAGGGCCTTTGTAAATCGTCCCTCCTCGGCTCCCAGCTCCCAGTTTGCAGCGGCCTTACATCCCGGGCGCGGCCCCCGGAGCGGAAGATGGCGACGCTGCCCGGCCCGCGGCGGCCGCGAGGGGCCGCGGTGCTGCGCGCACGGCCCGGCTCGAGCGGCTAGAGCGGCGCCTGGGCCCGCGGCCTCCTCCTGACGCCGCGCCCCGCCCCGCCCCGCGCCCGCCCCTCCCCGGGCCCGGCCGTACCCCGCGTCGCGCTCCCCCGGGATGGCCCGCGCGCCTCGGCGCTGCGTCTCGGAGCTCTCGGCGGAGCGGCGGCGGCCGCGCTCGAGGGGCGCGCGGCTGCGGCTGCGGCTGCGGCGGCGCGGCGCTTGAAGGGGCCGCGTCGGGCGGAGCAGGGCGCCGCCAACATGTCGGATACGAAGGTAAAAGTTGCCGTCCGGGTCCGGCCCATGAACCGAAGAGGTGAGCAGCTTTCCCCAGCTTTCTTTGCATTTCTGCTCCGGCTGAGGGCGGGGGTGGGGGTGGGGGGCAACTTTGCAAACTGTAGGGCGGCGGGGGTCGGGGACACCGGGTGGCTCGGAGTGGCTCCGGGTGGAGGCGGCGCCCAGGCTCTGGCCGCGGCCACTCTGTGCCCGGGGCGCCGTCTCCCTGCTTGTCCGTACCGAGCCACGCGCGCCGGCTGCGGACACGGATGCTCCACTTTGCAACATCGCCCTGCCCCTGTGCTTTCAGAGCTGGAACTGAACACCAAGTGCGTGGTGGAGATGGAAGGGAACCAGACGGTCCTGCACCCTCCTCCTTCCAACACCAAGCAGGGAGAAAGGTAAATCCCACCCCGCCGGCTCCTGCCAAGTTTGAGCCCGGAAAACCCGAGCGCGCTCTCCCATTGTTAGCGATGGTGGCTTTTAAGTTTGTCCCAAGCTCATATGGGAAGCGCTTGCAAGTGCAGGGTCCCCTTCTCTCTCCGTGCCCACCTCTACTTGTCCCCTCTTATCCAGAGCGCTGTCTCCCAGGCAGGGAACCCTGGCCAGAGTCAGTACTCCGGTTTCCAAGCTCCTAGAACGTGAAGGGACCGGATGGAGCCCTGGAAATGTGTAGCTCAGGCCACATTTTACAGATAGATAAGCCGGTGTCTGAAGTGTGCAAATGACCAACCCAAGGCCTTTATTGATGGAGTCCAGCTCCCGCGATTCTTAACGCTGTCCTGTTTGTCCCCTTTAGCGGAACTGCTTAGGGATGTTGTATGCGAAATGGGTGCTGGGAGCCTATAAAGCAAACACCTTACTTAGTTCATGGCCTAATCGTTTAAAATCTTTAGGTTGTTGGAAGTGGTGAGTTGGGATGGTGTCCAGAGAAGTAATGCGGGAATTTTGCTTTGGAAGGAAACAAATAGAGCCCTGACCTGGAGCTATTTAGACACTGGGATGGGGGACGTCTAAAAGGGGTTGCATTTTCTAGATGGCAAGGCATTTGCATTTGAAAAGTCGTAACTGTGGGATCCTTATTAATTCTGCTGTGTTCCATGCAGTGGTAGGGGAAAATGCCCCCAAAATAATCTGAATATTTGACATTTTCTAGTAAGCCCCTGAGAAGGAATTAGTTGGGATTCATTCGGTATGGCTTTGTAGGAGCTCGTAAAAATAGAAAAGAAAACTGAGATTCACAGTCAGCTTGGAAATGAGTATGAGTTGGTCCCTGAATGTCACCTGTTGACTGATGAGCTACACATAACGCGTGGATTCCGCTCTTTAGAGTTTCCCTGAAGACAGACTGTGAAGTGGGGTTTGCTACTTTATTGCTAACTGTGGCAGCTGCTTCCTTCTACAATCAAGGCCCATGGCAGGTCAGCCTTGCTAAATTTGGGGGTGGGATTGTTGTGAGGGATAAGACTGGGCATTCTAACCTTTTTGCGTTGAACCTAGAGTGTTCCATTCCCTTTGCAAAACATTCTGCATTTCCTAGTAGATTTTTTTTTTCTGAGACGGGGTCTCTCTGTGTAGCCTTGGCTGTCCTGGACTCACTTTGTAGACCAGGCTGGCCTTGAACTCACAGTGATCCTCCTGCCTCTGCCTCCCGAGTGCTGAGATTAAAGGCATGCGCCACCACGCCCGGCTCCTAGCAGATTCTTATAGTGACATTTAATGGCTAAGTTATTTTACTTTTATAGAAGTGGATGTATCTTTGGACAGTATTTTTTAGACACGTTAAAATCCTTTACAGTGTTTTTAGAAGTATGGATAGCAGTGTAGATGGTATATTTTATGGTGGCACAAGTAGATCTGTTGAGCAAACTATTTACAGATTAAATAGATGCCTATGTCATGTCACTGCTTTTTTTTTTTTTTTTTTCCTTTCAAAACTGGATCTTTATAATATTATTTCAGAAGACCACTTCTTTGGCTTCAGTTCTTTAAGGCAGCCTGGGAAACAGGTGGACTGTTTAGCTTCTCTTAGGAAGCCAAGGCTTCGGTTTCCCTGGCTTGGTATCGACGTATCACCCTTCCCTTTTCTTTTAATACTTGTAGCTGTGTGTGTGTGTGTGTGTGTGTGTGTGTATGTATGTATGTGTGTGAGAGTATGCGTGCTCATTCACTCTGAGGTGGTGGGGATGGAGCCAAGATTGGTAGGCACGCTAGGCATGTGTTCCTAACCACTGTCACCAGCTCTTGTCGCCATTCCTAAACCCTGATGATGCTACTGTTGTCTACTGTTGAATGAAGGGAAGCCTTGAAGAGAATTGATAACTCTGCATAGTTGGTGGTAAATGCTATGATCTGACTTGGTCATTCTTAGGGCCACTGGGTTAGATTTTTTAAGTTAGGATCTGTGGATTGGGGCCTGGACATGTATCTACTGGCATACTGACTTGGGTAGACCCTTATCTGAAGCTGTAAGAAGCCAGCTGAACTGTGGGGTGATCTCTTGTTCTGGGCAGACAGGTGCGACTGTGTGGCTGATGGGCCCTTTCTGGGTCTGCCCATGTCCTTACTGGCTGTTCAGTTTCTAGACCCGAGAAGTCCACACAAAGCTTCTCCGCTCAGGTTAGGATGATGGTCGGTTGTTGCAGGAAGGAAGACACCAAGTACATTTTGATGTCCACTCTGCAGCTTGGTTTCATATTTCTTCGAGGAACTTCCCCTTAAAGCAACAGCGCCTTTAAAAATAGAAACAATTCTTCCCTTGGGCTGTGGCTGGGTAATCACAACTGTGCTTTATGGTATATTTGCAATTCATTTGTGTCAATCGTTATTTTGGATAGAGCTCAGAGCAAGACAAGGGTGAGTGGGTGGAATACCGAGAGTGTAATGCAACCTTCTGGGAATTCCCAGGTTTGAAAAGTGAGAGGTCCTTAAATAAATACTGGCAGCTTGTCAGATTGAGAAGTAGTGGTTTCTGAGGTTACAAAAGATTACCCACGCATTCATAGAAGCTCAGAGTTAGTTACTGGGTCAAAGTTTTCAGTGTTACCAGTAAGAATAAGGGAGATAAAGACATTGACTTTTAGGAAAAGAAACAGGCTTCACTTTCTTTCATATCTTCTTTTATGGGACTGCATTATTAATGACCAAAAGATCAGAGAACTTCTCAGACTAAGGGTCTGAGAAGGGTTTGTTTTGAGGCTGAAATTCCAGCATTATAACACTGCACAGGTCCAGGCTAATTGCTGGCCAGCCTACAGTTCGTCAGTCTACAACGCTAAGACCTATACGACTTGTTTCTTGTAATGCCACAGCGTTGTTATCAGGGCCACACTTACAAAGTTTTCTGCCAGTACCAGGCTTGACCCACTGGAACCAAGGACAGCTGCAGACGAGCACTTATGCCAGGGGCCCTCACCTTTGAGAATTGTGGGAAGAAAAAGGAAAAAATATTTTAAATGCACCATAGTAATTGCAGAGGTGTATCTTTGCCTTTGTGTACACTGTATTGTTTGTAAACTCCCCACTTCTGTTTTGCTGGAGGCTGTGCGCTCCCTGAAGGCAGGCGCCTTGTGCTGGTTCCCCTTGTGCCCAAGGCTCCACACAGCACCTGGCACATGATAGCTGCTATGTGACAAAAGCATGAAAGGCTGTAGCTGCCGCTCAGGGTAGGTAGTCTGCTGAGGCAGCTGGCTTCAGGCTGCTCAGATGCAGGTTCACTTTGCAAGATGAGGTCAAAGTCTTTTGTTAAGGAAAGTGAAAACATTCCAGCCACAGATTACTTCCAGGCAATTCTTTGTGTAGGAATGTGGGGTGAGGAGTGGGATGTAGTGACCAGGCAGTTAGCCCTGGGTACAGAGTGAATGACAGCTCCAGGTTTGTCCATATGAATGGAATACGTCAGGCAGGGTTGTCTTCTCACCCCTGCGGGCAGCATCCCTTCCTACCCTCTTTCCTTACTTATTTTATTTCTTTGGTTTTTATGTGACAAGATCTCATGTAGCTCATGCTAGCCTTGAACATGCTAAGTAGTGGAGGCTGTCTTTGAACTCTGAACCCTCTTGCCTGTGTTTTCCAAGTGCTGGGTTACAGGCCTGTGTCACCACATCTGGTTCTTTCCTCATTTATTTATTATTCAGTTTTCTGAAGGTATAGGAATATATCTGTATATACACAGAGAAGCATGTATCTTGCTTATATATATTAAAATAAATATTTTTTGCTTTCTCTCTATCCTGGATGACAGTAATGTTTTTTTTTTTTTTTTAAAGATACAGATCTTTGTGACATGGATCTGATTCTTATATATCAGTAAAATAATATGATAAACTTATGTTCCTTAGGAGGTATTGTTACAATTTTATGTCAGTAAATTGGAAATTATACATCACAGTGAAGTTCATATCTATTCCTAGTCCAGGAGGAAAAGGGTATACTATCTGGGCCTTTAATCCCAGCCCTTGGAAACCAGAGGCGGAAGGGTGTGTGTGTGTGAATCTTTAGACCCTGAGGCTAGCGTGGTTTATATAGTGAGTCCTAGGCTATCCAGGGCTAATGATGAGATTCTGTCAAAAAACAAAAACAAAACAAAATAAAAAACCAAACAACAACAAAAACCAGGCATGGTGGCATACACGTTTAGGCAGGAGGATCTCTGTGAGTTTCAGGCCAACCTGATCATAGAGCAAGTTCAAGGACAGCCAGGGCTATTACACAGAGAAATCCATTTTCAGATGAGATTGGGCATGTTCAGCGTGGTAAGGCCGTGGACTGAGAAATCCATTTTCAAACAAACAAACAAACAAACAAACACAAACAAAAAGAAAGAAAGAAAGAAAAAAAGCATTCTGGGTAGAGTACAGGCTCTTACTTAGCAAGAGGCATTGAAGTTGTTCATTTTGTATACCCATTCTTTTCACCTTGCACACACACAGTGGACCATGGAAAATATATGGAGGAGGCCTAGGCAGAATGCTACTGCACCACTGCAGTGTGTTTTCCAGTTTACACATCGTATCACGGATGTTTCTAGAATGGTTCCTCTGTTCAAGAAAATTAAAGTATTAATTAGCAAGATAGACGCTAAGAGTGAGCGGCATGCCACGTTATGAAATCAGGTTGTGGGCCGGAGGTTTGGTCTATTGTGTGTTGGTACCTCTCTCTCTGGCTTTATTACTGAGTTGGTTATTAGGGTACATGGTAAAGTTTAGGTTTTACTAGTACAGGAAGGAGAGCATAGTCTTCCTACATGATACTGGAGTTTGAAGGAGCTTGACAGTGGAATATTTTCATTAGCTGCCGGCATTTCTAATTTGTTTCAAAATAAAGGTTCGTTGAAGTCTCATTTTTGTTGTTGTTTCTTTGTTTTTGTTTTTTGAGACAAGGTTATTCTGTGTAGCCTTGCCTGTCCTGGACTCACTTTGTAGACCAGGCTGGCCTCGAACTTACAGAGCTCTGCCTGCCTCTGCCTCCCGAGTGCTGGGATTATAGACATGGTAATCTTAGTCTAAGTCTTTTAGAAGGAAGACTAAAAGCAATTATTATCTGGCATAAAGTGATTTTAAAATGATTTGGAGGAACTGGGGATGGTGGTTCTTAACTGATCCCAGCACCTAGGATGCAAAGGAAGAATCACCTTGCATTCCAGGCAGTTGAGGATTACAGAGTGAGCCCCCGCCAGGCTGGTCTAAGGTGAGATTCCACCAATAAAACAACCTAAATAAACCAGGTGTGGTGGTGCGTGCCTGTAATCCCAGTACTCAGGGAGGCAGAACACGCAGATCTCTGTGAGTTTCAGGCCAGCCTGGTCTACAAAGTGAGTCCAGGACAGTCAAGACTACACAGAGAAACCCCGTCTTGAAACAAAAACAAAAACAACCCCCCCCCTAAATAATGGCTAGGTATGTGGCCCAGTGGTAGAGCATTTGCTTAGCATTTGTGAAGCCACAAATTGGGTTCAATCCCTACTGCTCCCCACCCAATTTTATTGTGGTGACACTTCAGACTAAATTTATAATTTGAATGTGTGTGTATAAACATGTATTATAAGGGTTCATGTAAGTATACTCTTAATGTGCAATGGCCATTTTATTTCTCTTCTAATTCATTTAAAAATGGTGGTTGGGACTTTCTGAGCTCCCCCCCCCCCCCCCCCCCCCCCCCCCCCCCGACAACTCACTAATGAGTCACAAACATATAATTTGTAACAAAACACAGCTTTATTAAGATTGTAGGCTCTGATATTTATTTTTTAATTTTTACACTGCTTCTCCTGGACCGTTCCCCTACCCTCTCTTTGTTTTGTTTGTGAGACGTTCTTGCTGTGTAACAGCCCAGGCTGGCTTGGACCATGAAGCCCAGTTGGCTTGAACTCCTTCATGTTCTTTCTGCTTCCACAGCGCTGAGTGTGCCGCACTGCCTGCTGGGAGATTCTTCCACTTGTCTTCCAAAAGTTAGGCTTATTTTTTTTTTTTCTTTTCTGCAATTACATAATTTCCAAGATCCCCTTTCTTTTGGTGTATTTTTAAAAATAGCCTCTTGTTTGTTTGTTGTGGAATTTCTCTGAGGATACTAAACACACACACACACACACACACACAGAGCTCATCATTTTGTTTGTTTTCATCCCTCCTGTCAGACACATCTGCAGCCTTACCTCTCTGGTCTCTGGCTTCTGTGGGGCAGGATGTAGATGTGGTCTTTGTTTTCAGTGCTTACCTGCTTCATTCCCAGCACACAGAACGCACTTTGTAAACTCTCTCCGCTGGTGTGATTATTTATTACTAAAAGCTTTGGTTAGCCCCCCTTTCTGCTTAAAGTACAACTAGAAAACTGGAAGCAAGAGCACAGGTAAAGGCTAAAATTGCACACCGTGGCTGTGACAGCTTTCCACTACTGTTATGACAAGCCTTAGTTGTGCTTAGGACAAAGTGCTAGGGAAGGAAACCTCTTTTAATCATATTTTTGTGTTTGTATTGCAAACATTTCATTAAGAAATTGTTTTATCCCTGCTAATTTAAGAGACATACTCCTGTTGGACTTTTTTCTTTTCTTTCTTTCTTTTTTTTTTTTTAAGGCCCTAAGACAATCCGAATGATACCAGCTGGCTAGTGTATTATTCTACCAGTTAGCCGCTTCTGGCAAAATTGAGAGATAAATGGAAAACTTGGAGGATTGTTTTCAACTGGTAGTAAAAATTACACATGCCATGGACTCGTACCTTAAAGAAAACTTACAGAAATAAGTTAACTGCAATGGTGGGCATCCCAGAGACATCAAGGCTCCTCACATTCATGTTGCCTTTCTCCAGGTCTTCTGGGGAACCAGAGCAGAGACGGTGTTTGTGTGTTTAGAATTTAAAGCTGTCTCCAGAACATTCTCAGCACAGGAAACAAAATAGCTGAGAAATGACCAGGACACATAGAAACACTCAGATCACTTTGAACCTCAACAAAATAAGAAATTAACGAGAGCTGGACAGCAAAGCAGTCAGTAGGGAAATGTGCTAACGTGTGTACGCAGTTTTCAACAATCTAGAACTGACTTAGGAGGAGTGGTGGTGCATGCTATAATCCCAGGGCTCTGGACTTGGAGGCAGGGAGATGAGGAGTTACACAAGAACCTTCTCCCAAAAATACACTTCAAAATAATTTTAAACAAATAGACAAATGGGTTGACCTATGAGATTCATCAACAGGCTTTCAGAAGAAGGTCACAATATGAAACATTTCAGGCATCAACACCTGGCAACAAGATAGTAGCACACGCAGAGTTCAGGTTTTCATATGTTTCTCTAAAATTTCATTTGGAAAAAGTAATTCTTGTATTTGTCGATGTGAGATTCAGAAGGGAAAGCGGATGGTCCGTGTAGCCCTTCTCTTGAGATAATCACTCCTTTTGCCTTGCTTGGATATTGTCATCCCTCCCGGATCCTTCTGTCCTCTTTGGCCCAGCACCATCAATTCTAAGTTCTAAATAGAAGCCCCACCTAAACGGTGAAAATGTTAGCAGCTACTCTTTCTTTAGACTCAACAGAACTCAGGGCAAGTTTACCAGCCCTGAAATAAGCCTGATTCTTTCAGACCAATTTAAGTCTCCCAAATACTGGCCTTTGAGTCATGGTCAACTCGGGCTTATTCAAGCTGAAGAGCTGGCTCTCCAAGCACTTTGTATTAACCACCCCTGTGTCGTTGCTATGAACAAAATGCCTGGCACGGACAGCCTAAGGGAGAAGATGTTTATGTTGTGTAACGGTTTCTGAAGGTCTCCGTCCGTGTGGCAAGGAAGGCATGGCAGAGTTCCTGACAGAGGGAGTGCGGCCGGCGCCAGGGGCTGGGTTATGACCTCAAAGCTTCCTGAATCTCCACAAGTAAATCGTCTTCCTTTCTCTCCCCACACAAGCTCTTATTGCTCCATCAGCCCCCAAGATGGAGCTTTCACACCGAGCTGCTTTCTTCTCAAGATCACCAGCTCTTGAATAACCCTGATTCCTTCTTACCCCAGCTCTCAAGTATTGGCCTTTTGTGGCCAACTTACTCCAATAGCATCTGGGCTCCAGAATCTGAGAGTCAGCGCTCCAAGGCCCTTCATTTGATTGAATCCAGGAATGATATCTTGTTACCATGAGACTGGGTAATTGCTCAGAGTCATTGATAAACCAGTCGAATGTTCCAAGAAAATTAACAGCTTCAAAACTATCTTCAATTAAAAAAAAAAAAAAAAGCCCAATTAAATTGCACTGCTCTTAACTCAGGAACTTGACGCTTGCTTCTCATGGGTAGCCACTGTTGCAAACTATTAGTTTAACAAGCTAAGCTTTAAGCCCAGTTTTACAACCCAAGGGCTCTCCCGCCAGGTGTGCCTGATTAAAACCCTCAGTGTCTGTTCTTCCTTGAATTGAGGAGAAGGTGGAAGGAATCAGTGAAGTCTCCTGGGTACCGTGAACTTGCTGGATGCTATGTTGTGAGGAGGCTGAGGCTCTTTTTTCCAGGCTCATGGGCCCCAGTTTCCTGTTTCAGGTCTTTGGTATTCCCAGTGGGGGACCCGTGGTTAGGTGTGCACTGTGCCGAAGTGAGAGTTCCGGGTGGTGCCTAGCACTGCTGCGGATACAACCTGTATCTCTGAGCTAGCCATCTGTAGAGCACTTTTGCCTCTTAAGTTCCTTCATTGGTACAATTGATATCTGGATTAGATCATCTGTAAGGTCTTTTTGTTTTCCCCCAAATTCTAAAATTCAGATTTACCCACATACGATACTTAAATACAGAGCCGAGTCAGACAAAGTAGGCAGCAGACAAAGCGGCTGAAATGGGCTGCCTTTTAATTTACGTCTTGTCCGAGTGTCAGGAGCTGTGGAGAGGACAAGGGAGACCGTTGGTGGGAGGCTTGGCTGGTGTGCGGTAGCTGACTTGAGGCTTGAAGGTGTCAAGTGAAATAAGACAGCGCTAGCTCCAGACATGGAGGTTCTTATCAACTAGCTGGCTGGGGCCCAGGGAGCTTGCAGATACTTGCTCTCTTTCCTCAGCTAGAAAGGTGGCTTTCCGCTGTGCCTACGGGACATTATAAAAACCTTTTGATTGGAACCTTCTAATTAGATGCCATCTTGTACAGGTGTGAGGGGTGTGTGTGTGTGTGTGTGTGTGTGTGTGTGTGTGTGTGTGTATAGCTGTTTTGTGCAGCAAAGCATGAAACATCATATAGGGTGGACTAAATGACATACCCAGAGCTGTTAGCATAAAGCTTTCTGGGGAGGCTCATGTTCTCTGCCTGGCTGGTGAGCTGCCCCCAGTCCCTGAGACAAGGTCTTACTGTGTAGCTGTCTGGCCTGAAACTTACTGTATAGACTAGGCTGGTCTCAGCTCACAGAGATCTTCTGCCTCCTAAGTGCTGGCATTTAAATTTCAGGCCACCACTACCACCTCTTTTCTTTTTCTTTTTTTTTTTTTAAATAAGTTTTCCATTTTTATATTGAATGTGTGGGGTGGTCTGTGCAACTGTGAGTGCAGGTACCCGAGGAAGCCAAAAGAGGGCGTCAGATGTGCCCTGGACCTGGAGTTATAGGTGGTTGTCAGTTCGCCGAAATGGCTGCTGGTAGTAAAAGTCAGGTCCTCTGCAAGAGCAGTCTGTGCTTTCACTAACTCTGGCTTGACTTGTTTCTGAGGGTTTTGTTACAGCCTATCAAACTGTAGTTTCTCCCTAAGACTTCTACACTTGACCTCAGCCCAAAAGCAGAGTAACCCCTTCTTTTGAGGTCAGGGCAGTGCTTTACATGACCCAGGCTAGCCTTGAGCTTTCTATGTAGCCACAGCTGGCTTGAATGTCAGAGCCTACAGCCTCCACTTCCGGAGAGCTGGAATTACAGCTTTGTCCTTTTTCTTCATAAGCAGGATGGAGATTTGGCTCCCTGTAGCCTTTATGAGTCTGGACTGCAGGTGTGATGAGCTTTGCTGCTGTCAAGCTCAAGGAAGGCATCTGTTTGCCATTCTGTGAGGAAGGAAGCAAGTTCTGGGCCTTTGGTTTTTCTTTCTTTCTTTCTTTTTTCTTTTTTTTTAAGACATGGAACCGGAAGGAAGCTTCTGAGGAAAGGGAAGCTTAGCCCTTCTCAGTCAGCTTTTTGTGCTGGCTCTGAGAGACACTCCCTGGACTACCCAGCCATCACCAGTGCCCACAGACATTCACAGCTCTCAAGCTGGGAGACTCAGAGGAGAAGCAGGCGGGGGGAAAGGGGAGAATGCTGGTGAACTATGCAGGCATATTCTGTTTTGAATGGTTTTATGCACAAAGTCACCCTGAGCTCTGGATGTAGCCACAGAGCTTTGTGCAGTTTGTGGCAAAAGGTAAATAAGTCTTTAAAAACACTAAACATTCTAGCCTGGAGTTTAGTGAATCAGTCAGCAGTGGGTGCTCTTCCTGCCCGCCTACCTTGCTCGGCTTCGGGGGTGGAGTGGGGTGGGGTGGGGGTGGGGGAATGTTCACGATTTGTAGCTGAGGGCTGCAGAGACAGCTCAGCAGTGAAGATTGCTTGCTGATTGCTGTTCCTGCAGGTCAGAATCCCATTCCTACAATCCACATTGGATGGCTCACAACTACCTGTGACTCTAGTCTAGGTGATCTGACGCCCTCTTCTGGCCTCTACAGGCACCTGCACACATACGCACATGCCCACAACAGCCCATGTACATAAATTTAAAAACACTAAAACCTGAATGATTTGTATCTGAGGATGTGATGGGAGGTTTTAAGTGGAATGAGGTTTTGATATTTTCCCTTTTCATTTTCTACCCTTAACTGCCTCTCTTTATGTAGTTCACTGACGTGTAGGCCTCATGGTTCAAACCGGAATGGGAAGGTAGAATGGTTGCATGGCGATGTTGTCACCGTTGAGGAAGGTCCTGAGAAACTACTCCTATTGAGGTCATTGCGCGGAGAGTGGCGGTAGGGAGGGCTTATCAAGATAGTGGTGTTCAGTTAAGCAGCGTGGATCCAGTTAAACATCTGAAGCTTTGCTATAGAGTTACAAAGAGAGAGCAAGTGGGGGAACTTCAGCATGGTGGTGCCTGCTTCTCAGGTTGTCTTGGAGCCTTGAGGCATTGCTGGCTTTGATGGTCGGTTAGTTAGTATTCACCGGTCTACATCGTTGTCATGTGATCCACGATGTCAGTGGCTTTTCTGGAATTGTTGTGCTGCCGTTATCCTAACAATGTTTTTCTTGTTTAATCCTCTCTAGCCGTGCTGTTATTTAGTCAGTTATTTTCTCCTCAAAGACTAACATACAGCTATCCCTTGGATTTCAGACCTGAGAATGAAAACAAATCAAAACAAACAAACAAAAAACAACCTTACACTTCTAGAAAGAAAACCTAGAGTTTCCCAACTTCCCTTAACTTGTTCCAAGCAAGCAGCAGGAAGACAAAAAGAGCCACAAAAAGAGCCAGGGAAGGGGTAACCTCAGAATTTAACACTAGCCAATTTTACTTTTGGATTTTTAAATTTAAATTTTTTTCTTATTCTTGGTTTGTTTGTTTGTTTGTTTTTTGAAACAGGGTTTCTCTCCATAGTCCTGGCTGTCCTGGAACTCAGTGTATAGACCAGGCTGGCCTTGAACTCAGAGATCATCTGCCTCTGCCTCCCACGTGCTGGGATTAAAGGTGTGTGCTATAATACTGTGCTCAGCTCTTTTTATTGAAAAATTGACACGTTCATTTTCTCCTCTCCTGGAGACTGAAGGGATATTAATATAGTTGGCCCCGGACAGTGGTATGCAGTTGGATTTCCCTGATGTCTGCTTTGTCTACCGGAAGAAGAATTTGAGTTTCCTGGGCTTTTTGGGTCTTCGGTTACTGCAGAGCACAGATGGTTATAGGATTTCACCACCTTAAAACACTGGCCAGTAGGGTGTGATAGCGAGTGTCTGTAGTTCCAGCTACTAGGAGGCTGAGACAGGAGGATGGCTAGAGCCCAGAAGTTAGAGTAGACCAAAAAAATAAAAATAAAATAAAAATGGCCAAGGAGTTGCCTTTATTCTGATCTATATTGAATTTTCTTTAAAAATTTTACCTTTCCTTGTTTGTTTTGTGTATGTGGCCATAGTGCTGTGTGGTTATAGAGGACAAAGAACAGTGTGAGGGAGTCGCTGCTCTCTTTCCATGGTCATCAGGCCTGATAGTGACTTGGTGAGCACCTCTGCCCCCTGAGCTGTCTCTTCAGCCTAACCCTGGGTTTTCTAAGTGGCAGGCTATGTCTGTCTGTCTGTAATGGGACATACTGAGCTAATCCACCATTAGTAGTTAGCCTATGCAGGATTTTTTTTTTTTTTTTTTTTTTAAGTTATTGTAAGCTACCCTGGGCAGGTTGAATGTCCCTTGTTGGAAATGCTTGGGACTAGAAGTATTTCAGCCTTCTGACTTAGTCAAACTGCGAAGTATTTGTGTGCACATAATGAGGCATCATGGGGCTAAGGGCCAAGTTGTTTCATCTATACTTTATACACCTAGCCTGCAGGTGACTTCATGCAATGTATACGGTGCACTCGTGTTCTGCCTGTGACATATCTCAAGAGCTCAGGTATGGAATTTCCTATCTGGGACATAGCTGCCCTCAAGAAGTTTCGTGTTTTAGGATATTTAGGAGTTTAGACTTTCAGATTTAGAGCCACTTAATCTGCTTCTGAACCACAGCTTTCACTCGACGTGGAGAAACTCCGTGTTTGCCTTTTGCGGTGTTTCTGTAGAGATCAGTGGCACGTAAGGAACCAGCTTTGTGTAATGCCTCAGGCATGTGTGTCGTGTGTGTGTGATGTGGTTGTGTGTCGGCCTAGACCCTGGAGCCATGTCCAAGCTTTTGTCGTTGTGTGGTAAGGCTGTCATGTACAAATTTAACTCTTGAGAACCACACAATAGTTATAAAAAATACTCATACAGAAAAAAGCATCTTTGCAGCTCTGAGTTGGACCACATTCAGAGGCATCCTTGCCATACACAGCTAGCTGTCCGGGTGCAGTGGACTAGGGAGACAAACTGCTTCTTGGAGTCTGATTCTACCACTTTCTAGCTGGAAAATCCAGGACGGACCCTTAGCTTGGCGCACAGTGCCTCAGTTTCCACAGCTGAGTGTAGTGATAGAAATACAGACAGTAAAGGGCTGTGAGGCAGGCAGGTGTTGACAGTTCTATTTTTACTACCCTGGGACACGTGAGGATGGCCGACTGGCTTTGCTTCCCCTGTGGCTTCTTATTCATTTTAACTTTCAACAAGGAAGTTCCTGTCTGGTACCTAAAAATAGCAGTTTAGGAAAAAAAAAAAAAGACAGGGAGAAAAGGAAGGAAGGAGGGAAGGAAGGAAGGAAGGAAGGAAGGAAGGAAGGAAGGAAATCTTAGGGAAATATAGTGTGGCTCACTCCTATAATCCTAGAAATGAAGGCCAGGGAGCTCCTGCCCCTTCAGGGTCTCTCACCAAGAGACCCTACCTCAAACAAGTGAATAAAGCAAGTCTCACAATTTTATCTCTAAGTCTTACGGTTTTCTGACAACCTTTTATTTAAATGAGGCATACATTTAAAAATTTTTTTTGTTTTATTATTTTTAATTATGTGTATGGGAATATGCCAACTGAGTGATGGTGCCTGTGGATGCTATGGGCATTGGTCCCCTTGGAGCTGAGAACGGGTGAGTGTTAGCTACCAGGTGTGACTTAGCCACCCAGACTTCTCCCTAGCACACAGCATGCATTTTAATGATTTCCTGTCGGGGTCTCCAATCAGGCACACCCCACTTCTTAGCTGACAGGATACCAGGCACACTACTCTCTCAGATGGGCACAGTGTGTTCTGTGGAGAGGGAACCTCCTTATTTATTGGTCGCCCTTTGTCCCTTGGGCAGTTGGCAGTTATTCATTTAGGCGAAGAATTTGTGTTTAGAATCTGTGCAATGTGAATTACCCGCGGGGAGGAAGACTTCCTGAGGAAGAGCGCGTGTGCATAAAGAATGAAGCTGGGGCCTGGGGCCTAGGGGTGCTGCACCAAAGAGGCAGAAGGTGGAGGGGAAATTTCCGCGTATTGCAGCCTGTCTGGTGTGCAGAGGAGGCCACACGTGCATGCGTGGCCTTTCCTTCCCTCTGCCATGTGCATCATCTTGGCTGCGTTCAAGCTTCGTGGCTATGAAAAGGAGAAGCGCAGGTGTGTAGCTAGGCTTTTGTTTGTTTGTTTTTGTTTTGGTAACTTGATAAAAAAGTAGGATCATCTGGGAAGAGGGAAGCTCGCCTGAGAAAAATGCTTCCATCAGATTGGCTTGGGGCAAGTCTGTAGGGGAATTTTCTTGCTTAATGATTGATGTGGGAGGGCCAGGCCCACTGGGGGAGGTGCTGCCCTTGGGCATGTGGTCCCGGGAGGTTATAAGAAAGCAGGCTGAGCAAGCCATGAGGAGGAGGAGCAAGCCTGTAAGCAGCATTCCTCAGTGGCCTCTGCTCAGCAGTGCCTGCCTCCAGGTTCTTGTCCTGGCTGTCCTTCCTGAGGGACTGTTAGCTGTAAACAGAAATAAACCCTTTCCTCCCCAAGCTGGCTCAGTGCATGGCTTTATCACAGCAGTAGACACCTAATGAAAGAACAGATGTCTCGCTCTTCGCTTTGCCCCTCCTCTCTCCCACCGAGCTGTCACTCCTCAGGCTCACCTTGGAAGCAAAGAAAGAACACAATGGGGGATCAGAGTAGAAGGTAGAATATGGAAAGGAGAGCAAGGAAGGGAGAGAAGAGGTATGAGCCTAGAGGAAATTGACTCTCCAGACCACACTGAAAGCTGCCTTCTAGAAACCACAGCAGGCTGGGCTCTGGGAGGCGAGGTCCGGTTAACCGCGCCTGGTCCTGCCGCTGAGCAGGGTAAGGAGTCTGCAGTATGCCTTAGGTCACCTTGGGCCTCAAATCAGAAAGAGAAAGCCTTAAACATGTGCAGTTATCTTTACTAATTAGCAGCTAATCAGAGCCTGTCAGAAACTGTTCCAGGCACGACACAGAGAGCATGGCTATGTTTGCGTGGCCAGATTCTGAGAGGCGATCCAATGGTGGTGTGGAAATAAATGAGTCTGATAGATTATATACCAACTGCAGTTTGTCTGCTTTGATGACTGGCTTTTAAAAAGAAATTAATCAAACGGCAATCTCTGACTTCACACAGTTGGATGGTTGATAGCTGTGGCCTGGGAGGTTAGTGACAGGGAATCCCCCGCTCCCTGAAGCCTCTCATTTGCTGAATTCTTTCTAGTCATGTCAGCAATAGGCTCACGGGGGATAGTGAGCAGATAGGTAGAGTCACTAAAAATCCATAGACTCGTTTGTTTAAGCATCACTGCACCTCTCCTCCAGCCACATAGCCAAGCCCTTTTGCCTTGAATAAAACACAGTAAATCGTACTGTGAGGGAAGGATCGCAGCACTGGCAGCAGAGTTCATGGGTTAAGAGAGAGGAATCGCAGGCAGAATCTCTTCTGCTGTTCTTTCCCCCAGCAATTGAGACCTGCGCATGCGTAGCAGGTGCCTTTTCTAGACGCTTTGAGATGGAGTACAGTAAGCCTCGCGGATGCTGTGCCTGGGGCCACAGGTCTGCGCTGGGATGATCCGCAGACTGTCCTGTTGCTTGCGGTTCTTCACTTGAGTGTGGGCCTTCTGAGGCCTCTAATTTCTGCATTAGGTTATTACATAATAGTGGGCTCTGTGCTATTGTGTGGCTTTTGGGATCACAGCAGTATGGAAGGCGGGTAGCTGTGCCTTCCTGAGCCTTCTGCAGTACTGGGGCTTGGACCCAGGGCTGTGTGCATGTTTGGCAAGCTCTCCACCACTGCGCTGGCTGGAGCAGGGCTGTCCAAGCGCAGCTCCAGAGCTGAATCCCGTTGATGGTCGCTGCTTTGGGCTGACAGGCAGAGGCTGCCACTGCTTAGCACTCCATGACATAAGGGATGGTTACTCAGCCAAAAGGTCACCCAGTATTTGGCAGGAGTTCCCATTGTAAAGGATTACTGACTGCACAGTCTGCCTAGCAGCCTTAGCTTGGGGTTTATACAGGAACTAATGAGAGAGAATTGTGCTTTAGGCAAAGTCATGGAACCAGGAGTTCATTTCCAGAAAGGCCCCCGAGTCTATGTTGTGGCGTGGTGCGTGGTCTCAGACTTGGTGGGGCACGGGACTACACAGCTCCAGCTTGGACATTCCTGTGAGCCTCCCTCGCTGTGGGAAGAGAGGAAAGAATTGAGAGGAAGGAGAGCCAATGGCCAGTCGTCAGCATCTCCAGCCAGCTCCAGCTGGAGTCATTGCCGGTGAATGTCATGCCCACTACTCATCTTCCTCCTGAGGGCTGAGGGCATCTCTAGATAGGTCTCACCCTACAGCTCCCAAGTGGCAGTTGGATCTATGCTGCCTATTGATGTATTTGCAAAGCAAGCACGTCAAAGCTTTATGGTCCTGTCTGGAGCATGCGCACCGGTGATGCTCCTGATTTGTCACTCCACACGGCATTCTTGGCATTCTCTCAACATGCGGACCTTGGCGTGGAAGTTACATGAGAATGGCATGTTGCAGGGATAACTTAGAATCTGTGTTCGTATTGTAAAGAAAGCCATTGGTAGATGTTAGCAGGTCTTTAGTAATACTTTACAGAGATGGCCAAGCCAAGCTTTCCATTTTTATTTAACAAGCTCTTGGCCAGTAAGTTGCTGGTGATACATCATACACTGGTTACCAAACATGAGCAGAGTCCCGTGGCCAGAAGTCTCAGTAGGAGGGCAGAAGAACACGGCTGGCCAGCTGAGAGCAGGAAACCACGCAGAGAGTGTCGGAAGTAAAACTAGCTGGGAAATGGTGGCCTGTGGCAGCCTGGATGCTGGCATGCTTCATAACCCTGGAGACTAAACAGGTGACTTGGCTCCTGGGATCAGTCTTTGTTACAAAGTTTTGATTGTTCCTTTATGGCTGAGACAAATAATTTTTTTCCTTTTTATTTTTTATTTTTATTTTTTATTTTTTCTCGGTGGTTGAGTGTGAGTGGGGTTGTTTTCCCTTCTCCCCGGAACTTTTCAAACGTCAAAGCACTGGATGAAGAGGTTCTAGTTCTGTCATCGTTCGTTGTTGTTGTTTGTGGGGTTGGGGATCAAACCATGGCTTCTTGCATGCTAAGAAATAATCTCTCTTTAAACCACAACTCCAGTCTCCTAGGATGATGATGATGATGATGATGATGATGATGATGATGATGATGGCGACGACGATGCTTAATCCTAACAATGCCTGAATGGCTTTTCAGGAACTCACAGCTAACATCTGCCTGTGTTGGCACCTATCCCCCCCTCCTTTTTTTTTTTTTTTTAAGCTCAGGTAACTTTGTTTTTAATGCCGTTAGTTCTCGTTCTAAACATGGCATCTATTCACCTCTGGAAACTTAGGAAACACAGGTTAGAGATAAAATACTTTACCAGACCGTCAGCAGTTGAATGCATTCCGTGGCAGGTGTGTAGTCACTTTTACCGCTGGGATGCAGAACTCCTCTTCAAGCTCCAGGAGTGGCCGCTGTGTACAGCCTCTAGGTAGCAACAGTGTTTAGCTGCATCACACATTTCCTCTGAGCCCCAGTTCCATCTCCTTGAAGTTTTCTCTCACTCTTTCCTTAGCATCTCCTTTCTACAAACTTTTCTTCCTCAGATGACTTTGCTTCTGAGGAAGCACTCATACCACCGGGGGTCCCTGCACCACAGAGCCAGCCTAGGTCCTGACAAATTATTCAGGATTTTCTTTTGCCCCTTAGTGAAGCCGTGCTAGAACACTAGCCAGGAACTCATTGCCCACGTAGGTTTGCCTCTTGCTACTTAACCTTATAAATCTGGGTGACCTTGGGTGAACTGCTGCCACTCACGGTGGTGTTACCAGCCAGATAAAGTGCTCGGTGTTCGCTGTTTTAGTGGGAACCAGAGCACAAGACAGAGGAATGACACACAAGTAGTACAGTCATTGGGAGCAAAAATTCTTTGAAATAACTTCTCACAGTTACCGGGTTGGAAGATGCAGTTAGCTGATTCTGTGCCTGGTCCATGCAGAAACTCCCAGGATGCTCTGTTTATTAGTCATCCTCTCTCTCTCTCTCTTTCTCTCTCTCTCTCTCTCTCTCTCTCTCTCTGTTTATGCACAGGTTGCCATACTTGACCCACAAGAATTTTTTTTTGTCATTTTCTTTCTTCTCCTTCTTCCCCTCCTTCCTCTCTTCCTGTTCTCTCCCTCTCATTGCCCTCCCCCCTCTCCCTCTTCCTTTCTCTCTTCCTCCCTCCTCCTCTTCTCCTTGTCCTCCTTTTTGAGACAGGTTCTCATAGAGCCCAGGCTGGCCTTGAACTCACTGTATAGCTAAGAATAATCTTGAACTCATGAATCTCCCAAGTGCTCGGATACAGGTGCACCCTACTATGCCCAGTGTGAGAGTCTTCTTATTTGTGGTCCTTTAGCTAGTCCTCAGAATTTTTTTATTTGTTCACTGTAAAAAACACACTCCAAAATTCTGAATACTTACTGTTTCAAAAAATATATATCCTTTTAGTGGAAAAAATTTAGAAACAAACTCTAAATAGGAAAAACAGGCCGTTTCCCATGTGTACTTAAGTTGCTCTGTGGGACCACCTTAGAGGAAATGAAAAATATAGCATAACTTTGATGAGTTAACATTGATGGTTTTTATTTTAGCTTCACCTCTTTTTTTTTTAACCCACATACGTTCAAAAATTTTAACCCTATTCCAAACTAGTACTTTAAACAAAATTACATTATCTATTTATGTGTGGTGTGTGTGTGTGTGTGTGTGTGTGTGTGTGTGTGTGTGTGTAAAGGTGCTTTCATACTGTGTCACACCTGTGGAGGTTAGAGGACAACTGGCACCATGTGGATCTCAGGGGTTAAATATGTGTCAGGCTTGGCAACAGGTGCCTTATCCTGAGGAGCCATTTCTCTGGGCTCAGATACGTAGCTTTTAATTTGTTGAGTTTGTGGCTATTGGACTAATTTAAAGTTATTGTTGAAAAAAATGTATCTGTTACTATAAAAGTGAATCTAACAGACATGAACGAAGTCAAGCTCCGTGCTGGGCCCGTCCTGAGAGCTAACAACACAGGCATCTTCAGTCGCCCTGGAAACACCCGCTAAACGATGCACAGTCAAATTGCTTTGTTTTGAGTCACTTGTAATATTTTCCCCCTTTCCTGCTGCTAAAAAGAGAACGGAACTTTTGACTCAGTGAGAGCTCTGTGAAATTTTGCAAAGACCAGAAACCAGTTTCTGCATTTGAAGGCTGGGTTCTCTCAATAATTGCTGAAATGGTTGGCCATTGAAATGGCCTGTTGGCGATGTGACAAGAGACAAGAGCTCCATTCTCCCCGCATTTGATTGTCACATTTGAAAGCTGTTCTTGGACAGTCAAGTTTCAGAGGGTTTGTATGCCTGGCCTTGGTGGCAACATTTTTTTTCTCCTCTACCTTTCTCCCTTCCTTCCTTCCTTCCTTTTTCAGTATGAGGGATAAAGAAGAGATGATGGATGCTCCAGCAACATTGTGCTTGTGAGTCCTCTTGTTTGATTGATTGATTGGTTGATTTTTAACTTTGGACAGAATCTCACTGAATTACCCATACTCTCCTTGAACGTATACCCCTCCTTCCTCAGCCTCCCAAGGCTTGAGATCGTCCGAGTGCACCATCAGGATGACAAAAACGACATTTCTTTATCACCAGGTTATATTTGTCTAAATGTCTAAAGATTCAGCATGCCTTAGATATATCCAGAGCAGCATTAAGAAGTACTAGAGCAAGTTGACTGAGGAGCCTAGGAAGCCCGTGGCCTTTCATTTAGGGCACACGAGCATCAGTGGATGTCCCTCTACTTCTTAGGATCCTAAAACACATTTAGATTGAGCCAAACCTGGAGCTGTACAGATCCAGTGTGACCTGCGTGCGTGTAAATTTTACCTAGAGTATCATTTCTGCTTCTGTTTATTTCCCACCAAATCCCTGAAAATACTGTTTTCCATTCGAGAAAGCAACATTGCTCTATCTCTGTGGAACAGTGCCAACCCCATATTTTATTTCTTATAATAACTGACATTTTCCATGATTTTTATACACTTGTCTTCCTTTTACTGTAGTGGCTCACTCAGTAGTAATTCTCCTCCTCTTCCTCCTCCTCCTCATTATTTTATCATTTTCCTGTAGTACAGAGTAAGGTATAGTGAGCTGCACCCTCAGCTGATGATGTCATCTTCTAAGAGCCACAGATAAAATTTATTAGGCTACCTTTTCAGACTAGTAAATGATCACATCATGTGAAAACTAGAAAACTGGACTTACCCGAATAACATTGACACTTTTTAAAAAAAGTTTTATGTTCTATGAGAAGTAATGGAACAGCTACAACGCAGGCAGTGTAAACAGAATGAAAGAAGTTAATGGAGCTGACTTGCCTTAACCTAAATAGTTTGGTTCTGCATAACAGATGACTTTCAGCCCACCCTTATTAAGGTATAATTTACCTAAGATAAAACACACTCGTTCAAGGGTGGCCTTCTTGGAGGTACCCTGTAGACACCACCAGCATCAGGGTATTGAATGCTGCCATCACCCAGATGGTTTCTGGGACCTGTGTGAGTCACTGGCCAATCATCTGCCATGTAAAAAAGTCTCTGCTCTCTCATGCTTTCTTTCCTGAGCATGCTCACTTGGTCTTGTGCTCACCCACTTTCTCTCTTGTCGTGTTGGGGGCTGAATCCAGCAGCTTGCACATCCAGGATGCACTTTACAATTGAGCTGCAACCCCAGCCTTTTTCCTATTTTCTTCCCACCCCCTCCCTCTACTCTTCCCCCCCTTTTTGGACAGGATTCCATGTATTTCGGGTTGGACTTTAAGTCATTATATATCTGGCCTTAACCTCACTTTGTGTACCAAGCTGGCCTTGAACTCCTGACCCTTGCACCTCTACTTGCCAGTCCTGAGGTTCCAGATACACACTGTTGCACCCTCCCATTTCTCTTGGTCTCAGCTTGCCACAGGAAGCAAACTCTTTGTTCTCTAGACTTCCTGGTTATGTAATTAGACTCTGTGGGATACCTATTGTCTTTGTGCGCACTGAGCAGGTTAGCGGGCAAAGGGATGGTGAGCTCTGCAGTCCAAATAAGCAATGCGCCCATATAAGAAGCTTTGGGGCTGGCAGATAACACAAGCCTCATTCCATTAACCACATAGTCATCAATAAGCCCAAACTAATGGAGGAAATCAAATGTGAGTTATGCCGGAGCATGAGTCCAGTTGAGGTGGACAGCCGCAGGGGCCGCTGTGCTTTTCTTCTAAGTGAAAGAGGGGGCAGAGAGGACCATGGGGTTTTCCTCACGGTTCCCTGAATCGCACACACAGACTGAGGCAGGCATGTAGTTCACTCCTTTCCCAGCATGCTTGTTCCCAGGGCTGGGTGGTGCTAGGGGGTGTCCTGACCCACCCCCCTCAGATTCAGATCTTTACGCCTCCTTCTGGCTGGCTCATCTCATCAAGGAGAGCCCTGGTTCCCTTGCTCACTTGTTGCCTCTCCTAATGTCTTCTCGGCATTTCTAGGACAAACATGACATTGGTGGCTATTTGAAACCTGCTCTCCAATTTATTGCCATATTGATAAGGCGTCAGTATCTAGGTCCTACAAAGGAAGGAAGACCTTGCCAGTGGACCATTGAACTGTCTTAACTGTTAGATGCATACTGTTTCCACGCTGTTATGGGGCAGAAGAAAAAGATAATGCCAGCTGAGTTTTAGGAGTCTTTAAATGCTTAGGACCAGAAATATTCTCGATTTGGGGATTTTTTTTTTCCCCAGACCTTTAGATGTTTGCTTGTATACAAAATGAGATAGGGATGGGAGCCATGTCTAAATATGAAACTCATTCATATTTACATGTATCTTATACATATACCCTGAAGGCAATTTTATGCTTTTTTTTTTTTTTTTTTTTTTTAAAGGGCAGAGTCTCACTGTGTTGCCCTGGCAGGGTTGGAACTAGGCATTGAAGCCAGGGCTTCGCCTGTGTGAGGCAAGCGCCCACTTCCTGGGCTCCAGCCCTGGCCATGGGCTTGCATTATGCCTGTGACTTATATCCCATGAGGCCGGGTACTTGAAGCTGGACAATACAGCCCTCTTATAGGACGGGCGTTTTGCACGCATAAGTCCTGGAGTTTTTAATCCCTAGTGGGGAACAAACTAAAGTGGAAACAGCTTGGGTTTTTTGGAGAATTTCAGATTTTGCGTTAGGGATTGCTCAGCTGGTACTCTGAACTTATCCGCTGGGGATGATGTCAGTGAGGACCCCTTAGCTTCTGCCCCTTTTCCTTTGCTGTTTCTACTCCACGGTTGTAGGATGGATGCACAGTTCTGTGTTTCACTTAACATTCCTTGGACTGTCTCTTAGAGTGGTTAAGTGGAAATGTCTCTCAGGGCAGGGTGTAGCTCAGGGGCAGAGCACCCACCCAGATGCATGAGGCCTTGGTTTAATCCCCACTCCCTGAAAACAATAATTTAAAGTTTTACTTATTTTTATTTTATGGGTATGAGTGTTTTGCCTTTATGTATATAAGTGCTCTACACCTGCTTGGGGCTGGTGGAGGCCGGAAAAGGGGTTGGATCCTCTGGAACTGGAGTTACAGATGGCTTTGAGGCAACATGTGGATGCTGGGAGACAAGCCTGGGTCCTCTGCAAGAGCAGTGATTGCTTTTAACTCTGAGCCATCTCTCCAGCTGTCTAACATAGCCACTGGGGAAAGGCAGGGAGTTCCGTACCCCACCCCAACTGTAACTGATGCTCCTTCAGCTAAAACCTCCGAAGGTTATTTCTCTAAAATGGCCATTTGTCTGTTGGCTAGCCAAATCCCACTTAGAAAGCGCACTTATAGAAAGCAGAAAAGTTACCTTTTGGGGGTGAGGTTTTCTTAGCAAGGTTTTCTTACTGTGGCTAACTCCTGTCAGATCCTGTTGGGGAGTGAGTTGACTGGTGGTAACAGAGGGCTTTTATCCAACAAGGACATGCAGCAGATGCCTCTGAGGTCCGCACTGATTTTCGAGTTAAGGTGAGGCATAGTGAAGTCAGTTAAAAGTGGCCTTCCCGACTCCATATGAGTTCTGGTTGCCTAAACAGACCTCGCTGAGACCGGCTTGTTTGGGGTTGTTAACTCCGTCTGCCTGTTTCCAGCCAGTTTATTTTTCTAAGAATACATTCTTTCCTCTCCTGCCTTCCAACCCTCAACTCTCATGTGCTTATACAGAGAAACATCTGGTATTCCGAGAATTTTATTTTTGGTGGCAGTTGAATATTTCACAGAACGTTTTGTGTATTATCTCCAGATATAAGACAGGATGATGGATGGAGTTCAGCAGATGGACAGAAGAGGCCTGACTGAGTTAAGGGTGTGGCCGAGCTTCCTGTATGGCTGTGTGAACACAAATGATAGTATCTTAGACCCTCTTAGGAGGTTTCTGGCTGTCTGCCACTTTGGCTTGTCTTCCTATGCCTAGTACCAAGGTGTTCAGTCAGCACCGAATGCATGATAAAGAATTTACTGCTCCTTACACAGTGACCTTGGAAAATGACATAATGATGCAATAAAATGTGCTGCCATAGTAATTTTTTTTTTTAGTTTTATTTTTTATGTGCATGAGTATATGTAGGAGTTTGTGCATCTGAGTGCAGTGTCCCTGGAGACCAGCAGAGGGCAGAGCTGAGTTACAAGGGGCAGGGACCACCAGATAGGGATGCTAGAAACGAACCTAGGTCCTCTGAAAGAGTGTGCAGGCCCTTGATCTCAGAGCCACCTCTCTAGGTCCTTATTTTGTTTATATAGCGACCTGTATAATGGACTGGTAAAGTCTGTTGCTCACTGACAGTAATTTTTTCTATTTTTATTTTCTAGTCAGGGTTCCTCTGTGTAGCCCTGGCTATCCTGGGACTTGCTCTGTAGACCAGGCTGGCCTCAGGCTTACAGAGAGCCTCCTGCCTCTGCTTCCCAAGGGCTGGGATTAAATGTTTGTGCCACCATTGCCTGGCTATTTTTTATATTTTCTTAAACAGGGTGTAACGAAGGCTAAATTGGCTTTCAGTTTGCTGGGGAGCTAAGGATAAGTTTTAATTCCAAAATTCCACCTTCTGGGATTAAGAGTGTATGCTATTGTGCCTGGATAGAGTTTTTTTTTAATTTAGATGTAAGTGACACAAAAATGTTAGAATTGTTCATAGAATGTTATAACTGGATTTTTAAAATTACATTGTGAATATATTGAAGCGTGTCAGTAATTGGTTACAATAAGTTTAGTGTTTGGGGAAATAAAAAAACTGAATGATGAGATGAAATAAATGAAGTTACAGTGTGAGAATAAGTTGCACAAGAAGAATGAATTGGATTGTCACATTGTATATTGAAAGTAAAGCTAAAGGGATGGAATTAAATTCTCTGAAATACAAGAATAGTTGATTTTAAAAAAATCAAGTATTATTAGACTACCTAAATGTAGTCCTTGCCTTTCAAAATTCAAGTAACAGCTGTTCTATATTTATAGAAAATACTTTACTATTTATAGATTGTGAACTACTGTTGTAAGCAACAACTATGTATTTGAGTATTTGTAGGTGTTTTATTTAACAATTTCAGATACTCAAAGCTTTCATAATATCTAGGGTTTTAGGTAGTAGATATGTACAGTTGGAGGCCTTCTTCCTGAGATACTGTTCCATGTCTTCTGTTTTGTTTTGTTTTGTTTTTTTTCAAGACAGGGTTTCTCTGTGTAGCCTAGGCTGTCCTGGACTCACTTTGTGGACCGGGCTGGCCTTGAACTCACAGCAATCCACCTGCCTCTGCCTCCCAAGTGCTGGGATTAAAGGCATGCGCCACCACGCCCGACCCAAGTCTTCTAATATTAAAATTCCTTTCTTGTTTTGGAGGGGGAGCCTGCATGGAGAAGTCAGAGGACAACTTGTAGGAGGCACCTGGGTGGAATCAACACAGGTTGTCATGCTGGGTGACAGGCATTTTAACCCACTGAGCCATCTTGTTAGCCCCCAATATAGATAGACAGTCTTTAAACTTTTTTGTAAAAAATATGTTTATGAGTAGGGGAAGGGTTGTATGCACATACCTGCCCTGCCCGACCGTGGCCACAAGAGGGCATCAGATCCTCCTGGAATTGAAATTATAGGTGTCGTGAGCTGCCCATTGTAGGTGCTAGGAACTGCGTCCCAGTCCTCTGCAAGAGCAGTGTACGCTTTCAACTGGTGAGCCATCTGTCCCCAAATATAGACTTCTTAAAAGGTTTTTGAACAACCTCTTTTGCTAAATGGAATGCAAGAACAGAGGGGGAAAAACAATGCAGAAAAGTTTTTGGAAACAAGCTCCTTCGGGAGTTGGAGGGCAAGGATCGGTGGTGGACGATCGTGGTTGGGGACTATGGCCTGGTTGACTTTCACCGTGGGAGAGGCTGAAGTGTAACGACAGAAGCCGCAGGCTCTGCTGAGGCTGGTATCCGTTACAAGAAGAGCATTCTATGTCTTCTGTGTCCCTGTTGGGTCACTGGACAGAAGGAGCTTCTGTAGCAGGGTTTGGTGATAGCCTGTAGAGATATCCCACCTTTGGAAATGTCTTCTGGATGGAGGCGGGGCCTGTGGACCTCAGGCTGTGCTTCTGAGACTACTGTGATGTTCCACTTCAAGGCAGCATTGAAGAGGGCAAGCATGGGGTCGGGGTGGGGCACTAAGTCACAATATCCGGCTGTTGTATTGACTTCCGCATGCATCCTGGCCACACCTGCTGTGATAAATAGAACTTTCCCAATATTACAGAGGAATAACTCCCCTTCCTTATTAGCATGCTAAGGTTTTTGCATATTGGAACCATACTATAGATTTCTTATTTCCATCTTGGCTGCTCTTTCAAGGCTAGGGACAAAGAAAATGGGTAAGGCTTTCTCCTACTAAATTTGTGAAAAGGCAGCCTCTTTGAGGCCCTCCTACATAGGGGTCTTGACTGTTGATCTGTTTTAAAGGCAGAACAAAGCAGCGGTTAAATCAGAGGCGCCCGCAAGCAAATTGTGCAAGCCCAAGACTGACATTTGGATGTGGTGTGACTCTGGGCAGGTTGCTTGCCCTCACCCAGCCTCAGTTTCATTTGTAAAGGAAGATGTGCACATGGCTGCAAAGGGTAGATGAGTGTCAGTGCTCCAGTGCTTGGAGTAGAGCCCGGTGCCAGCAGCAAGTGAGCTCCGTCTGCTCACCAGCACCCTCCAGGCAGTGTGAAGAAACTGAATGCACTGTGGCTAGGCCCTGGAAATACGGACACCAAGCAAGCCTGTCAAAGGGGACAGCGTGTTTGTCTGTAGCATTTCTTTTTTTGGGGTGGGTTTCGAGACAGGGTTTCTCTGTGTAGCCTTGGCTGTCCTGGACTCACTTTGTAGACCAGGCTGGCCTCGAACTCACAGAGATCAGCCTGTCTCTGCCACCCAGAGTGCTGGTATTACAGGGGTGCGCCACAGCGCCAGGCTTTGTAGCATTATCATTAAATATAAAACATAGTGGCTGATGAGATGATTAAATTTGATAGGATTCATGCAGCAACGAGGAAGCATGAACACCTAATTGGCATAAATTAACCTTTTAGGTTAGTCTCAGAAAGCAAATGGCATTGGTTTCTCCAGGCTGATCTAGGGACTTAGGAAAGTGTTACAATGGGGACTTAGCATGACAGGGACTTAGCATACAGTATCTTTGGTTTAACTAACAGTGACTGAGCCAAGGGATCCCAAAACACAAAAAGGAAAGCGCATGTTTGAGAAGGTCCTAGGTAAATAATGAGAGGCAGTTAGTCCACTGTAATTCCTCATGCTCCCAGCCGTGGAATAAAGAAAGCATTTGTTAGAATTCTGTGGAGGAGGGGCTAGAGAGATGCTCAGCAGTTCAGAGCACTTGCTGCTCTTCCAGAGAACCTACATTCAGCCTCAGGTGGCTTACAGTTAACCACCTGTAAGTCCAGTTCCAGGAAATCTTGACACCTTCTCTGGCCTCTGCAGGCACCTGTATTCTCTCTCTCTCTCTCTCTCTCTCTCTCTCTCTCTCTCTCTCTCTCTCTCTCTCTCTCTCTCTCTCTCTCTCTCACACACACACACACACACACACAAATTACATCTTTAATTAATAAATAAAGGCATAGAGTTCTGTGAGCTGTCCTCTAGCAGGTAACACATAGGAAAGGAAGGTGCGCAGGGTCTGCTGCCTGCCCCTGCCAGAGTATCGGAAAGTAAATTTGACCAGTGAGAGCCGTAATCGCCGTGCTTTCTCTGGTAAGCCATTAGCAATTCGCTTTATCGCAGCACATGCTTTTCAGGAGTTCTATTTTTAATCTTCTGTCCCTCTAACCAAACGCAAAAGTTTGCCTTCAGATCCGTTCAAATCCCCTCTCACTCGTAGGAACTGAATCAGCTTGCTCTAGGCTTTTCTTGTACTTAATGTGAGGGAGCAAAGATTTTCAATTTTATGTTTACTGAGCTAAAGAGAAAAGAGCCCATACGCTGCTCTGGGAGCCTCTGCCAGATGTAATTTACATGTGAAAAGGGATTACAAAGGGACGAAGATGAAGGGAAGCAATTGGGACAGTAGCTGCAGACTACAGCTTCCCTATAGACTACAGCCAGGCTGCTTGCTGACTGTACCCCGGGGAACTATTTGGGTCACCCCCATTTTCATTCTTAGTAGATGCTTTAGTTATGAATGGACAGTAAATTGGTTGGAATTAATAATTGTCTTAGTGCAAGGCTTGGTTGAAGAAGAGAGCTAGCCAGAGTAAATTTGTGAAGGCACTTTGTAGGAAATGTATCATGACAGTAGACTATAAAAGCCATTATAATTATCAGTATCAAAACCCGATGGCAGTGACCTCGCTGCCTCTCAACTCCGACTCATCTTGGCCCACTAGCTTGCCATTCTGTAGGCATCGAAAGGCTCGCTTTTTACACTTACAAAGTGACACGTTTGTGTGCATGTGTTTTCCAAGGAGGAGAGTTCATATGCATTTGTCAGGGTCCCAGAAGTTCCCACAAATCTAGAAAAGAAAGAATACTAGTGTCAAGAGTATTTTATGGTTGTGCTTAGACACACATTTTTTCTATCCTTAGCCTCACTATCTTCCTTAGGAGGCATGCACTGAAACCCAAAGTATATTTAGAGACCCCTGGCTCCAGTTGAGGTCTCCAGACTATCAGTTGTTTATATTAATAGTGCTGGGATGTATGCGTAGTTACCTATTATGTCTGTGGTTTCTCCTTGGCCAGAATTAAAATGCTGTGGGTGGCTTTAACTCATAGCAGAAAGGCCTCTTTGTGTACTGCAATAAATACAAGTGGAGGCTTCCCAAAGCTGTTGGTATATGATCTGTCTCACTAGTAATTAACGTACCAGTGAGTGATGGTACACGCTGGTGGCTTTTCCCATAAAGATTTATACTTAGAGCAATCCTGAGCACGATCAATTTTTCTATGCAAAGTACTTTTTTGACCCAGGGGAGACTAACGTAAATTTTTAATGAGCTGTGGTGTATGGAGGATCTTCTTGGTGTGTGTCTTCTTCACTCATCCCTCAGGCTGGGATGTATATGTGACTTGTGTATTCACACTGATTGTACTGTTGTAAAGGGAGCAAGAAGCTAGGACTGGTGGCTTGTGACTGTGAAGCCCACGCTTGGGAGACTGAGGCAGGAGGATTACTATGAGTTTGAGGCCAGCCTGGGTTAAATAGTGAGTTCCAAGTCTAAGTAAAGGCAGCCTAGGATATGGTGGGAAACCTTGTCTCAAAAAAAAAAAAGAAAGAAAGAAAAAGAAAAAGAAATCCCAGAGTTACTGTTGAAAAATGCCGCATTGTGGAGTTTGAAGAACCCACACTTTCACCTTTCAAAGAACTCACACTCTCATCTGCTCCTGTCAAGCCTTAATATGCTACAAAAGAAGCAAAGACAATTCATGATCAGTCCTGAGTCAGCACCGGGGCTGTCTCTTACACACAGCGTTCCCTAACTGTGAAAAACCTACGTTGTAGATTGAGTCCGTTGGTTCTCGTCGTCTCCCCTGACACACAGACGTGTGGTTGAGATATTTGATCCTTTGCATTTCCTGTTCCAAGCAAAAAACAATTCCTTTTTTAATCAGGAATTTGTGGACCTGTGTGGTGACTTCTGAGGCCACGTGCATCCTAGATAGAAAATTTAACCCAGGCTGTTTTAATAATGAGTTTCTTGGAGTGGGGTCCTGTAGGCTACTTTATTTGAGGTTCTTTAATGCTTATATCTCCCTTCCAACCCACCTACCCTAGATAGGAGAGAAAAGAGGGTTAATGGGAACAGAAGTAGACTTTTGGATTCAGTACCTGGGAGCGATTCCCCTGGCATAGTTGGCAGGATTTCAGCAGACCAGCAATTCTACCAAAGTTGCTACAGGAATCTGGAACTGCAGCCGGAGACTGGAGCCCTGAAGCGTTCTTTGGAGCAGTCTCTCTAGAAGTGTCTTGAAGTGGATCGATGAACAGCCAAACAATACCAAGACCGAAAAAGCCTAGTTGTCCCGGTTTGGGCTCATATGTATATCTCCTCTCAGAGTCTGTACTAAGATGTGTTTCAGCTGGCAAAACCCAAACCCCGGCATGAGGTGGTGTGTCTTCTAGTGGATGAGCATCACCTGTTCTCTCACAAGTCCGTTCCCCATCCCACACTTGGATCAAAACAAAGACCTATGCATTCCCTACAGGGTTCCTTGTACCTGCTTTGGTTTAGCCATCCCAGCACTCTCTTGGAGAACAGATTAAACATATCAGGTTCTGCAGTAGTTAAAATATAAGTGTGTATTTCCTAAGAATGTTATCAAATACAGACAATTCAAAGAACAGCTAAATTTTTGGAACTTTGAAGCTAAGAAGAAACACAAAACCGAGTCAAAATAGATAACCTTAGCTGGTTTTAAGTTTTGTTCCCTTTGTGTTGATCTCGTAAATATGGAAGTGTTTAAGTTTCAGTTTCCTTTATTTTAAAGCTTTTTGTAATAGTGTTTATCTTTTATTGTACAGGGCTACACTCAGTGCCACACACTGCCAAGACTAACACTCACTGCTAACCACAGCTCCCTCCTGGGCCTGTTGCTTACTTGTCTTCCCTCTTCGGAGGGAATAGGGGTAGGGTGGTAGTGCCCAGCCACCTCTCCCAATCAGTTGTATGCAGTTTTGCCCTAATTGCATGTGGCTCTGTGAGCTCGGAGAGGAGCCAGAAGATACAGATGGGGAAGGTTGAGGGGAGGGGCTTCATCTACACGGCGATAGGAAGTCATCATCCCTGTTGGGTGCAGACCTTCAAATGTAGCTGCGTCAGTGTAGCCAGCCGCCCCTCCTCTTGCCAGTAATGTCTCATTTCCTGCTCTGTTAATAACCCCAACAAACTCACTGGTCCCCTGGGTGAAGTTTGGTGAAATCCCACATTGGCTTGTCATTGTGACCTTAGAACACTGAGACTTGTTACACTGCCCCAGGAGGAGTATTTGCCGTGGTCTGATACAAGGGTGCGTAGTTTGTACATTTGTTTTAAACAGGTGCGTGTGGTGTGTGTGTGTGTGTGTGTGTGTGTGTGTGTGTGTGTGTGTGTGCGTGTATATGTGATATATGTGCATGTGTGGGCTTCCATGCCATGGTGCATGCGTGGTGGTCAAAGAACAGCTTTGTAAAACTGTCTCTTTTTCTAGCTTTATGTGGGTTCTAGGATCATAACTCAGGTCCTCAGCGCTTTACTTGCCCTGCCATGCCACCCCTGACTTGGGTTTGATTTTTGTGTGTTGTGCATGTATGGGTGCAAATACACGGAGGTGAGAAAGTTGTGGGGTGACCTCTATTGGACGCAGCCTTAACCCCATGAGTGCCTCTCTGAGGGGCTGGTGGCCAGCTAAGCCATAGCCACTCTCGTCTCTCTGACCGCGCCCCCCCCCCACCTATCTTTATGTGGGTACGGGGATCAGAACTCACATTTTTGCCCTTAGCCACCGAGTCATTTCCTCAGCCTCTGATTTATCTCTTAAAAAAAAAAAAAATGAATGAACATGTACTCTTAAATGAACATGTACTCTTAAATGAACATGTACTCTTAACACTTCCACTTGTTTGCCCAACCTTCTTCTTGAACAAGTATTTACTTAAATTAGCTTTCAACCCGCCTGACCTCGCTAGACTCACTTATATGTGCGGTTTGAATGTTGTTTCCACTTTCTTTACTGTAATTAGAACGGAGTTGGTGGGTCAGGCTGGCTGAAATGCAGCAGGAGTGAACCAGCTTTTTAATGGGTTTATGAGAATAATATACTTGAGTTGCCTAATGGATTCCATTCCTGGAGATGCTAATTTAAAGCTTGCTGCACAATTACATAGGCTAAGCCGTAGCCAATTAAAAAGTTGATCATTAAAAACGACAAGAATTCTTGTTAGAGAGACTTGGGATGTAAATACTTGTTGCTTGCTGTCAAGCTAATTATGTGCCTATAAACAAACCCTATCCACACAGCCTGCTGCGAGTCTGTTCTGGAAAAACCATCCACCGAGTCTGGAAGTGGGAAAGAGGTGTTTATCTTTGTTCTGCAGGTGGATCTTGGTGGTGGTGGGGGGGGGACAGGGATTGGGAGGAGAAAGGCTGTGCGGTTGCTCTTAGACCTCTCTGGGGTTGTTCTGCAGGTTCACCCACAGCATTTCCTCCCCAGTGTAAAATCAGCTGGGCAGTCACACTTTGTCCATAACAAATACTTTCCGTGCTCTCATCCCTTGCCACTCAGGGGGTTTTACAAACCTGCCGGAGTGGCCCTCTTTGGGAGCTCATTAGAACTTGTAGGTGCTTAGGCCCCACAGCAGGGGTGCTTAGTTAAAACTCAGTATTTTGACACAGTCCAGAGCAGCCTGTCTTCGTCCTCCATTCGGGAAGCGCAGCAGCTCGGGTTCCGAGATAGCAGCGGCTTAAGCCATGCTCTCTGTTGTTGTCTTGTTCTTTTTGCTTTTTGGAGACGGGGTCTCATGTGGCCCTGGCTAGCTGTGAACTGGCTGCTAGATGGGCCTGGCTTTGAACTTGTGATCCTTTTGCTTCCACATCTGGAGTGCTTGGGATTACAGGTGACAGGTGTGGGCCACCAGGCCAGCTTGGTTGTTGTTGTTGTTTTAATAATTTAATCTTTTGTTTGCATTGGTGTTTTGCATATATATACACATATACATATACAGGTATATGTATATGCCTGTGAGGAGGGTGTCAGGTCATCTGGAACTGGAGTTATAGACAGGGGGAGTTGCCATGTGGGTGTGAGGAGTTGAGCTCACAACCTCTGGAAGAGCAGCCACTGCTCTTATCCACTGAGCCATCTCTCCAGCTTTTTAATCGTTCTTTCAGAAAACATACCTACGGTGGATTTTATTTTATTTTATTATTTTTTTTTTTTTTGATACAGGGTTTCTCTGTGTAGCCTTGGTTGTCCTGGACTCACTTTGTAGACCAGGTTGGCTTCCAGCTCACATCAAACCACCTCGCTCTGCCTCCCTGAGTGCTGGGATTAAAGAAGTGCACCACCATACCCAGCTATGCATTAAAAAAATATTTTTTTTTAAGTGTGTGTGTGTGTGTGTGTGTGTGTGCATGAGTGTAAGAATTCAGGTACATAAACTGAAAAGTTAAGGAAAAAGAGATTCCGTGTATGAGGAAGTCAGCATCCATGCTGGGGTGACTCTCTCAGGTAATACTAAGGTCACCCCGAGCACCCATAAGTTAACCCTTCATCGATGCTCTGCAAGTGAGCCTGATAAACTCATTGATTTCCCCAAGATGAGCTTTGGTGAACCCTGCTCTGGTGGTTGGGACCTTTCGAGGAAAGGATAAATGATCATTTCTCCCCAGGGAAGGACTTCTTGAAACATTTGGCACAGTCGATCCCAAAGATGAGTTTGACAAAAAAAAAAAATCAATGGCTTTGCCCCTGCTGTGAGGGCTGAGCTGTACCTGCTGAGGACAGAGGCTCTGTAGGGAGGATCCTGACACAGCCATCCTTGCCTATGCAACATGGGGGGTGGGGGGTATAGGGGGTTGGGGGGTATACGAGGAACAGTGAGCTTCCTTACTGTAGTGGCCATAGCATTGCCTTTGCTGTGAGTGGCTAGCTAGCCCTGTAACTAAGACACAAGCCCTCAAGAGGTGGGATTTCTGTTGGGGAAACTCCAGGGAAGTTCTTTCCTATGTGCTGTGAAGTAGCCCAACTGCTTGGTAAGTGATGACCGCTGCATAGGTACAGAGACACCCGGGGAATGGCTGAAGGTTTGGAGCAAGTGGTGCCGTCCCTGACACAGCAAAGGACTTCGAATGAGAGATGTCTCAGGTGGTGCCCAATTGACTTGGTGGCACAGGGGCTGTGTCACCTCTCATGGGAGACAAATTCTCAGGACAGACAAACCTTATTCAGCAAGGACCTTGAGATGGGAACTAAACTTCAGTGGTTTTGGCCACCCATTAGTGTGGGGTGTTCACGGAAGGCATCAGTGATTGAAAAAAGCAAAACCAAAAAAAAAGATACAGGAGAAGATCAAGTCTCTCCCAGGAGTGGGCAGTTAGCCCTCCTAGGTTAGGAGGGCTCGTCTTAAAAATGTCTGCTGAGGTAGAAACTGTGTGACCAGCCCAGGCTTCCCGGAACAGCCAGGTGTGGCTGGTAGAGCAGAAACAGCGGTGGGTACTGCTACAGTGCCACCTTAGGGCCTCTCAGACCCAGTAAACCAGCCTGAGCAGCAAGTACAGTACGGGTGAGGGGTGAATGCAGCCTCATTTCCCATTGGCCTTGGGCAGGGCTGAGTATGAGCCTGCCCAGTGAGCCCATGGAGGGTGCAAAGATACAGGGAGACCCTGTGGTCCCATCCCAGAATCAGGAAAGCAGGGCAGTTCAGGAAAAGTGACCATGGATTACAGAAAGCTAAGTAAGGTACCCATTCATGCTCCGGTAGCCAGCATTTTCCTTTTGACAAAATAGTTGCTACAAAGGATGGAATCTTTTTCATGAGTTTTTGGATCTTGTTAAATGTTTTTTTGTTTTTTGTTTTTGTTTTTGTTTTTGTTTTTTTTCTTTAGTATCTATCTCCTTCACTGTTGAACTCCAAGACCAAGTTTTAGTCACTTGGAATAGATAAATAGGTACATTCAGAGACGTCTCCAAGGTTGCCTTCACAGCTCCGCTGTTTGTCATGGGATGGTGGCCTCACACCTTGCTTTGTTATCCTTCTCTTCCTTCATAAAAGGATTCCGTTATGCAGATAATATAATCCTGACCTCTGAATGCTTTGCACATTTATTCTGCACTTGAAGGAGCGTATCAGTTTGCAGAGATGCAAGGGCCAGGCACAACTGTGGGATTCTCAGGGGTTTTATGGTTGGGTAAGACACAGATGGTACTCAGCAGGGGGACTGATGAAACTCTGCAACACCCCGGTGGCTGTAAATGGTTGAAGCAGTGGCGAGAGAGCCGGAAAGCAGTGTCACCCTGTTTGGGTGGAGAAAGGCACTCCCAGAAGCCATACAGAGCTTAAATGGGAGTCCCAGTACTAAGGGTGGCTTGGTTCTGTGACTAGTTGGCCAAGGAGATCTTAGAGCTCTCCAAAACAATAAAGGTTATTGCTGCTGTTGCTGTTGGGTGCATGCCAGGTTTTGGTGGTGGAGGCCTTGTTGCTGATGGCCTCGCACCCTTTAGTTGCAGGACCTGGAGAAATCAGGCTGGACCTGAAGTCCTGCACAGAGGAGGACTCTGGGTCTGCGTTATAGAAGCGCAAGGCAAGGTGTGCCAGCCAGTATAATAGTGGCACAGACTGTTACGGATGTAACTAACCTCCTGATTAACTTTAAGGCGCACTCTGAAGGGGGAATTCACACGTGGTACTATGAGCTCGGCATAAAACTAATGGCTCAGGAGGCCATAGGTCCCTGTGAGGAATCACCTGCTATTGTTTTGTTAAGTGAATATGATATGTCTGTTGGATTATCTTCTAAATATTTGTTTATTGCTATCAGCCTTGGCTAGGGAAGCTGCTTATCACAGTGAGCCTCTCCAGAGACTCATAGCAAGTTGAGCTCCTGAGATCAGATGACTGAGAATGTGTGGCATGGTAGTCCAGTGCCTGGCCAAAGATGAAAGAGCATAATCAGCCATCTGTGTCACCTCCTCCAAGGCTTAGGAAATATCACACATAACAGGGAGGAAGGAATGTAGGAAGAGTCCATGGAGTGTTGTGGAACACTGTCTTGTTCATAAAACAGCCTTCATCTTCATCAAGATCCCCCCAAGATAGACTTGTTAATGAGGCATTCCTCACAGAAGGAGATGAAGAGGGTCATTGGAACACCTCACCTGAGATCTTGGCCACTCCTCCTGCGCCTCTTGGCCATTTGTATGTCCTTCTGCCCTAATTGTATGAGATCACGTAGTTGGAAGGAGGTGTTTAAGTGTGTGGACTGCAGAAAGTTAACAGAAGAGGGTACTCCATCCCCGCAGTTATGGGGAAGTCAACATCCGTGCTGAGTGGTGTGGCTGCCTTGGGGTACCCATGCTCTGGAAGTAAGCCCAGTAAACTCACTGCTTTCCCAAGTTGGGCTTCGGTGCAATCAGACATTGGTTTGTTGGGAAATTTCGTCTCCCAGAGGAAGAATTCTCTCAGCAGTGCTCAGGATCTAGGACTTAGTAAGGACTTTCTTGTTCCATGGAAGCCATTGTGTTCTTACCAAGAGAGCCTTGGTCGTACTGGGGTGGCAGCTACTGCTAGTCCCCAAGTCTGGGCTCTAGAGGAGCTTGCCCAGCTGGCCTCTGACTAGTGGTGATAAGGTGAGATGTCATGCACACGTGAAGAAAATCCAGTGGTGAGATTGTTAGTGTTCTACCTGTGAATGTGTAGAGTACCCCTCCCCACTCCCCCCACAGAAACACACCTCTGTGAGACCTGTTTCCATTTCCAACAGTTGCACTCTCAGACTTTTAAGATCTGTTCAGTGACAGCAAATGTTGAAGGAGTAATCAGCCTGAATAGAACGGCCTCAAGGGGCCGTTATAAATACAAACACATTAAATGTAACACATTTCCCCGTTGTGTTCCCTGAAGTACATCCCCACCACTTTGCTAAATACTGGATTTCAGAAATTGAAACATCTGTTATAAAATAAGCCCAGAATGTCTTCTGTCTTCCTTGCAGGAAATGCTGTCTGCAGACAGCTTCTGTTGTTACACCGTTAATACTTGTAGCAGATGCCTGGGACCAGGGAGTTGAGAGGGCCCAGCGTTCTAGTGCATCTTACATTTTTTTCCCAAGATGTAAATCGTGTCTCTTTTCTTAATTGGAACAAATTAATAGGCATCTTAAAGAAGTAGTTTGTGCCAATTTGATTGCCTAACAATTGTGTTTATATTAGAGTTAAATGACCCATGTCCTTGTCTTCATGGGAGTTTTGCCATGCTGGGCTATAAAATTTCATGAGATGGGTTGGCTGCGTTGAACTGGCTTTATGCAATGAGTAAATAAAAATTAACTGCATCCACCCTGCCTATAAAGTAGCCATTTATTTATTATTTATTTAGCAGATGCAGGTTCCAAAGGGACCTCAGGTTCCTAAGGCTTTCTGTTCTAAGCTGACTGAAGGGAAGCTTCTGCATATGATGAGAGAGTGAAGGACAGAGAATTTTGGTGTTTTGTTTTGTTTTTTTCCTCATTCTTCGTATGAATTTAGTTTTAGGTCCAAGTCATACACACACATCTCAAGGCTGCCATATTATATACATTATAAGCTCAAATGACCACTATATAAAATATAAAAGAGTGGACAGGTGGTTCTCTTTATTTGTGAAGTCTTTAAAGATTTAATTTAATTTTTACGTGTGTGTGTGTGTGTGTGTGTGTGTGTGTGTGTAAAGCAAGAAGTGTGTGTTGGAGGAGGTTGGCCCTGGAGGTCAGAAGAGGATATTGTGTGCTGGATCCTTGGAGCTGGAGTTACAGGATTTTGTAGCCTGCTGACAGGTGGCTGCAGGGCTCTGAACTCCCATCCTCTGTCTCCACCCTCTGAGCTTCGGGAAGACAGCATGCCTTTCTCTGTGTTCACTCTCACCATTTTGGATGCATGCTTCTTTACTATCCCTTCCTCCATCCATCCATCCATTCAGGTCTTGGGTGTCTTTGTTGGGCATTTAATTCTGTCAGTCCCCGTGCTCCGTGATGGTGTGTCACCTCCTTTAGTTACAGTGAGTATATTAAAGCAGCAGTGTCTGAGCACAGATGCCCGTCACTGTCAGTCTCCAGTTCTGCCTCTCAAGCTGAATCTCCCAGGGCTCTGTGTCTAAGACTTCTTCCCGGGTCTCCATGGAGAGACGGTTTGTCACATTATCCAAGTGGCTCATTCGGATTCACCATGTCTTGAGGACTATGGGATGAGCAGTCTTGGCTCAGAAGTTGCAAGAAGCATAGGGCCAAGCTTGCAGTCACTCCCAAAGCCGGCTCTGTTCACCAGTCTGTTCTGTGGTCACAGTGTGCTGTCCCCTGGCTTTCTGACCTGACTGGCAGTGACTACTCTTGCAATTACCAGACCTTTTGGTTGCTGTTTTCCACACTGGATGGTCAATAGCCAGTTCCTACTTTTTTTGGGGGGCGGGGGAGTTCGAAACAGGGTTTCTCTGTGTAGTCTTGGCTGTCCTGGACTTGCTTTGTAGACCAGGCTGGCCTCGAACTCACAGTGATCGCCTGCCTCTGCCTCCCAAGTGCTGGGATTAAAGGTGTGCGCCACCGCGCCCAGCCCAGTTCCTACTTTTACCTAACAGCTCCCTGGGCACTGCTGTTCATTTGCTCTGAGGGGAAGCACTCCCTTACGTATGGCACATGTATTTGCTGCATGGAAAGACATGTGGCTATCAGAAGTATGCCATGGGTCTTAAGAATTATACTTATTGATGTTACTTGAGTCCAGCATTTGGCTTTGTCACATTGGTACTTTTCAGGGTGTTTGTTTCTCTGAGCCTCACAAGACTCCAGCTTTTATTTGTTGTGTTTGTATGATACTGGGAATCAACCCCAAGGCATCATGCATGCTAGGCAAGCACTCTGCCCCTGAGCTGTGTCCTGTCTCACCGAATCTCATCTATAAATTGGGGTAATAACAGCCGTATTATAGAATTCTGTGATTTCGTGAAATGGCAGGTGTGGGTACTTGGCACCAGCCTGCATACAACCTACAACTCCCTCTCTTCCCTACTTCCTTTTTCTCTTGCAGAATTGCTTGGAACTATGATGCATCAATGTGTTTGAGATCTGAGGGGTCGGGTGTGTGTGTGTCTGTGTGTGTGTGTGTCTGTGTACATGTGTGCTCAAGTGTGCACATGCATGTGGGTACATGTGTGTGTGTTCTCACTGAGAACTCCCCCCATTAACAAACATCCCCTGTGTAGTCAGTATAAAATAAAAGCAGATAAGGTTGGGGCTGGAGAGATGGCTCAGAGGTTAAGAGCACTGACTATTCTGCTGCTCTTCCAAAGGTCCTGAGTTCAATTCCCAGCAACCACATGGTGGCTCACAACCATCTATAATGTGATCTGATGCCTTCTTCTGGCCTTCGAGCACTGTATACATAATAAATAAAATCTTTTTTAAAAAAGCAGATAAGGTTTAAAGAGCAGGAGAACTATAATTTTAAAGTCCCCCTCTCCCTCCCCTCCCTTAGTTTTTGTTTGTTTGTTTCTTGTTTTTGTTTTGTTGTTGTTGTTTTGAGATAGAGTTCAGCTGTGTAGCTCAGGTTGGCCTTGAACTGGTAGTGATTTTTCTGCCTCATCTTCCCTAGTGTGGGGATCATAGGCATGGGCCACCATCTGGAATTAGAGATAGTTGTGAGCAGCCAGGTGGGTGCTGGAAATTAAACTCGGGCCCTCTGGAAGAGTAGCCAGTGCTCTTAACCACTGAGCCATCTCTCCAGTCCCCCATGCTCATTTCTTAAGGGTCTCTTTCAAGCTAGTATTTTTGTTTTGTTTTGTTTATTTATTTCAAGACAGGATTTTGGCTTTGGCTGTCCTGGACTTTGGAGTCCAGGCTGGCCTCCAACTCACAGAAATCTGCCTGAGTGCTGGGATTACAGGCATGCACCACTGAGCCTGGCATCTTTCTAGCTAGTTAAACTCTCAGATTTTATCCGCATTCTAATTTGGCTGGAACTGGGTAATTTATCCTAAAAGGCTTCATTTGCAGTAATCAGTATAGGATAAATTGGCTTTTGGTTATATGCCTGATTAATGTCCGAACATTTTTGTTTATTAGACAACAGTCATGTGACTATAAAGGGGCTCACCCCAGCCCCACTTTATCTCTTACATGTAGGAAAAGAGCGCTGGATTTTAAGAGAGTTGAATTTTCTTTCCCGAGGCAGGGTCTCTCTATGTAGCCAGGCTGGCCTTGAACTTGTGGTGTTGCTTCTGCTTCTTTGGCTCTTGCAAGATATGCCAGTATCCCTTTACTTTAATTCTTTTCATTTATGTATTTATTGGGGGTCATGTGTGCTGTGAAACATTATGTGAAGGCCAAAGGACAACTTGTGGGAGTTGGTTCTTTCCTTCCACCATGTGGGTCCCAGGATTTGAACTCAGGTCATCAGGCCTGGTAGCAAGTGCCCACTGAGCCATCTTGTCAGCCCTGACCCCTTTACTCTTCGTGGAGCATATAAGTTACAGACTAGCTAGGGCTGGACATTGGAAGCTTCCAAGATGTTCACACTTTTCTCTCTGAAGGTTTAGTAATTGATTAAAAAAAAAAAAAAACTAGTTGAGAGGAGAAAACATTCATTTATTAATGTGCACACAAGTCATATGAAGTGTGAAAATCAAAAACCAGATGGATAAGGCATAATATATTCTTATTAGGGGAAGGAGTAACAGGGTGTGTGTGTGTGTGTGTGTGTGTGTGTGTTTGTGTGTGTGTTTGTGTGTCTTAGAGAGCAGGCAATGGCTTGGAGTGAATCCCTCTGAGTTCCGGGAGTGATGCTGGAATCTTCCGGTGGCAGGATAACCCTCCTACCCTAGGGATGCTCAGTAAGGAGATTGGAGGACAGTTGTTTGTCTTGATGGGTTTGGGAGGATTCTAATAAGGTAAACAAGGGGGATTTGGAGGAAGCCAGTCTCTGGACTTCCGGGGAGATGCCATCAGATGTGAAGATATGGGTTGACCAATTAGAGAGATGTGACCTGCTCCATCAGCTTGTGTAGATGCCACACACAGATCCCCTTAATCTCTGAGCACTGGGGAGGGCAGTGGAGAGCGGGCTGCTTCCTCTGAACTGAGCTGTCCAGCAGCTGGGGCCAGAAGAGGCTACACAAGCATCTGTTTAAAGGAGAGTGGTACCCACCCACAGCAGAGTCAGCTGATGCAGGGGGTCCTGGCACTGAACTTCCCCCAGTGGCATGACTGTGTGCATGGGTGGCGTGGGAGGAGGGCTCAGCAGCACTGACCCAGAGCTGGAGCTTCAACCTGGCTGTGACATTTCCTTAAGACAGCAGCTAATGTGCGAGAGGGAATGAGCAACCAAGAGAGGGGAAGATGAAGAGGAGGAGGAGGATAGGAAAAAGAAGGGAAAGAAAGAGAAAGTTTACAAAAACACTAAAAGATTTATGTTCGAGAACTTGAGAGTTATGGAATAGCATAGATTAAAAGAAATAAAATAGTTCCAATCTGACCTCATTCAAAGAGAATCACCACTAACAATTTGACCTTACTTGGGTCAATGATTAAGATAGCTAAGACAGCCACAAATCCACTTGATTTGTTGATTATTTATCTGGGATTGACAAGTATAGTTGCTGCAGGCCTTCCTAAGGTGGCCTGCCGGCTGTGGCCCAGCTGTCAAGGAGTTTGTACTCTGAGAGGTCCTGCTTGCAAGGCGAGGGAGCACTGGAAGCCTCAGATTATTTTATTTGAAGGTTTTGAAGGTCCAAGCCCAGCCCAGCAGCCCTAACAAGGCAGATAGGGCCACCTGTCCCCACTAGTGCCAGCTGTGGTGGGGAGGGGACAGGGGAGGGAGGAAGTCAGCAGATAAAGGAGATTTGCTCAGTGTGGCCACGTTGGGGTGAGGGGCAAGTGGAAGGCTAATGACCCCCACGTGGATTCTGGGAAAGTTATCACATCAAGTTTAGGTTTAAATCGAGGGCAAGAGGCAGGTATAACTAAGCCATGCTGGTCAAGATGTGGTCCTTCCTGCCATCGGCCCATCATTGTATGGGCTTGCTTATCTTGCAGGATGGCCTGGTAAGTTGTTAAATCACGAAATCTTGTTCTGGGACCCAAGTTGCTAGTCGGGTTGACACCAGGCTTCAGGCTTTCCCGGTATCCTGGGGGAATTCCTGTTGCTTCAGCTGTGGGGTAACTGAAGAGAGGAACACAAATATCTTGCTTTAGAACAACTGCACTCCTTCCTGGATCCTTACAATACAGTCTTTATATGTGGAAATTGCTGATTAAAAACCCGAGTCACACATTACATTGGATGGCATTGACATTCCGCCAGCATGAAAGTTATTGCTTTCATTGTCTTTTTAAGTCTGTTTATGTGGGAAGAATGCTACCTGCTGGAACATTTCCTCTGACCTCTAGTTTTCAGCATAGAGAGCAGGGAGGGTTCCAAGCTCCTGACCAAAGAGCAGGGGACCTACCTAGCTTGGTGCTGGACCACTTGCCCAGCAGGCAGGGAGCCCTGAGTTTAGCTGCAAGCACTACAGAAGCTCCTCTTTAGGATTAGGGTGTTGTTCAGCCTCTTTTCCACACCCGAACTCTGGCAAAGGCATCGTCCTTGCCAAAGGGCATGTAAGTATTGCATGCATGCCACACCCCCACCTCACAAGGTCACTTCAGGCCAGTTCCCTGTGCCCAGTAGTCAGTAGTGGAAGAGATCAACTATACCTTTCTTTGTCATAATGCAGAAAATCTTCCTGGGTTTCCCCCAGAATGCTTCCTTTTATCGTTCTCACTTAAATGCTTACTTTTCCCTATTATAAATAAATAAATAAATAGTCTCAACCCTCCCGAATGACATAGTATAGATGAAATTGAATAACAAAAGACAGCTCTTGGTTTCCAAGAGAAAATAAAACTCCCAATGCTGTGTTGCCATAGTTACACTGCATTGTCCTTCCATAAAACAGGGCAGAGTGATATGTCAGAAAGGCACTTGATGAACCCTGGGAGGGGCCTGTGGCTCTTAAGCAGTACTGCTGAGCTGGCCCATGGGGTGAACTAGTCAGAATTTTCCACCAGGAGAAAAGCTTGTCTGATGCTTTGTGTTGCAAGTAAAGACAGGTGAAGGGAGCAGATGCCATTGCTTCTGCCCTGGGGCTTACTAATACCTAAGACCACACCTGCTGAGCCATTTCCTGTAGGACTACTTTTACATATGAAAAATAAAATCTCCGCCACTCAACATACATGGCATAAGATTTATTGTAGGAGCATGGGGGGGGGGGAGAAGAAATGGGGGAAAACCAGAGGGACAGAGAGAAAGACAGAGAGCTAGAGACAGCAAGAGAGGAAGAAGAGAGAGACAGAGACAGAGATGGGTTTGCCTTTTTATAAGCTTGGGGGAGGGCCACACCTAGTGGTAGGTAGGTAATGACATCATTGGTTGCTAAGCAGAGTGGAGCAGTATGCTAATAATCCTCCCTTTTCCTATAATTAAAAATGAGGAGGCTGGGCGGTGCTGGCACATGCCTTTGTCCTAGCACTCAGGAGGCAGAGTCAGGCAGATCATTGTGAGTTTGAGGCCGGCCTGATCTACAAAGTGAGTCCAGGACAGCCAAGGCTACACAAAGAAACCCTGTCTTGAAAAACAAAACAAAACAAAAAAAAAGAGGACATTGGATTGCTTTTCATGTAAGGTAATTTAAAGTATATAAATATAGGTTCATTGGAAGCAGGTTTTGGATGCCAAGCAAGGGAAAGAGAGAGAAAAGAGCAAGAGCAACAAAATGTTCAGGTGAAGTGGAAGGAAAAGCTCTGCCCTGCAAAGTTCAGGGTAGAGGGCAGGGTATGCCAGCCATGTCCTGCAGCAGACAGCGACTGAGGAATGCTGGGAGAACCTGGAGCTGTTTGTCCCGGGTCTGGAGCACACCATTCCAGCCTTTTGTAAGTGGGTAAGGGATGAAGAAATCAATGTCTCTGACTGCTTTCTGCTGACAGTGGGGCAACTGGGGTTTAAAAGGCTGAAATGTTGGCCAGGTCCAGAAAAGGCAGGCTGTTGTATTTGCAATCCAGGGTCTGAGAACCTCTGTGGCTGGAAGGGACCATGCAGGCCCAGCTGACATGATCTGTGGGGCTGGACTAGAGCGCCTGTGGGTAGTTGCTTTGACGATGTCTCAGATGTAGGAAATCTGGCAGCATTCTGGAAGATGTATGTGGAAGTCAAAGTTAGTAGGTTAGGGAGAACATTCCCTTTACATGTACATTTGAAATGTTTGGGAGAACAAAGGAAAGAAAAGGCTTGAAAATCAGGAGCCTCCTTCCATTTTACCCCATTGCTGGCGGTAATTAAAAGTTTTGCTTTGGATCTTTGGATCTGTCTAAGTCTGGTTGCAGAGGTGTGTAACCTTAGCAGTCCTTTATGTGGGCATAAGGATTTGAAATTCTCCAGAAGTCATCCCAGAAGTCACCCGAAGGGACTACGAATGGGCTGTTCCCATGGGGAGAGTAGAAGTCAGTGACCTGTCAGGGCGTCCCCTGAGCAAGGTTTAACTTGATGAGATTCACGCAACTGTTCCAGCAGCTCTTCAGCGCTGGACTGAATCCAAGGGCATGGCCTGAGAGCAGACGCGGCTACCTAGTGCTAGGGTTTCAAACAAGAACAAGAGGGGAGGGAGATGGAACTGTGCTGGTAGAGGGAGGTCTCACCCAAGGGAGAATGTCCTAGATGAAGGGTTCCGATGTAGGTTGGCAAGGATGACAGGAACATTTACATCAACCAGAAGGGAAGACTCAGCAGTCAGTCCCTGTTCCCTGCAAAAGTGTCGCAATCAGGGTCGTTAGGGGAGTCCCAAAACCAGGGAAAGGGGGGAGGAATCCCATCCTCTGACTTAGGCGATGGGTGGGAAACTTACGACTGCTGATTGGCAGTACTTGTCTGGATTCCATTTGACTCCACCTTGGCTCAATAAACTGTAAACGTGTGAAAATTCCAATTGTTGCATTATTTTGATTTCTGTTTCTGCTTTCTCTCTCATTCATCTAATTATTTTCTTTATGCAAAGAATGGTACTGGAGACTTTGAAGTTGAGCGGTCTTAGGTTTATATTTCTCCTCTTTGTATTGGTTGGGGTGTTTGTTTTCATCAGTTACTGTGCACTTTGACCAAAAAAAAAAAAAAAAAAAAATGTTTTTCATTTTCGAGTCAGGGTCCGTGTATCCCAGGTTAGCCCCTATCTCACTGTGTGATGGAGGATGGCCTAGGACATCTGACCCTCCCGATTGCTGGCATGGCAGACATGCTTAAATAACTAGAGGCGACATAGCTTGGCGGAGGGACTGCTTTGAACTCAGATTCTATTATGGCCCATAACGACATGGCTTTCATTTGAGCTGCTTTGAGTCCTTGGTCCTGGCTGCTTTTCCTAGAGAGAGCCTGCTGCAATACTCACTGTGGTCGTCACTCACTGCTAGGATTTGGGACTGGTTTGCATGCTTAGTTCTCACTCTGTGTGTACAGATCGAAGGAAAAGCTTTAGTCAGTTCTCTTTTGCCTTGTTGAGCAGGGTCTTTTGTTTCGACTGTGTTGTGTATGCCAGGCTGGCTGGCCACACAGCTTCCTGGTGATTACTCTGCCTCTGCCTCTGCCTCCTTCCATCTTGCCATCAAAGCATAGATGTGAACTCCAGTATCTGCCCCCACAAGTGTGTGTGTGTGTGTGTGTGTGTGTGTGTGTGTGTGTGTGTGTGTGTTGTGCACACGTTCCATTGTACATGTGGGGATCCGAAGACAACTCGGTAGATGGAGTTCTCTCTGTCCACCATGTGGATAGAACTCAGGTCATTAGGCTCACACAGTCAGCCTACGCCATCTTGCTTGCCCAATTCTCATTTAGCCTAAACTGCCTTTCTGGCGACGCCAGGTCCTGGTCATGTAGGTGTATTTCACGGTTTCTAGAATACTAGTGATGCTTGCAGGCATTTGTTTGCTGCTGGAGATAAAAGCCAGGACCTAATAACATGCCAAGAAAATGTTCTGCCCCAGACCTTGGCCACCCTCTAGCTCTTGTTTCTTAGGTGGGAACCTCTCGCCCTCCCAATGATATGAGGACTCTTGCGTGCATAGATAAGCCATTGCTCCAAGATGTTCGTGCAGTTGGTTTGCCCCTCAATGCTCTGGGAAACCCACCAGATGGGGAGACTGGGCTCAGTGGGGTTTGGGAGTTAGCCATGTCTTCAGCTGTAAAGTAGTGTGGTCAGCTTTAGCAGTCCCGGTTCTGGGGCTCTGCTGAGGGTTCACCTAGAGTGCCTTCCTGTGGGGTCTGCCCCGCTGTGTTGTGCTGCTTTGGGATTGCTGACGCAGATGGGTGCAGTTGGAATGCCCTCTTTTTGTTTGTCAAAGAGAAAAAAATTGCTCACTGGCACATGCTATACAGGTCCCATCCAGGCAACTCTTAAAGCAGCTCACAAGGCCATGATATTGCAGCCCAGGCTGGATTTGAACTAGTAATCCTCTTGCCTTAGTATCCCAAATGATGAGATTTACACTATGTACCACCGTACCTGGCATTTCCTCCTTGTTCTTGCCCCCTGTGTGGCATTGCACTGTACAGTATGTGTACTGTTACTGGGGTCTTACACTATGGCCCCGTTAGCCTTGAACTTGTAATTCTCCAGACTGTCTCCTGAATAACTGGAATACTGGTATGTACCACCGCAGTCGACTCCACTTTTTTTTTTTTTTTTTCAAGACAGGGTTTCTCTGTTGTAGTCCTGGCTGTCCTGGACTCGCTTTGTAGGCCCCAAACTCACAGCGATCCCGCCTGCCTCTGCCTCCTGAGGGCTGGGATTAAAGGTATGCACCACCACACCTGGCTCCATTTCTTAATGAAAGGAAACTGAGGCCCCAAAAGGTTTAATGACAAGGTCAAGGTAACACGGCTTGGGTTGCTTTTGGTTTTGTAGTCACTGGTTTTGTTTTGTGTTCTTGTAAACTAGCAATGACATACTTGAGTTTTCCTATGAATTGATTTTTGTTCTCCAGTTAAGATAACTGGTGAATGTGAGGGGGAAAAACAAACAAACTGGACCCTCTCTTCAGTTTTACTGAATTGTGGTTTTTCTAGAGTTTGTGAAAAACTTTTAGAGGACTTTGTATTCTAGAACTGGAGAAATAATTTGGCCAGGCCAAGCCCTGTTCCCTCCCAGCCCATTTTCTAGAACTGGAGAAATAATTTGGCCAGGCCAAGCCCTGCTCCCTCCCAGCCCATTTTCTTCCTTTGTGGTCTCAGGCACCCTCCTTCCTACATCTCCTGTGGCATAGTCCTATGGGGTAGTGTGTGAGCCCCGTCCCAGGACTGTGCAGAGGTTCTCTGTTGTGCTTGGGGAGTGGGGCACAACCAAAGCGTTTAGGAGATAGTTCCCACATGTCACATTGATGAGCCAAGAAATGTTTGTTCGGTGCTAAAATGTTGAACAACAAATCAAGTTTCTAAGGAACCAAAAATAGATCCATGGGCAGGATGCACAGCAGCTAATGCAGATGCTCCTTGTTTCAGAAATAATTCAAGCGCCTTATGTAACCGCTCAGATGGGCTAAAGTGGGTTTCATTGGGCCCTGGCGTTGCTAGATGACTCGGATATTCAGCCAACAGTGTTTTGGTCTGGCTGGCTCTTGGTGTTTAATTGCATTTGCTATATGAACCATTTTGCAGTACTGCCGGCCCGTGTGCAAGGCATTGAGGCACACGGTAAAGTGTTTATGCAATATTTAGGCAGCTTTCAAAATAGGAACTTGACGCCAAGTGTGAACTTTAAATTTTAAACACTGTGTGCTCCACGTTCTCGTTCTGGAGAGAGGGGAGTTGCATGCGTGTGTGCGTGCGTGTGTGTACATGTGAGCAAAGAGTACAACACACCACAGTGTCATAACCTTGAGGACTTGTTGAAGTACCTGGCCATGTCTCGCTCCTAGACTGTCTTGTCGAGTAGGCCCGCAGTGGGCAGAGGTGTCATTGAAGGAAGTTTGCAGTTGATGCTGATACAGTTCAGCCTGGTCACCTGTCTGAAAAGCATCGTGGGGAAGAGTCTGGAAGGAGAATCCGCCTTTGTGTCACCAGTAGTTGTTCATGTCTAGGCTTCTTATTTTGCCTTTGCACTTTTCTGAGTTTGTTGTTTCTGATGACAGGGTGTGGCTCTTATCATCAGCAGAAGTATTGTACTTATTTTGAGGCTTTCTTTTTTTTTTTTTTTTTGACTTTTCATGGGCACGTGCAGTGTTTATTGTCCTTTTCTGTGCAGTCTTATCATATTGGCATTATAAAACCAAATACTCCGCAGTGCAGCGTATTGTCCCTGGTGTTTCCACAATATAGCCATATAGGAGGGCTTTAGTTGAGGCCTTAGAGTGATGGCCTTGTGGTTAAGAAAACTTATTGCTGTTGTAAAGGACCCTGGTTTGGTTCCTAGCACCCACATGGTGGCTCCAGCCACCTTTAACTTCAGGTCTAGAGGATCTAGTGCCCGATTCTGACCTCTGTGGACTCCTGGGTGCACGTGGTACACCTATTTACACCTAGGTGCACACCCTTAAAAATAAAAATAAATCTTTTTTTTAAAGGGACCTTATCTCTCCCAGGGATCTCGTGCATCAGTTATTTGTGAGCACATGCATCCAGTAGGTGCTTACTAATTCCACTTAGAATGGCTTCTTAGGCCATGCCCCATGCTTCTCCATGAGGCTGTTTCATGCGCTTGAATTGTCTTTAGTAGCCCTTTGGGAGGACATGAAAGAAGAGAGATGATTTTGTCTAAGGTAGTAAAGTAGTCACGACCAACATGATAATTCTACCTTTGGTCTCAGAATAAGCCAGTAACCAGTGAGCCAACACAAAACCCTAGCACCAGAAAACACACTGCGTCACAGGAAGTTTGGCCCTGGGGTCTCAGGATTTGCATGTGCACCACACTGCATGTGAGGACACCTCAAGAGTCTCCCATAAGCTGTGTATATGCATGTATCTTGCTAATATTTTTAGAAAGGCCTCTTCTTGGTTGAAAATAAGCATTGCTGTCAACTAGTGTAGAAAACACAGGGCTTAGAGCCCAGAGGAGTAGCTGCGCATGTGCATTTGAGTCTATCAAATTTCAGGCCAGCCGACTGACCTCTGGGATCGGGCCCTTGTCTGTAAATGGACATGTCAGCTTTGCAAATGCTGTGGAGAAGGCTGGCTAGCAGCATGGCAAGCCTCCTGACCCCTAAAGCCCCAGAGTGACACCAGCAGCAGAATCAGCACCACTGCCACCCCCTTCATAGAAACTTATTTACACTCCACCCCCATCTCCAGTCCTGAGGAAGGTTCTGGCAAAGCTTGGCAGGTCTCCGGTGTTGGTCTGTTCTCCACTCCACGCGGCCTGCTCGGCAGAGGCATTGGCTGGGGAAGGACAATGAGGTCAGGCAACTGGAGGAAAAGCGAGGTAGCCTCTGAGTCGTGTTTTTCTTGACAGCACTAAATTCTTTCCCTAACCCGGTCTCCAGGAAGTTAAAGTACTTACCGTCTCCCTGGAACCCTGGAAATCCCTGAGTCTGTTCCCTCACCTAGGGAATGTTTGTCATTTCCTCACTCACTGGCTGCATGAGGAAGCCAAGGGCCTAGGCATTTTGTGATCCGTCTTTACAGGATCTTAGAGTCCCAGGCAAGCTGACAATTCATTGACTTCCCAAGTTAATGCCCCACAGTGGCTTGATGAGTATGGATGAAAGTTTAAAGACAAATTGCTACTTTTGCCCTGGCTTCCATTGCACACATCATAACTAGGGTGGCAGGCCATTCATTCCAGCCTTCATAGGCCAGAAGGCTCACCCAGGCCACACATTAAAGCTTTAAGCATTGCAGGTGAGTGTAGCTCCCCCTTTCTTCGTATTCTTTGACTTAGGGTTTTTTTAGAGTCTCATGTAGCAGTTACCTTATAGTCACCTGTCTTTTTCCCGTGTGCCTTTGATGGCTGTTGGTCATCACAACGGTGTAATTATGTGCAGGTCAACCTCAGTGTGAGGCCTCATTACTGATAAACAGGACAAGAAGGTAAGACCAGGTCCTGGATTCAGTTTTGTCTAGAAATGGACGTTGAGGTTTAAATATGAACTGTCCCCTATGGCCTCTGTGGTGGTTTGAATCACACAGTGATCTCCATAGGCTCTAGTCACCAGAAAGTGGAACTATTTGAGAAGGATTAGGAGGTGTGGCCTTGTTGGAGGAAGTACATCCACTGAGGGGTGGGATTGGAGGTTTCAAAAGCTCACACCAGGTCCAGTGTTTCTTTCTGTCTGCTGCCTACACATCAGGACGTGGCCCTTGGCTACTGTCCTAGCACCAAGCCTGCTACTGTGTATGCTGCCATACTCTTCACTAGGATGATAACAGACGGACCCTCTGAAGCTGTAAGCAACCCCCCCCGATTAAATGCTTTCTTTCATAGGAGTTACCTTGATCATGGCATCTCTTCACAGCAGTAGGACAGTGACTAAGACAGGATTACATGTTGGTACACTTGGTTTGGGAGGTTGTGGAAGGAGACAGAGGCTTTTTGGGAGAAGTGGGTCACTGGAGGTAGGATGTGTTCATAATCTTTCGTATTATGTTTTATTTAATGTGTCTGTATGTTATGCGTGCACATGTAGCAGTCAGAGACGAACTCTTGGGAGTTGTCTTTTTTCTCCCATCATGCTTAACAAGGCTTAAACTCAGGTGGCAGGCGTGGGGGACAAGCACCGTCACCTGCTGAGCCGTTTCTCCAGGCCTGGCTCCTAGTCTTTTGCTTAGCGTCTGTGTTATGTTTAGTGTCCATGCTCTTATGTAACATTCCTTCACATTTCTGTTATCTGCCAGAATTTCTAAAGTCACACCGAGTGGTTAGTGTGACCCAGGTCATTCTGAAGTTGACCTTCAGGATCTGCTGTGACCTTGGCCATTTGTTTTTGCAAATGTCCTTTTGAACATGAATTTTTTTTTTTCTTTTTTTCTTTTTTTGAGATAGGGTTTCTCTCTGCATAGCCCTGGCTCTCCTAGAGTTCCCTATGTAGATCAGGCTGCCCTCAGACTCAGAGATCCACCTACCGCTGCCTCCAAATGTTGGGATTAAAGCCATGCGCCACGACCACCTGGCTTAAACATGATAATTTTTTGAATGGTTCTCTTTGTGGTGCTGTTTGACATACTCGGCCTTCCCCAGAGCTGGAGGAGACCTTTCTTACCCTGATGTTCTGATGTCACCGTGTCATGGGCACCATGATGCAGACAGCGGAGAGCAGGTGTTGGTAGGGAGGTCCAGTGTTCCTCTCCAGTCTGCTTCTAGTGTACAAGGTGGAGCAGTGCAAAATAAATTCTAGATTTTCTCTTCCCCGATCTGTCCTGAAAACTGCTTTGGTCAGTGAAGTGTGGCTCATCATGGCTTCTGTGGCCTTTGGTGATGGCGCCTGACGTGGCAAAATGGTGTCCCCAGGTCCTGAGCAGTGTGGTGTCTCCTAGAAATGCTGGTTCTCTCCTGTGGTCTCTTCTGGCCAGAAGGACTCAGAAGGAGTCAGGAGTTCTTTAAACTTCATTGTGGAGTTTGTTCACACAACCACCTGAGCTACGGAGACACACGGACACGTGAGAATGTCATGGAGCCAAATATTTCAGCCACAGCGTCTGTTAGCCAACGATAAATGCTTTCTGCCCAGAATTAACAGTGGCCTGACATGAAGACTGATTCACACGCGCTCAGTCCTGCCGCCTTTAGCACAAGATGATTGGTTTACACAGGCTGGGAGTTTGGCAGCCTCTTGTGGTGCTGTGTCAGTCAGTTGGGGGCAGGAGAGGAATGAGTGATGGGTTTAATAAACATAGCCATTTGTATGGCTGCACAGCCTTTTTTGTCCGCTTGCTTCTCTTCTTCCAATGTATCTTCGTCATTAATAACTAATTTCCAGGTCTGACATTCTGGTGTGTCTTAACCTTTATTGTTATGTTAGTGCCTGCTTTATTCTGAGTGAGCGAACACTATTAATCGAATGTGTTCCTTAATTATTGTGGTGGAAAACATTGTTTAAATTCAGTGTACATGTGCATTCTCATGCATCTGCACACACACACACACACACACACACACACAAACAGATACATGGGCACACAACATGGGCACACATACATGGGCAAACAATACAGGCACACACACACATGGGCACACAACACAGGCACACACACACATGGGCATATACACACATGGGCACACACACACGCACACACACGGACACACACACACACACACCATAAATAACCTGCTCTTTCCCGTGAAGTTGTTGTTATATTATCTCCTAATTAAGCAAGCATGCAGAAAAGAGAATTGCTTTCTCTTGGCAGCATGCCAGAGAGGCTCGGTCTCTTCAGAGTGACTGTGAAGAAGCCCCTGTGCATGTGCTTGCCTTATGCTATCTGGTAGACTAGGCCACTTTCATTCAGATTCCGGGCCTTACACATTTTAATTTTGACTTCTTGTGTACCTATCCTGGCTGCCTCCTTCATCATCTCAGACTTAGTGCTTATGTAGCCAAATGCCCCTTTTCCCCTATTAAGCCCTCTCTCACCAGGAGCCTCAAGTTTTAGTAAAAGACAACTCTATTCTTCATTCAGGAAAAACAAATGATTTTTTTGTTTGTTTTTGTTTTTCAAGACAGGGTTTCTCTGTATAGCCTTGGCTGTCCTGGACTCACTTTGTAGACCAGGCTGGCCTCGAACTCACAGCGATCTACCTGCCTCTGCCTCCCAAGTGCTGGGATTAAAGGCATGCGCCACCACCGCCTGATTTCTTATTTTTATCTTCTGAGACAAGCTCTTACTCTGTAGCTCAGACAGACTTGTAACTCACCATGTAGCTAAGATAGCCTGACGTTTATGGCACCCTTTCAGCCCCTGTCCCATAGGTGCTGGGACTGTAGACATGAGCCACTAATGTCCAACTTCATTGGTTCTTCTTGCACCTGCCCACTTCTCGTTAGTTCACCAGCAAGTCTGTTAGCTCTAGCCTTGCACATCTCTGGCATCACTGTGTTTTCTCATCTCCTGAGGCCACGTGCTGGCCTCTGTTTCCACTCAGAGGCTCCTCCCACTTGGGTATCGGTTCCTCTCTTCTGAAGAGTATGTCTGGATGAAGGCAGGAGGATAATTTGAATTAGACGTGGATGTGTAGGTGTTCTTATATCTACTTTCTTGGGAGCTGTGTGATGTTAGGTACAGGCAGAACAGACAGGCTAGGTTTAGGTAAGGATTTGTTGCTGCTGTCCCTTCTGAACCAGATAAGCTTTTACTTCATACGCAACTCCAGCCAGCAGTCAGAAAAAAATCTGGACCTCACCAGAGCCTAGGCTAGCCTTGAACTCACAACAATCCTCCTGCCTTAGCCTCCTGAGTGCTTGGGTTACAGGTGTGTGATGTCACACTCTGCTGTGTTTTGCCCCTTCTGATCCACTTCTTCCAAGCTGTTAATGCTGTCCTTCCCAGAGGTCTTTGTCCTTGCTCAGTAGTGTTGGTAACCATTGGGGAAAAGCATAAATATTGTCCACCATCAGCACGAACTTCACTTAAGAGGGACTGCCGTTGGTGGGAATTTTATTTACTGTTATAGATATTTCATTTGACCTGTCAGGTCCTATTACTGCAGCGTTTACTTCCAAAAGAACTTCTATCGATTAATCCAAGGAGAAATGTCTGCTATTATATCAGACAAAGGTCATAGCTATACTTCGAGTCAACAGAGTTCAAAATATCCCATGGGCACATCCTAGATCCACACTGTGCAGAAAGAGCCTCAACCTGAAGCAGCTGTAACTAGTTTTGCCTTTTTTTCTTCTCTTTTTTTTTTTTTTTCTGGTTTTTCGAGACAGAGTTTCTCTGTGTAGTCTTGGCTGTCCTAGACACACTTTGTAGACCGGGCTGGCCTCGAACTCACAGGGATCCACCTGCCTCTGTCTCCCAAGTGCTGGGATTAAAGGCGTGCGCTGCCACCACCCGGCTGTAACTAGTTTTGTAATTGGTTGTCAGGAAAACATTTCAAATTAAGACTGGGTCCTGTGTCTACCTGAGTATGTGACGTTTCTCAGCATCCTAAGAAATAATATCTCAAATGTGTAATTAGTGTCTCTGCCCATGGTACCTTATAGTTTTCACCATCCAGTGATGCTGGTACTGAGGGGAAAAGGTTTAAATAAAAATGATTTTAAAGTTCCAGAATCAGACATTAAAATAAAGTGTGTTTTGCACATTGGTGCTTCAGGTGTTGAAGGCTTGTGACATGGCCTGGGTCTGAGAGAGCTTACTTTTCGGATACTGGAAGTTATTCTACTGGGGCATCTAAGCTGGGTGCATCCTAGTGACTGGGGAGTTCCATCTTTACTGATGCCGGAGTAAGAAGCAAAGACTTCTATCATGTTTGCAGTTCAAATGTGGTAAACAGCTGACTGGAGATTTGGGGGGCTTTAGGAAAGTGTTAAGGGGCTTGTGTGGAATCCATAGAGCCTGGGAAGAGACTGCACCTATTGTCTTATGGTGGCCCGGGTAGTTGGGGCAGTTTGTTAGAGAACCCGTGTTCTTTCCTGGAGTCACTGTGAAGAGGATCAATCAGCATCATGTGTTGTCTTTCTCCTGCCTGGAAAAAAACAAAACAAAACAAAACAAAACAAAACAAATATAGACTGCCTACCGCCACCACAATCCCAGACACCAGGGTGTGGCACCCTCCTGCTTTTTGGACCACGGGAAACTTAATAGAATTTCTTGTCTTAATTGTGAAGACTTAACTAAACTCCTGGGCCATTCTTGGCAGCTCTGGGCTTGAGAAATCTCTTACTACTTGAATTCTCCTGGTTCATCCTGTTTTCTCCTGAAGACTGAGGAAGAGTCACTTAAAAACTATTTAGCACATTATCTTTGAAAGTATCTGAGCTATGCGTAACTCAAGAATGACAGCTCAAACATGCACCCATGGTACCCTGTGTCCAGCCGAAGAAACAGAGCCAGTCCTCAGGAAATGGGTGGACACTAATCTGTACCCCTACTTGGCCCTGCCAATTTTGTTTTCATCATGTGTCTTTCTTGTTCTCAGCAAAGTGGTTTTACATTTAACCATGATCTCCCCACCACCAAGCGATTTATTTTTAGTTTTGACCTTTTTGTTTTGTTTTTTGAAGTAAGTCTAATGTAAATGGAACCATACTTAATATGTTAGTCAAAGACTTCTTTCAACGTGCGGTTGTGGGCCTCTTGTCACGGTAGACGAGGAGCCAAGCTGTAAAGGATTAGGTTGTGTGTGGGACTATTTTTCTGTTCTCAGATTTGCCTTTTTAATAGTTTTGTGGTGAACAATATGACTCAGAATCTTTCACATCCCTTGGCCTCTTAAACCTTCAGGCAGTTGCTTTCTCTATGGCCAGATCTGGAGCCCAGGGTGGGAATTCCATTACTATAACCATGGACATTTTTTATTTTTTTACTTTTTAGAGAAAGGCCTTTTAGGGATTATCTCCAGCTCTTGACTTGATTCTCCTCAGTCTGAAAGAAATGCCTTATTTCTGCAAAACTGGACAGATGGGCTTTTCTCCTTCTCTTCCTCTCTTTCTAGTCTGTATATGTGTGTGTATACGTGTGAGCGCACATGTTTGTGTACAGGCATATGTGCACATGTGTGTGCAGGTGTATTGTGCATGTGTGTACAGGCATATGTGCACATGTGTGTACAGGGTTATGTGTACATGTGTGTATGCGTAACCTTACCATGCACTTTATTTTTTGAGACAAGTTCTCTCACTGGCATGGGGCTTGCCAATAGGCTAGGCGGGGTGGCTGGTAATCTTGCTCTCTCTCCTCTGCCTCCCCACACTGGAATTACAACTGGGTGATACCATACCTAGATAAAAAATATTCAGTGCACGTGTGGGTGTGCATGCCACAAAGCCCATGTGGAAGGTCAGAGGGCAACTTGTGGGAATCAGTTCCACCATGTGCGATCCACCTGGTCCATCCAACTCGGACCACCAGGCTTCATGGCAAGTGCCTTTCTCTGCTGAGCCATTTCACAGGCCCTCCCCCACCCAGATGTTGTTAAACGTGGTTTTTGGGGATGGAGGCTTCATGTCCTGAGCAGTCTTGCCAGCCCAAGCCCTTCCCTTTTACGGCATTCCTTCTAGGGCTATTACTTAGTTATAAGTTTAAGGTGGTTAGGGGCCAGCTAGGCACCCCAGAGCCTCAGCCTGGTGTTCAGTGCGCAGGAAGACAGTGGAGTTTTGCTTCCTGAGCTTGCCTTGCTGGCCTCTCCTCCCTTCCTCTCTCCACCTTGTTTCTCCTAGGTCTTGGCAGATGTTCCCTTCCATTGTGTCCTTTCTGAGGGAGCCAGCAAATGGGCACACCCAGTGTTTCATTTTTAAAATACCCCTATGCGAGTGGCCACAGCACTAGTAAAACGCTCAGCTGTTTGCGTTTATTTTCAAATTTAGAAAATTCCAAAAGGATTACATGAAGGGGTTACTTGAATCACTGTTAAAAAGTAGTTCTGTGCATAAGGTTTTTTTTCTTCTTCTTCTTTATAAAGCAAAGATGCGGAATATATTTTTCTGTATTATCTGGCTCTGTTCAACTTTCCTTGTGCTGGATGTGACTCCATACTGTAGAGGGGGAGATGGCTTTAAGGTACAATAAAATGAAATCAGTTTGCTTACTGCAGAGCCTCCCAGAGTCCTCCACATACCGTCAAACTATGAATGCTTCAGTAGGGGACAATTAGAGCCAGGGGTTTAAAAACCTGTCTGTTTACTGAAGCCCCACCCACCACCACCACCACCACCACCACCACCCAACCTTCCTGCCACTCCTAGCATCCCTTGCAGGGCCCTCCTCTGAAGTTGCCTTGCAACAGAAATATGTTTTCTGTTATTCACATTGGTTCCCTCGGGCCAGGCCTCAGGATTACCTGAAAATTTTCTAGTAATTTCCCTATTCACTTGTCTCAGGAGAATGTGACAAAGGCCTTTCAGAGTAGGCTGTATTTAGTCCAGGTTTGACTTAGAATATTTATTTTAAGCAGTATTTTACCTTTAAATGGGAGTAGAGCGAAGACATGGTTTTACATATTGATGAAGAGAATGAAGTTTTGGCTTTTACAGAATATTCAGGGGTGGGGAGATGGCTTAAGGTTAAGAGTGCTTACTGCTGTCCCGAAGAACCCAGATGTTGTTGCCAGCACCCACAAACAGCTATAACTCTAGTTCTAGGAGATCGGACACCCTCTTCTGGCCTCTGTGGGCACTAGGCACATATGTGGTGTGCAGTACATCCACATAAGCAAAACAATAAATCTTTAAATATTCATTCTTTTTGGACTGCTATTCTCACAAATATAGAAGGAGCATAAAAATTAACTCATTTTTTAAAAATTTTGTGATTATCTCCAGAGAGAGAGATTCTGTGCATGAAAAAATGGAAGATGACTCTTCTTATGATTTTGTGTGGGGGCTGGGAGTGGGGTTGTGGTTGGAAGTACTTGTCCATGTGTGTGTATGTTGAGGCCAGACGCTCTGTCACTTTTTTTTTTTTTTTAAAAGACAGTTTCCCTATGTAGCCATGGCTGTTCTGGACTCACTTTGTAGACCAGGCTGGTCTTGAATTCACAGCAATTCGCCTACCTCTGCCTCCCTGATGCTGGGATTACATGTGTGTGCCAATGGCACCTGGATTCTCTGTCACTCTTATACCTTATTTTTTTGAGGCAGGTTCTCTCATGGAACCTCAAGCTCACTAATTGTCTAGGTTGTGTGGCCAGGGAACTCTGGGGACCCACTTGTCTCCATGCCCTCAACGCTGGGGTTGCAGGCACACATCCCCTGCCACACTTGGCATTTTATGTGGTGCTAACAATCCTAACACCAGTCCTCTGAGCTACCCTCAGCCCTGAGTTGTCCTGTTTATTGTTGTTTTTGAAAACATGCTAGCAGCATATTCAAAGTCTGGTGATTTGGGTATATTAGATCACATACTTTTATTTTGTGCCTCATATTTTTTTTTCTGTTGGATATTTTTGTACATTTTCTTGATCCTTGGACCTGTAGTAGAGTCTGAAGCTGAGGTAAAACCTGTGTGGGCACACTTTTTGCCCCAAATACTCAAATACGAACCCAAACAGCTCCATCCTGAGCAATTGAAAATGGTCTGCTATCTTTACTCTTACTCCCAACCAGACCTTTTCCACCTGCATAAGCTGTTCATGTTTCCCTGCCCAGAAGCAATTTGATGTAAACTGATTTTCCAAATAACTGAAGTGTATTCCTTCCAACACCAGTTCTCACCCAGTTTGCCATTCTGACACATCTGATGCTGGAGGTTTCCAGAGCAGGGGCTTTCAGCTTCTGTCTCTCGTTCCTCTGTCGGGAAGTCAGGTGGCACCTCTGCCTGCCCTGCTCCTCCCTGGCCATCTCCTGTGCTGTGTGTGCTGGAAAGTGAGGTGATGGGCAGGTGGAGCGGGCATAGCAGCTCTCTGTATCAGCAGTGGGGGCTGTGGAACACATGTTTTTGGTACTCAGAGACGCTTACTTCAAGATGCAGAATGGGTGAAGGCCTTGGAAAAGAAGCAGTTACTCATCAAAGCGGTAAGACTTAGACCTTGGGAAAGTGTGACCTACCAGTTTCCTCCCATTGACAAAGCATTTGAAATTCTCAAGCAGCCTTAGATCAGCCCTGTTCGTGGACTGTACTCTACAGGACTGACCACCTCCTGTTGGAAAGGCTGGAGAGGAGCTTGTTCTCAGCTTATCAAGTCACTCTCCAGCTGTGTACACACACACACACACACACACACACACACACACACACACACACACACACACTTACGCTTATATAGCTCAGGCTGGTCTCAAACTTTTTGTGTAGCCCAGGGTGGCTTAGAACTTGTGACTTGCCTCCTTTGGACTCTCTGCTTCAACTTGGATGGCAGACGTGAGACCCTCCGCCTGGCAGCAGGGAACAAGATAGTTGAAACTCCTCCTTCCGTGGCTCCGATAGCTTTTGGGTGCTCTGTAGTTGGGTAACCAAAAAAGATGCAGTGAAGAGGCTTCAGGTGGTTTAAAGAAAACTGAGTACAATAACATGAAAGCGAAGGACAGGACTGGTGGGGATAGAGGCGGCACACTGCGGAAGGCTCCCCTAGAGGGTTACGGCTTGAGGAGGGGAGAACAGACTTTGGGGAAGGCCCTGAAGGCAGATGGAAGATGTCTCACAAACAGACACCCGTGGCATAATTGTCGTCTCCCAGTATCAGGTCAGCTCCAAAGGGCATGAGGTCCATTTAGTTCGTGGGACGCACAAGCCCACTGAGGGCAAGGACTGCCATTGTCTGCTACCTGGTGCCTAATGACAATGGGATAATCTAGGTAAGCCAGCAAGCAGATCCTTAGAGAAAAGACTTTTAGTAAGGGCGGGGGGGGGGGGGGGGGGGGGGGGGAACTTGTAGGGAAGAAGTTGGAGAATAAGCCAGGATAATGTGAGTGTGTATATGATCAAAGTGCTGTCATCTATCTATCTATCTATCTATCTATCTATCTATCTATCTATCATCTACCTACCTACCTATCACCTATCTATGACATTGTAAAAGAGTAATTCTTTATAAAATTTCCAAAAGACTGAAATGGGTGGTTGACCAAAATAAAAGAAATTTTTTCCTGCAGTAGTAAATATATTTTATATAAACATAGACCGCTTTCAAGTGTTACCAGTCATAAATAGCCGAATCCTTCTCATACACAGTTCCCAGATTCCTATTGCTTGTGTGTTTGTTTTCTGTGAACATACTCTCCTATACCCAGGCACTGTCAGACCTGACAGGTGAGAGCCCAGGACGAGTGCCAGCCAACCTTGTCTGGAGAAAGAAGAGTGAAGCAAGCAGTGCCAACCATGAGCTTCTTAGACCTTGTCCAAGAAGTGTTTGTGTGTTCATGTGACCTGGGTATATGGGTATATAGCACAGCCATAGAAGTCAGTCACTGAGAGTGAAGCTTACATTCAAACAGTTTTTCCATTGTACTTATTTTTTTTTTATTAAAGATGAAAGCAAATTTGTGCACCAATGAAATCGATGTGTTTGTCTTTTTTATATTTAAAGAATGAATTCCTGGCTGAATATTTGACTCAGGGAGTCAAGCAATTTCATTGATTTTCAGAGTTGATCAATATTTTGATTTTATAATTGTCAGTGATGAGAACACTGCTCCTCATAAACACACAATACAGATTAGCAGATGAATGTTTGGAGCCGTTTCAGAACTTATTTGAAATTCTCTTCTAATTCCAAGCCAAAATTTATTTAATGATTTTTTAAAAGGAAAAAAAAAAAAACCCAAAACACCCTGAAATTCACGCCAGTAGCTCAAACAGCAATTTTTAAGCCAAGCCTTCTAACATGGTACCATCCAACAAAGATAGATTCATCTGTTGTTAGATGCTGAGGGACGGCAGCAAGGACAGAGCGCGAAGCTTGGTTTGGACAGTTACATGTACAGTAAAGACACTCTGATGCCTGACACATGGTAGTTTTAAATTTGGGCCGCAGTGTTTCAGGCAGAGTACATAAGCATCACCTGGTATGCTCGTGCACCCAGCAGTAAAGTCAGGATGCAAACCGAGCAAGCCTGGAAAAACCCAGGTTCATCACACATGTGATTTGAGTGCATGTTTAGTCATTGCATGTTTAATCATTTGCCATTGTCAAGCTTTTTGTGACCCCCTTCCCCCCATGTTATGTACGTAACCACATATGAGGTCGTGACCCACAATTCTAGAAGCTGGCCATAGACGAAAGTGAGCCAGAAGGACCTGGTCATCACTCTGGAGCAGCTTGCTGCAAAGCGGAGAAAGGGCCAAAGAAGGAGCAATAATCAAGTCAGAGCCCAGGATGGGGGGCTGGGGGAAGGTCTCAAGGGAGGGTCCTATGCTAAGGCGGAGGGAGGCAGTGTGGGGTAGAGGGGTAGGGGTGGCGGTTGCTGGCAGAGGGAGGGTCTGATGAGCGCTTGGTTGGTAAGAATGGGGGACCGCATTCTGTGGACACAGTCAGAGATTTGTCTGTCCATTCCCCTGTAAGAATAAGAAGCTGTTACAGGGTTTCAAGCCAAGAGAACAGTAGTAGAAAGACATTCTGAGTAGAAGGGTAGCCCCAAAAGGTCTGAACTAGGTTTTCATTACTGCCTTGCCTGCGATCACTCTTAGTTTATTTTGTAAAGGAAACTTTTTTTTTCAACATCGTGTGTGTGTGTGTGTGTGTGTGTGTGTGTGTGTGTGTGTGTGTGTGTGTGTGTGTGTACACCATGTATGGGTAGAGGTCAGATGACAACTAGCGGGAGTTGTTTTTTAATTCCTCCATGTAGGTCCCAGGGATTTGAACTCAGATCTTTGGGCTTGGCAGCAAGTGCTTTTACCTGCTGAGTCATCCTGCGGGCCCCCATGTGCTTACTCATCTGAGAAAACGAGACAGTAATTTCTACCTCTTGGTCAAGGCAGGACTCATAGATAAGGTGTCAAGAATGATTTGTAGCATATAGCATATGCTCCATAACGTCAGTGTCTGTCTCTCAGAGATGGTGAGGGAGTGTGAGGAAAGCTTTTGGTTGTCATGGATACACAGCAGAGCCTCTGGTGGCCACACAGGCCCCACTGGCAGCTCCGTAAAGTTATGGCTTCACTTTTTTTTTTCCTTTTTCCTTTTTATTTTTTATCTTTGAAGTTGATTTGGCCTTTTCTAGTTTTGGAGTGGTGCTGGTGCCTTTATAATCCAGATTGTCAATTTAGAGCATTTAACAATCTTCCCTTTCTCTTGCTGCTTTCTAAGGTAGGGTGGAAGTTGCGGTGCAGGCTGTTTGTTGCCTGTTTGCAGACAAGCAGCTCTGGTCACAGCAGAGGGAAAACCGCTTAGCTTCAGGCCTCTTGTTCATACCTCAGGCTCAGTCAGACCATGCCTCACCTGGGAGTTTGTGTGGATTACCAGTTCTGAGTTCCCCACTCCTCCTTTCCCCTCCCCTCCCCTCCCCTCCCCTCCTCTTCCCTCCCCTCCTCTTCCCTCCCCTCCCCCAGAACATGCCCAAATCATGGATTTGGGGCTGGACTTTCCAGGGCCTGAGGAATTCTGTCAGGAAGGCTTTCTTTGGGTTCCTGTTGGCAGCTTGCCTAATGGGCAAATGATGTGTTTGTCTGTTTTTGACCACATAAATAGCACGTGCAAATGAGATGCTTGTAATTCATATGGAAGTAATGAAAAGGCCGTGGGTGTCACAGCTGGTGTTGCGCGGTGTCTGGCATAGCAGGAAGAGAAATCTACAACTGCCTTGTAGTGATGCTAAACCTTTGCAAACTGGCCTCAGACTGGCCTGCTTGTGACCCCTGGGTGCAGAGTAGATGGACTTTAAAATAGATCTATGGATCTCTTCTTAACTGTTTTGAATCTTTTTGTTTGTTTGTTTTGTTTTGTTTTGTTTAAAAACCAAGGATTTTTATTCCTGTTGTGTTGTCTTGATTTTTTAAAGTCATGTACATTGTAACCTAGAGGAAGGCATTGCTTTAAATGCTACCAGTGTGGTTTCTGTCACACGTATATCATTGGTACCTTCATATGCGGTTCCCAGGTCTGTGTTGGAAACGGGATGGATGCCCGTCGTATGCCTCCTAAGATCTCATTTTGTAATAGGCATAATTTCCAGCCTTGGTGACTCAACTCAATGTGACCTTGAAAGTAGATAGCTCTGCACAGATGCCTTGCAGCGTGAGTGGGCTGCTGAGTCAGGGGCCTCTTGGTGTGGAGCCCTCAAGTGGCCTGTCCTGCAGGCTGTCAGTGTTAACAGACATCTGGCGTCAGAACGGCAGGTGCCAGGTGCAGAGAAGGCATTGTGGGTAAAAGAAGCGGCTGAGAGTGGAGGCTCTTGCAGCCTGTGTGTTACTCTGATTTCCTCCAAAGGCTTCATGAATATTCAGCTAACCTTCGCCACACCTTTTGCGTGACAGCTGGGAGAGCCGAGGCACTGAAAGTTCAAACATCATGTCCAGTGCCACCTTGCTACATGGTAGTGGTGTGAGATTGGGTGAGGCTCAGCATTAGCATCTACGCCTGTAACCGCCATGCTGCTGCGATAGGCTCTCACAGAAGGCCACTGTGGGCCTTCACTTAGACCTTCAGGAGCTGTTGCACGGAGCCTGGAGTTAGTTTCCGGCTCCTTAATATAGGAAAGTCAAATGTCATTCACTGGCAGAGTGCTTCTCCTTGAATGTGTGAGGGCCTTGGTTTTGATCCCCAGGACTGGAAAAAGGAAAAAATATTATCGCTATGGTATCATAGATAAGTGGTACAAGATTTCACATGACTGGAAAGTTAATTTGGTAATAAAAGTAATAACAGAAAATTAAGAAGCACTGACCCCTCCCAAAAGGCTCAATTAGACAGAGACACATTGTATTCTGAGGTTGACCTCATAGAATGCCTCACTCTAGACTTGCCATGGTTTTGATATGGTATTTTTTTTTTTTTTTTTTTTTTTAACTCAAGTACTCCTTCTGCCGCAGCCTTCTGAGTAATCGGAACTGCAGGGCCCAACACACCCAGCTCACTTCTGGCATTTGAGTCCAGTCCATGTGCTCTATGCTGTCGTGTTTGGCAAACAGCACTGTGGCATGCTTTTGCAGACAGGACAAGAAAACTGCCCAAGACCCATTGTTTTTTTCCTCTCTGCTTCGTTTTGCTTTGGTTAAGCCCAGTGTGACTTCTCGCTAGGTGTCTCCATCCTTGGGGAGTCGTAGCCATAGTGATCAGGAGCCAGACCTGGGAAGTTGTTGGTGAACGCATCAAAGAGATGCTCCACAGAGACAGTCCTGGCCTTGCACGTGGGCTTACCTGGCGTCTGTGATCCCAACTGTGCTGTCTGAGGACTGATTTGGGTGTTGCCCCACATTGATAATAACATTTGGGAACAAGGCAGAGAAGCCAGTCTTGACGGATAGCCATTACACAAAACGACGTCATGTGGTTCTAGAAGATTCTGTGTGTTTTGTGGACCCAGTTCAATTTTGGAAGAGTACAGAGAAGACAGCATGGCCATCATTATTTTAGGCTAATAGCATATGGATGTATTCATACAAAGTCATCCAAGTTTTATACTTCACAGTAAACTTTATTAATCACCTGAACACAGGAAAATGAACTTCTGAGCAATTTTACTTAGCAATTAAAAGCAAACAACAACAAAAAGTTTCAGAAGGAAAAAAAAATGCTGCTTTTTGGTATAAAATAAGTTTCACTATATATAAAATGTTGTTAAAGTCTATTTTACCATTCATTCAGTCCCAGATATTTGAGGCTTGTTTAGTTCTTTCTTTTTTCCTTTTTTGGTGTTGGAGTTTGAACCTAGGACCTCCACACACACTAGACAAATGCTCTACCCATGACCTCTGGCCCCACCCTCTTTTAACTTTGAGTTGTCCACACTCATCTTGAACTTCTGCTATGGCACAGGTAAGCCTTGAACTTCCAAAAGTGGGAAACGGCCTTCTGCTCGGTGCTTCAGAAAGAGTCTGCAACAGGCTGTTTCTCTCTGCCTTTTAATCCAGGTCAGTCGTGACCTGATAATTGAGAAGGTTTGAGAGGAGGATGTTTGTGTGTGTGTGTGTGTGTGTGTGTGTGTGTGTGTGTGTGTGTGTGTGTGTGCGTGTGTCACTGTGGCAATTCACCCATGACAGACAGCAGAGAGTGGCCAGTGGGAAGGAAGGGATTCAGGGATGCTCCTGTCCTGTCACTCACACTGCACTAGGCAGCATGTCAAGATTTCCTCTAGATTGGCCTCCCTGTTCCTCCTTTCTGTCCGGGTTTGTCTGTATCAGTATCAGCCCCTGTGGCTATTTCTTCAGCTCCAGCAGATTGCTAACAGCTGGCTCAACCAGTCCAGGATAGGGGCTGAGCCCTTTTTGGTTTTGCCCAACACGTCACCGTTCCCCTCTGGGGCCAACACACCCTTCCACACTCCGTCTCCTGAGACCCAGCTGAATCCTCCCTCTGGTTCTTTGAGCTGGAACCTGATAATGGAGACGCAGGCAGCTGTTTGTTCTCGCCTGCCGCAGAGCAGTCCCTCTTCTCCCACATCTGTCTCCTCCGGGTGGAACTTTGGGCAAAGTGAGTGCTGTCTTCCTGTGTGCGCTTGACTGAACAGTCTCCAGTTATGTGTTGCTCACTGCTCTAAGAGTAAGGACCATGTAAAGCGCCCATCACTGCAGTGTTATATTAAAAATATCAAAGTCCACTTAGAGGGGAAGTCCCTTAGGTATGAAGAGCCCACTGTCTGTGGAGTTAGTTTACAATAACTCTCTAAATTTGGGGTTTGAAAAAATGTGTGGGGTTTTCCAGAAATCTGTCCTGACATCAGCTTCCTCTAGCTCCCTGCTCCCACCTGCCCTTTCTGTTCTGAGGTCAGAGTCCCAACCTCAGTTTACCCTGAAACTTCAAGATGGAGGGAAAAGAGATGTAAGGTGGTCTAAAGTTGTGTAATAGTCCCCAAAAGGAGAAATGGTAGGAATTGTCCTTCACCGTCAGTGTGTTTTCCGGGTCCTGGCTGTGTGGGCAAAGTGGGCAGGATGGCCTAGGAAGTAGGGATGCAGCACCTCTGCGTGATTCTGATGCACGTCACTTTCCTTCTGTTCCACCTTTCATCCCAGCTGTCTGTAGCTGTAAGATATTTTAACACACAAATTCAGAGATGGAAAAGGAGCACTCCAATATAAGACATAAAGCTCAAAAAAGGAGCCTCTTGGTTGCTGAGGTGGCTCAGCAGGTAAAGGCGATCGCTGCAAAGCCAGATGAGCTGGGTGCAGTCCTTGGGACTTACATGTGAAAGGAGAGCCAACTCCCACACTCCAAGCTTCTGGACCACTCCCAAATAAATAAATCACACTCATATACATGTGTAGACTCACATACACGCATACACATATGTACACAGATTTACACACACACACACATACACACTCTCTAAAAAATAAAGCCAGTGTGGTGGTGCACGCCTTTAATCCCAGCACTCGAGAGGCAGAGGCAGGCAGATCCCTTGTGAGTTCAAGACCAGCCTGGTCTACATAGTAAAATCTTGTCTCAAAAAGAAAACGAAAGTGTTTGTTCATAACCATAGATGAGTGACATACAGGCATTACTAGCCAGGTTGAGTCCTTAAGCTGCTGGCTCAGCGGTTAAGAGTACATAGACCAGAGTTCAGTCGCCAGCACCCATATCTGCACTCAAAACCACCAATAACTCTGGCCCTAGGGCACTGGTCTCATTCTTTTTCCCTGGCCACTGCTGCTGTACTTGTGCTTTGAGGCACATACATATACTCAGGTCCACACAAACACATAAAATAAAAACAATACATAAATTAAAACAAAAATAAAAACTAATTTAAAAAAAAGCCATTGGGAATATTGTGTGCACAAGAAAGCAAGATGAGTGATCTAACAGGGCTTAACAACGTGCTAGCAGTACCTAACTGCCCAGGGAGACTTGCGCCCCTCCAGTTTGTCTCATGACCTCTGGAGATCTATCTGGCATCTCGGCTGCCCCTTGCTAATTCCCACCTTCTAAAGAGCTTGACTGTTATATGTTAGAAGAGTGCTTTCCTGCTTTGTAGACCAAATACTGAGTGTGTGAGGGTAGCCTCACATCCACCCCTGAGCCGTTCTTCATCACAGCACAGACAAAAGTAGCTGAGTTATGTTGTTTTCCCAAGGTGAGTTTCTGTCTTCCCAAGTGACAGGGTGCACTTTTCAAAGCACCTAAAAAGCTGACATGGGATTGATTTTTTTTTTTTCTCCCCCCAAGAGGCATGGGGGAAAAAAATCCTCTTGGAATGTCAGTGAAGAGAGGAGAGTGGAATTTCTGGCTGGTTACATGGGGAAATGTACCACTGGCTACAGACCAAAACACTGATTCCTTGCTGCTAGCCACGAGCATTGTGGGATTGTAGTGGAAGTTATGCTGTCATGACCCTGGAGCGCTCTTTGAGGCTCCCTTTAGCCTATCTCGTGTAATTGGATCACTCTAGTTAAAATGGAAAGTTGTATGGCGGGTCCTCTGTGTAGATTCTGTGTCCTTTGATTCAACCAACTACAGATCACAAATATTCAAAAATTAAAAGGGCCTGTACGGACTGGCAGATACTTTGATTACTCCCTTAACAGTCCAGCGCTATGCCTACTTACCTAGAGATGGTTTAAATACATAGGAAGGTGAACATAGATTATATGTGAGTTCTATAACATTCTATATGAGGTAACTGAGTGTCCATGGATTTGGGGGTCTATCCCCATGGATGCTCAGGGATGGCAGAATTTTATTAACTCAGCACATGCTGTTTCTTGTTATTCCCTAACATAACTCAAGTGCCTTTCCTTTGTCAAATAAGGCAGTGGCTCAAAAATGTAAAAAATCAAATAAAATTACAAAGTAAAGCAAGAGGCTTCATTAAAAGTGCAGGGCATTAGACCTCCGTTCCTCTTCTTGCACAAAGCAGATGTGTCCAGATGAGTCTTAAGAGAACGTTCTTTGCAGAAAACTCAAGCTCTGAGTATAGAGTGAAACTTCTGGCCTGGTTAGAATTAAAAACACCTGTGCGTTTTCATTGCGCCATCCTCAGGACCTGTCTTGGTTGGATGGCTAGACTCACTCATTTGTTCAGCTTAGTAACAGCCTGGGTACCAGTTAGACCAGACAAAAACTAGAAGCCAAATA